>NC_140171.1:23579404-23641904 GCF_963971535.1 Notolepis coatsorum
GTGACATAGACATAGAGATTATGTATTATTTTGATGTTTGATGGCTGATGTTTCATGTTGATGTAACCAGTGCTTAACAATCTGTACCGCAAACAATTACCACCAACCATCGTTGTGTGGCATTAAAGTATCTTGTATCTTGTTGTATCTTGTATATTTTATATACATATGCAGCTCTCAAGACTCTGAGCTCTGCTCTGCTACTGCGGTAATCATGCACCATTAACCTGGCAGTGCTGTTAACGAGGCGTATATATATATATATACGCTAATCAATATATATTAATTAGTTTTGAGAGTTATAGAGTGAAAGAGTTCAGTGAAATTCTGAATAGTTGAGTGATTAACGTTTCCTGGAAAGCCATTTATTTATGTAGTAATAAAGTAAATGGAAGTGGGGTGACATGATGTGTTTGGTTGTGTGTATCTGTGCGTGGGTCTGTCTGTCTGTCTGTCTGTGTGTGATCCAACAAAACTGGTTCTTTCTTGTGATCCAAGAAAACACTTCTTGGGATGCATTCACTTTCTTCGCTTATCGCCATAAACTCAACCATGTTGCGGTTAATATCGAGTCAGAGCTACTTTATGTTTTTTCCCCCTTATTTTGGTTGCAAAGGTTGTTCAACGGTTTAACTAACTTTAAGGGACGCTGTATGTACAAGACCAAGATAAGCAGAAAACCTTAAATACTTCTGTGAACATTTAAAGAAAACCTTAAAGGAGAAGACGTAAGGAAACCTTAACTCTGATATTAAGGACAATCTTAACTTAAGGTGTTTTGTGCAACCGGCCCCTGTATTCTGGAATATGTGTCTGGATTTATTTGGATTAATTTCAATCATTATCCATTGAAACACATATTCAGTATGAAGGTACACATTTTGAACGCAAGAGGATGATTTTACTTTGGCCAATTAGTCAGCCTCCATACAGTTTGCTACCCTTTTGCAGTTGGTCTACACATGCTTCAATACAAATGTTCTTTGGAAAATAACTGAAAATATATTCCAAGTCATTTCACAATCATCTGTAAGTGTTGCTAACAGGTTTTATCAATTGGTATAAAAGTATATATATATATAGAGAGAGAGAGGAACTGCATTCCTAATATTCTGCATAAGTGCTTCACAACAGGCATAAAATGAGCACACAAAGTGCAGACATAAAATCACAGTTTCCAAACAAATATTTCTGGCAGACTCTAAAAGCCGGTGTCCAGTGGCCTCCTGAACTCTAATTGGACTGAATATCAAGATAGGATTTGTTTGTACTCCTCTCTCAATAAAATGAACATTCAAAAGGATTTATAAATAAAGAGTCCTCTCTGGGGAGCGTTTCCCTCAGACGAGTGAATGTCACAGTTCACGTTGCATTTGGCCAGAAAGTTCTACCATCATATGGTGAAGGTAGAGTATATCTCACATGTTTTCAGTTGTGTTTGAGGATTCTTGCCAATTATTATTATTATATATATATTTTTTTTTCACCAGACCTAGTTCTAATTTTATAAGCGGCAGTGGCTCGGGAGGTAGAGCAGTCGTCTGTGTAATCTGCAGGTTCCCGGTTCGATTCCCGCTCCTCCTGGGCAGCGTGTCGAAGTGTCCTTGAGCAAAGACACTTAACCCCTAACTGCTCCCGATGAGCAGGTCGGCACCGCCGTCGGTGTGTGAATGGGTAAAATGTGAGGAACAAATAGTAAAGCGCTTTGGATAAAAGCACTATATAAATGCACCATTTACCATTATAAGTTGCCAGGAAAGGAGCACTAAAAACAGCATGCATGAAAAGCAGGCAGGTTCTACTGGTTCTATCAGCACAGACACTAAACTATTGTCAACACTACTGTTTCTTTCTTTCTGACCCCCACCTTCTTACTCGACCAGTCCCCCCCCCCCCCCCCCCCCCCCCGCTCTATTTCACACAAACCAACATTCGCTCATTTGGATGTGCAAATGCATGAGTGCACACACACACACACGTGCGCACACGCACACACACACGCACACGCACACACACACCAGGAGCAAACACGAGCTCATCAAACATCCTCCCATTGTCATCCAGGGCCCATGGGTTTCATTAGAGCCAGCTTAAACACAACAACTACTCATGCCCACTCCCACACACTCATCCCAGCGCTTCAGACTGAGCAAGAAATTACATTTGCCTTAAGGGTCCCTCCTATATGGCTTCCTGAAAGAAAGAAAGTTATTTTCCAAAGAACATTTTTATTGAAGCATGTGTAGAAAGAAAGAAAGAAACTTCCGGCTCATTTGGCTGGTCCGTCGTTCTGGCGATAATCTGCAGGGCTGAGACAAAACGACTCTGTAATATGAATCCTGCCGCATCCCCATTGATTATCATCTGAAAGAACATGCGAGATGCAGAACTTAACGACAAGGGTCCTCATTCTCGAACGGACATACGTGGAAGTTACCAAGGAATTCCTTCGTAACTCGATTTACGAATGTATTCGGCATTCTCGAACGGCTTCGTATTGTAAATTTGTTGTAGGATTTACGAACTCCAAAAGGCAGTCGTAAGTCGGGCAGACCGGTGTGCGCCCGTGTTTTCAACAGCTGTCTGTGGGAGAAGTCCTTGGGGATTGCGTCACTTCGATCCTACAGACATCTGCGGAATGTAATAATTATAATGATAATAAATACGACAATATTTGTATCATTAATGTCCAAAAATAAATAAATAAATAAAAACTGAACCCAATCTGTGGATGTAGCTATAGTGGACTAGACTATTAATATTCTATATACCATCTTGTTCTCCATGTTATTATTTATTGTTGGTTTTATTTGTATTTTTGCTTATTGTATACATTGTAAGAGCCAGTAAAGAAACATTCCAACAAGTGCTTCCATAACCACCATGGTCCTCTCCTGGCTGTTAGCTAACCTCTCCTGGCTGTTAGCGAACCTCTCCTGGCTGTTAGCGAACCTCTCCTGGCTGTTAGCGACCCTCTTTTGGCTGTCCAGCATCAGAGGTTCGCTAACAGCCTCATTATCCTTATAAGGAGTTGGCGGGGCGTGTCTGTATGCAAATTCAGGTTTACGAGAACATGCTTCCAGTTTAAGAATGAGTGACATTTTAGGGTGGCTGAGTGGCGCAGTGGGCAAGGCGCTCGCCACTAACGCAGGAGATGCTGGTATCGAGCCCAGTTCTCGGCGTTGCTACCGGCTTGGCCGGCCGTCATACTAACACAATTGGCAGTGTTAGAGGGTGGGAAACTGGTGGGTGGGGATTGGACGTTGTGGACAGCGACTCCTACAGGTCGGTTGGGTGACGCCGGTGCGGCGGAAACAGGAAGTATCGGGAGCCTCCCACGCGTTACTCCTCGACACTGAGAGTTCGAGCTGCTGCGGTGAAAAGATGCGACAGGCTGCCTCCTCGTGTACCAGAGGAGACACGTGATGCAAGGCTTCTATCCTCACTACAGCCGACCAGTGGGAGGCATAGTCTAGGAACGTTCAAGACAGGGGAGGGAAGAATTGGAAACACGAAATTAGGATGGGAGAAAAATGGGGAGAAAAAGTGGACAAAAAAAAAAGAATGAGTGACATTTTCCATTCATGGGAATCCAGCTCTGAAGATTTTGGCCACTTACCGAGACCGTTTCATGCGTTCAGGAATCCGGACGAGGATTTTTGTAAATGTATTAGTACAAACCTTTTACCAAGATATTTACAAAGATACTTACGTACATGTGCGAGAATGAGGACCCAGGTTGGTCACGTAACACAGGTTTCCGGGGTCGGTCTGGCTACAGTGATACAGTGCCAGGTCGGATAAACTATATAACGGTATACTGTGTAGGATAAGGAGGCGTTGGCCTCGGGCAGCGAGGAGTTAATTGGAATATGAGACCTTTGACTCTGCTCCCAGCAGCAGGGACATCACGTATATGTAAATACACTGGGATGTTTCCACCCACCAGCCCCACGAGGCAAGCAGAATACATCACTTGAAAAAAAGTATTTCTTTCTTTCTTTCTTTCTTTCTTTCTTTCTTTCTTTCTTTCTTTCTTTCTTTCTTTCTTTCTTTCTTTCTTTCTTTCTTTCTTTCTTTCTTTCTTTCTTTCTTTCTTTGTGACATAGACATAGAGTGTATATATATATATATATATATATATAAATATATATACAGCAAATCCCCAAAATACTCAAAATGCAAAAAAAGCCTATACTGTTGCGTTAGTGCTGGCACGCCCTCTACACGGTGTATAGTATGCGTGGCGTGCTCCCCCGGCGCCTCGTGGTAAGTAAGTAAGTAAGTAAGTATTTATAAAGCATCTTTCATGTGGTGCATGTTGAAAGCAAGGCGTGCTTCCAGGCCGCGGCCGGCCTACCTGTAGCGATAAGACAGTCCAGCGTTGGACGGGGGAAGAATAGGTCGGATCCAGGAATCCTCCCGTTTCCTCCCGGAGCTAGGCTGCTGACTTATTCAGTATTCCACCGATGTTTGATCCTGACCTTATTCCCGCGCGTCCTTGGAGCATGTGGGGAGCAGCCTCGAGCCCCGCTGTAACGTGCCGTTTCATTCTCGCGGCTGGGAAAGAGGCTCCGAGCAACCATTTTGATTATGAGTATGATTGAATTAATGTCGCTGGAAGTTGACACTTTACGGATTACGACGCTCGAGAATTGTTAAGACGTGCAACGCGCGATCCGTGCTTAGAGACGCCGTGGACTCCCTTCTCTCTCCTGGGGAACGGGGGGTGCTTAAAGATTAACCTTGATGGTTTAACGGATACAAACAGTGACTATTAGTCCAATACTAAGGTAATGGATACCGTTCTACCCGGTAACCTTGTAAACAGTGCATAAAAGCCCCCTTATTCCCCTCGGTTCTTCACAGGCTTTAGGGACTGATTGCAGGAATAAATCCTGGGAACGTCCAACCGTTTTCAGAATGATGTAGTTGCATAGGTGGGATTGGAAACAGACCAAGAGCCGCCTTATGAATAAAAATATACCAGTGATTAAGTCTCTGGGTGGACAGAGCAGGCCACCCGACCCACAATGATGAGTAAGGGCTTAGCGAATTGTGATGCATCTCACTGCTCCACGATAAACAAGTTGTCTCTTAGTCTCAACGGAAAAAAACAAGATTTACTTCTAAAGTAAATCAGTTGCCGAATATGAGGCTTGAAATAAAGAGAATCATCAATTCAAATTCCTACATATTTGTATTGAGACTCGATTCCGTTGCCCTGGAGGGTCGTGATAGATGGGGAGTTCAGTGGCTCTGAGGTTGTCAGCATTTAGATTTGTCAGCATTTAAAACACGTTTCAGATCATACAGTATCATTCATGACTGAACCATGCGGAGAAGAGCAGAAAAGAGCTCACCCCACGCGCACTGTGTTTAGATTTACCCCACGCGCACTGTGTTTAGATTCACCCCACGCGCACTGTATTTAGATTTACCCCACGTGCACTGTATTTAGATTGACCCCACGTGTATTTAGATTTACCCCACGTGCACTGTATTTAGATTGACCCCACGTGTATTTAGATTTACCCCACGTGCACTGTATTTAGATTTACCCCACGTGCACTGTATTTAGATTGACCCCACGTGCACTGTGTTTAGATTTACCCCACGTGCACTGTATTTAGATTGACCCCACGTGCACTGTATTTAGATTTACCCCATGTGTATTTAGATTTACCCCACGTGCACTGTATTTAGATTTACCCCACGTGCACTGTATTTATATTTACCCCACGTATATTTAGATTTACCCCACGTGCACTGTATTTAGATTTACCCCACGTGCACTGTATTTAGATTCACCCCACGTGTATTTAGATTTACCCCACGTGCACTGTATTTAGATTTACCCCACGTGTATTTAGATTTACCCCATGTGCACTGTATTTAGATTCACCCCACGTGCACTGTATTTAGATTCACCCCACGTGCACTGTATTTAGATTTACCCCACGTGCACTGTATTTAGATTCACCCCACGTGCACTATATTTAGATTTATCCCCACGTGCACTGTATTTAGATTTACCCCACGTGTATTTAGATTTACCCCACGTGCACTGTATTTAGATTTACCCCACGTGTATTTAGATTTACCCCACGTGCACTGTATTTAGATTCACCCCACGTGCACTGTGTTTAGATTTACCCCACGTGCACTGTGTTTAGATTTACCCCACGTGCACTGTATTTAGATTCACCCCACGCGCACTGTGTTTAGATTTACCCCACGTGCACTGTGTTTAGATTTGGCACAGCATCTCATCTCATCAGACACTGTGACGTTAGCGTGTTATTGATCTCGTTTCACGTCAGTGAGGGTGAGCGAGTAACTCTCCCTCGATCTCTCTCTATCTTGCTCTCTCCCGCTCTCTGAATCAGGCCTTTAGCGACAACAGCCCATAATATAACTCACTGTCGTCCACTTTTTCTGTGTCTTTAGCTACAGTGCATCTTTGGACTGTATGGTAGCCAGGGCTATGGTCAGGGCTATGGCCATAATGGCCAGGGCTATGGTCAGGGCTATGGCCATAATGGCCATGGCTATGGTCAGGGCTATGGTCAGGGGTGCAGGCTTGCACCTCACTGTTTCCTCTACTGAGTTACCTCGCTGGCTCCAAAGGTATCACAGTTTGACAGATTTCTGAGCCTCCCGACAGTAACTCCCATGGTTTAGTAGCTAACAACTGGCTCCTCCTGACCGCCCTGATATTTGCACTGTAAAGAAGAATTACCCAGCAGCTTAAAGGAGGAATGCCACCCATTTTCTGAATTCACATAACGTCGCTTGGCGGAAGAAAACCTTGTAACTCCAAAAAAACCCAACTTTTCAGGAGATGAAAAAAAAACACATTTGAGGGCGAATAGAGTTACGAGGTTTAGACAGATGATTGGTTTAATGCTTTCCCATTGTTTAAACTTTGTAAAACCACACACACCTATGGAGGATGATCTACTGAGTTGATTTATAAAACAAAAAATGGAGTTACAAGGTTCTCTTCCGCCAGCGACGATATGTTGTTCCTTTGCCCCGGGACAGTTCAGTGAGTATTTGTGAACGTGCACCAAGAAATCAGAGAGAGAGCCCTCCAATGTATGATGTTACTGGGTATGCTCCATCTGACTTTGTGAGACCATAAACTGTGCATGAATTCTCACACCGAAACTAGGTTTATATCCTAGTATTTACAATAGGTATGAGGGGATGCCCCTCATTTGGGCGTAAGAACTCACACAAACATTTTATGGTCTCATAAAGTCAGAGCCCCATTCACTGTATATGGAGCAGCCTCAGTAGAATCACATATTGTTCTCTCCGATTTCTAGCTTCAGCAGAGAGTGGTGCATGTTTTCGCAAACACTGACTGAACTGTCCTGGGGCACATATGTGAATCTTTTATTTTTTATTGCATTTATTTATTTATTTTGCCTTTTCTCCCATCCCCCAATTTAGTCATTATGCCAGTTCCCCCCCTGGTCGCTGCGCCACCCTACTGTCTGTCTGGGGAGGGTGTATATTACCATGCGCCTCCTCCGATACGTGTGGAGTCGCCGGCCGCTTCTGTTCCCCTGACAGCGAGGAGTTTCACTGGGAGAGCGTGACACGTGCAGAGGTTCACGCTATCTCCCCCAGATCCCTTCCCTGCTGAACAGGCGCCCCAATCGACCAGTAGGAGTCGCTATAGCAACGACAAACATCGCATCCCACTGGCGAATCTCCGGTGGTAGGCGAGCGCTTAGACCTCTACACTACCTATGTGAATTCTTAGAATAGGTGGCGTTCCCCTCTGTGTGTCAGCAGCTTACTACGTGTTCCACCTTAAACACCTTTACTTCCTTTAGAATCCTCTGTGAGGGTTTTACAATATCCCTGTAACATTAGTTGTGATCCTTATCTTAGGAGGTTTAAAGTTTACATTTACATTCACATTTTGTCATTTAGCTGATGCTTTTATCCAAAGCGACTTACAAATTGTGAACAACAAGTCAGCAGGAGGGGTACATTTCTGGCAGGGTCAGTGGTACAGTACGTCAAATATTGTACGTCAAATAGTGTCACACTTGAGTGTTATACTCTGTGCATAGTAGTATAGACATATTAGTATGATAGGTAGTAGTATACGTATAGTAGCATAGTACGTAGTAAGGTACGTAATAATAAAAACACAGTAAGAAGGTTATTTTTATTCTTTTTATCATTTTTATGTTAGGTGTGTTTTTAGTCAACGGCCGAATTTGCCGGGTTTCAGCTCTCCTAACTGTGGTGGGAAGTTCATTTCACAATTGTGGAGAATAGCCTGCTTCGGTTAGTGACCCCCCCTGGAGCTAGGAGTGGGACTGAGGCGGCCAGAAGATGCAGAGAGTAGGGGTCTTGAGGGTGTGCAGTTAGAGATGATTAACCGGAGGTAGGAGGGAGCCGTTTCCCTCGCTGCACGGTATCCCAGTGTGGGGCCGTTGTTGTTGCAAATGTCGGCATTGTAACAGGGTTCGTTTTGTACCCGCTTGCCACTATGCATATAGGCTGTTGTGAGGTATTTTTCTATTGGTTGGGAATTTGCCCGCTTGCAGATAGGGGGAGGAGTCACCCTGTTCCTCCTCCCACAGTCTGTTTTTTCTCTGCAAGCGGTATGTCATGTTAATAGTACTGTTCTGTACTTACATTCTAAGTTGTAAATGTTCATTTATAAAAAAAAAATAAAAAGGATCTGGCAGAACATGATATGTATAATGTTAAGTTGCACGGAAAACAAGACACCGGTGTGCTTGAGCTGCATAAAATTACGAGTAGATTGTCAGCCGTCTACTTAGCAGGTGGCGCTACCGTTATGAGTATACATAATAGAATTGTGCTTCATGTAGCTCATGGCAAATAAGGGTATTTGTATTTATTTTATCATTGTAGCTCATCGAAAGGACCTTGGTGTTGAGCCCACCTGCTATTGTGTATTTGGCATCTATATCACCAGGTCACCAGAATATTAATATGCACGTGGGACTGAGCATACATGGACTTTGAATGTTATTTACACAATGCTGAATCACATCTGTCACATGCAGATTCGATTAGATTGATATTTAGTGTCATTATACAGCACAAGTACAGTACACTGCAAATAGGTTTGGCATCCAACCAGAGTACAAATGTAGCAACAGCCATAAACAATGTATGCAGATGATTAAACTTGAGTAAAACATTTCCTTCTTCTTTTTTTTTTTTTCTTTTTATAAATGTTTGTATGTACAGTGTAAAGACAGTATGGTAGTAGTCATACTGGCCAGCAGTGTAAATAGTAGGATATGTATAGATATAGTATCTCTACAGATATGTAAAAGGAAATATGTGCAGGTAAATACAGACAGGTGTGGATATATGTATACAGTATATATGCGGTGAGAATAAATATATATATATATATATATATATATATATATATATATATATATATATATATATATATATATATATATATATATATATATGGTATATACAGCATTTGTACACACTATCATACAGAGCTATGGGTTATATGCAGGTGTATAAGTAAGTAAACATTTATATTTACAGAATATATATATAAAAAACTAAACAAAATTTTTTTTATGGGGGGGGCCTAGAAGCGTGGCTAACGATAAAGGCACGCATACCGGGGAGGCTAATTACCTAAGAAAATGGGCACAAAGCTTCCCTTTAGACTGATATGGTACGTATTGCACTGAAAGCAGCCAGTGGGGGAAATAATGATCAATTTACCAACATGAAGCCTCATGAAGGTAGTAGCCTTAAACCCCATGCTGACTCTACATTCCACTTCACTTTGTTTCGTCTGAAAGAGCTGTCCCTCGAGTGGTTTCCAGTAATGCCAAAACAAAAAGCATTGTTCACACCGACTTGAACAGTGGCTCCTTTCCCTAAATTGAACGATCAAATGAATCCCAGCAGTTTTAAAGAATCAAGGTAATCTTCGCAGTTGAACAATCAAAAGTCATATACCTTCCCCTCGTGGCTCAGTGCAAATCCATTGTCTCTCGGATTCCTCTGAAAAACCAGCGATGTTCTCGAATCACCGAGCAATATTTTAAAGTGGGGGCGCAGCTGGCAATTCAAGGTCTGCCCCCAGACTATCATTATGTTGCACTTGGTCATATAATACACGTTGAGTTGATGCCGCCGCCGGGTTGTAGTGGGTTCACGCGATATTCTCTGCATTTCCCCCCTGTTTTTAAAGCTGCCCTGACAGAATAACTAGCGTATACTGATGGTGGATGACATAGATAATCTTTGAGGGTAAATGCTCATATTTGTTCTCTCCCCTTTGCCGGAAAGAGGAAAAAATTGAAAAAGCGATCTTGCGGGCTGCCATTATTCAGACTGTGGATGGGTCGGCTATCGGCTGAGCCTTATTCAATGTGCTGTTGTTTTTTCCCATATTTTCTTCCCTTCCCCCCCCCCCCCCATCGAAGCTCCAATGAATGTAATCAGTTGACTTCCAGAGGACATGGGCTGGCATAACACTCCATCATGCTTGTCAGCAACCATACTGCAAGACTGGAGACCAGGAGGAGAGAGAAAACCTTAGTCCCACTCATATCACCCCGCCCATGTCTATCTTCAGCTCCTATACGGAGCCACCTTTTTCCATGTGCATTGAAGGCGGGGTTATTTTGTTTTCCCTTCCAAGAAATGGTATTGTGGTTTTTCCATCATTGCAGTGGTGGTGACCCAAATAAATGATGTAAATGCCATGATATTCCCCTCGGTATCGTAGTTTGAATTGGATTAGCCTAAACCGTGGTATTATTTAAGTACAAAAGTGGTACCGTAACATTTACCATGGCAGTGTCGTGTACATTATGCAATGGCCAGCACCATTGTAAAACTGAAATTACTATCAAACTACTGTGATACTTTTTCCATAGGGCACAATCATTTGTCTAATACTTTTCAATTCGAATTATCTTAAGATGGTACGGTAAGTTAGGGTGTTTGTTCAGTCATAGCATTGTATTCAGTGATAGCGTTGTGTTCAGTGATAGCATTGTGTTTAGTCAAAGTGATATGTTCAATCATAGTGTTGTGTTCAGTCATAGTGTTGTGTTCAATCATAGTGTTGTGTTCAATCATAGTGTTGTGTTCAATCATAGTGTTGTGTTCAATCATAGTGTTGTGTTCAGTCATAGTGTTGTGTTCAATCATAGTGTTGTGTTCAGTCATAGTGTTGTGTCCAGTCATAGTGTTGTGTCCAGCCATAGTGTTGTGTTCAGTCATAGTGTTGTGTTCAGTCATAGTGTTGTGTTCAGTCATAGTGTTGTGTTCAGTCAGTGTTGTGTTCAGCCATAGTGTTGTGTTCAATCATAACGTTGTGTTCAGTCAGTGTTGTGTTCAGCCATAGTGTTGTGTTCAATCATAACGTTGTGTTCAGTCATAGCATTGTGTTCAGTCATAGTGTTGTGTTCATTCATAACGTTGTGTTCAGTCATAACGTTGTGTTCAGTCATAGCATTGTGTTCAGTCATAGTGTTGTGTTCATTCATAGCATTGTGTTCAGCCATAGTGTTGTGTTCAGGCATAGCTAAATACAGTAGAGGTTGAGTTCATATAACCTTTTTGACTTTTTCAACAGCAAATTTAAGTATGTGAGCCTTCTTAAATATTTCAAAACTGTGTTATATGGTTCTGCTTCTGATGAATTCTAAACACATTACAGGTTTGGTGTTTTTATTTTGTTATCATAATTTCTCTTTACTTTTACATTTCCTTACATTTCATCACATGTGGACACTCTGATGTGGTCCGACCAGTAACACCCATTGTTTTCCTTAGGAAGGCTTTGTGAAGGATGGGGGTTCTTGCCAAATGGATGGAACCCCCGCACATGCTTTTGTGTAAAGCCCTTAGATTAAGCAGAGGGTTGTGGGGGAGGTTTAAAACCTATGGTGGTGTTTGCTGCCTGGCCAGAAACAGCAGTGCTGCAGTGCATGTATCGCCCATCAGCGCAGGCCTTTGTCAGCACTGCATACCGATAAAGCTCACTTTTTCGTGGCTGGTTAGTTGCTGGGTGGTCTGAGCGAATAACCAAATATCCGTCTGGCACGGGACTTGCGCTCATCATGGCTACGTCCGTTGTCCTTTGTTACGCACGGTTTCGACAACTCTAGTCCACATATCCCAGACTGGACAAGTTAAATTTGTCTTCACTTTTTGTGAAGTTTGCCGCAGGGCTAGCGCTACGTTGCAGCCAGCTGCTGAGACAGAATGACAACAACAGGCAGCGCATGCAGGGCAGAGGCCAGGCGGGAATGGCGCTCCAAGCTCATGACACACTGTCTCCTGGTGGCTGAAATTGAAAATTGCTTTTCAGTCAACACGGTTCCACCAATGGAATTATCAATCATTTGCATATAAAAATAAAAACAGCAACCACCTTACAAAAGTCAACGTTGATCCACGCAAAGGATTATTATATTATTAAGCAACTGAGCAATACACAGATTTCATTGAAATCTGTGTCATACCTGGCTAGGGTTTCAATCAGATTTCAGTTTTGAGAAATCCAAACATGATTTGCAGCCGTGCTTGAGACTCCGTGTTGATATTTACCACCTCTTTTTCAAGTGGGCCCTGGCCAAGAAGGCAGCATACAGAACATGTTCACATAATAGAACAACATTAAAACAAACACAAATAAAAACAAGATAATGAGAGCACGCAAACACTAACCAATAGAGAAACAATGTCTTCACATTTCAATGATAAACTTCTTTTTAAAATGTTCTTCTTTGAAATGATCAATTCCAATGATGGACTCTAGCTTCAAATCCGTTATAATAGGTTCCAGGAGAATGTTTCCCAAATTCAGTTCTGACAGCGGGAACATGATATGAGATATAATTGTGTGATCTCAGATTGTGATACTAAGTCCACCTCATGGATGAATGAGTAAAGTGCTTATGTAAGTTGGTACAGTAGCTGCCCCAGGATGGCTTTGTATACAAACAAATACCAATGTATGTATTCTTATGGCCAGGGATAAGTGACCTGACAATTCATAGAATACACAGTGCAGTGGCAGCCCATACAACGTACCGTTGTAAGGGCGCACGGGGTAAGGGGATGGGGGGTGAATGGGGGTGGGTATTCCCCCCCTTCCTAGATTTCTTTGTCAAATCAATTGTGAAATAGTAACTTTTGGTGAGTTGTTCTACATTTAGGTAACATTAATGAACAAAGGGACAGCTACTGTATGTAAATTGTAAAGCAATTTTTATTTTATTTTTTATTCCAGTCGATCATAATGTAATGATCATGATCATACTACGGATAGCTCACTGCGTTGGAGAGAGAGAGAGAGGTAGAGAGAGGATATCTCTCTCTCTCTCTTGCTCTCTCTCTCTTGCTCTCTCTCACACAGCATTCATCTCACATGGAATCCCAAGCAGATCAGACCTATGAATAACTTCAGTATGAGACTATGAGTACAGCATATTTAGCATATTGTTAAAAGAGCCTAAGGCTGGCTTGCGTAAATTAAACATATGACTTACCATCAGAAGAGTTGACATTCAGCTGTCCACAAAAAAAAAAGTGTTTCATATCCTTTACTCCAGTAACAGTCCATGGACATGTTGTATCTGTCCCGTCGTTTGAAAAAGCAGGCATGATGATGGAAAGCAAAATACGCATTTACATGACTGCATCCAGCTAGCCATATAGCTTGTTGTTGTTGTTGTTGTTGTTGTTGTTGTTGTTGTTGTTGTTGTTGTTGTTGTTGTTGGTGGTGGTGGTGGTGTTGTTGTTGGTGGTGTTGTTGTTGTTGTTGTTGTTGTTGTTGTTGTTGTTGTTGTTCTTACCGAACCAGCTAAGACTGAGTATAGCCTTAACCCTTCGAGAAGCTTTGTGGTCCAGGCTTGAACTTTCCATAAAATTGTCCATATAAATCTATTTAGTTAGATCCAACACTGTCTGAATGTACAGTATCTCGTGATGATCTCTCCAACTCCTGAGAATACACTTATTACCGAACCACAAGCCTAGCTAAGCTAATGCACTGAATCGAAATGAAAATACTACTGGCTCCTCCTCCAAGTCCAAGCATTCTTTTCTGTCGGATGACTGACGACGTGACGAATACAGTGGCGCAGAGCTTGCTTCGAGTGCTAGAAAACGCCCCCCGAGACATCATATTTGAACGCCCTGATAGGCGAAATGTATTTGCTTGATTTATTTACATTGGCTGCGACGATACAGTGTCTATGCGCCCAGGTTCAGAGGTACTCTCTATCAGGAGAGAGAGTGACGTCATGTGAATCACGCACAAAACAATGATTTATATTTGATATATTAACGTTATTGTGCATTTGAAACACAAACATACTTAAAATTAGTAATTATTATTCATTTGAAACATGTTTAGTTTATTTTTAGAGGTCTAAAATCTAAAATAAAAAAACAAAATATCTTCTTCTCCTTCTCTCTTCACCAGGGGGGGGGGGGGGGGGGGGGGGGCGGCGCCCCAGTACCCTCTATCGGCTGGCCACCACTGACACAGTGATGTGTGAGGGATGAGCTGTTTGTTAGAAAGCGTAAAGCAGCATGATATATTGTGTCTAAAGGATTTCACCATTGAAATCAGTGTTAATTGTACATCATAACCAGCTAGTATTAATCAAGTTGTGTTTTGAGAAATCACAACATGCTGTCTTTTTTTTGTAAAGTAGTATTGTGTCTGACTGTATGTCTGTATCAACAGACAACAAGCAACTATCTCATCTTATTGTATCATGATTTGCAGACTTCCGGTTGGGCAGTCAAGAGTCTCGGTTTCAAATTGTACAACTGCCTAACGTAAACGCTAGTGTGTTCTATTGGAAACAGCTTGTGTACGCTAAAGGCACATCAATCTCAATGAAAACCCCAAACTGTATGAAAGGCTTTGAAAGCACTCAGGCGCATCCCGAAGAGGCCACAAGAGACGACATAAAACATATGTGCGCATGCCATATGTCCTTCATTCATTGGAGGGGGAAGTATTTATGACTCACTATAGCATGTCTCGGACACATGTGCTCCAATGAGCACCCGCTCTAGTTACGTTATTCGTTCTTTATGACCCGCTAGTTGTCACAAGTTAGGCATTAGATGCACGGGATCATCCCTATGTTCCCCGGGTCCTATGTTCCCCGGGTTCTATGTTCCCCGCTTTGATTGATTAATAGATTGAACATTTTATGAATTTTTATTATTTTATTAATTATTAATGTCCGCCTTGTTTCGAACGGTTAAGCTTAGGCCCTCTTTCGAACTGGTTAAGGTTAGAGATTGGAATCAGGGCTGGTGGTCTAAAATTTTCAATCAATCAATCAATCAATCAATCAATCAAAGTGGGGAACATAGAACCCGGGGAACATAGGACCCGGGGAACATAGACATGCTCCCAGATGCGCCATCAGTTTAATAACTACAGCGCTCAAGGCTGTACTGCTCTGTGTTCCCCTTCTTCTTGTGTCTCACAACACTAATGTTGACCTTGGACAGCAACCCGGGAGGAGAGAGTGTGGTGTAAAAGACCGTGGGTCAGGTGGATGGTATAACAAGACTCTTAGCTAGCAAAGCGCAGCTACTCGATGTGGCGAGTGCTCAGAGTGCTATAGCTAGCTCCTTAGTCTAGTCTGTTGTTTTGATTATGCAATTTGTTCAGGTGGAGGCCTGCACTAAAGTACTAAAGGATAGATTTGCCAAGAATAAATTAGTCAGGGTGCTGCTGGGTCTGGCTTCCAGGGACCATGGGAGAAAACAGCATTTCCAACAGCTGGGATGGCTACCTCTGGGGGCTGGGTCAGTTCCCCTGCAGCTCAGGGTGATCCATCCACATAACAACAGACTACCACAGTACCTACACAGGAGCCCTTCCAGAGGAGCAGTGGTGCTCAGGTGTTGGCAGGTGTTGTGGAGCAGCGACCTGGAACAAGTTACCTTTGCATTTAAAAAGCAAATAATTATACTTGCTTATGGATAAGAAGATGCAGAGGAATGTTAGCCTGTTGGTAACAAAGTGGTGTTGTTATTGTTGTTGTTGTTTTTCTTCTCTGGCTGTATTGGATTATTGTTGAAGGTTGTGTCGTACTATGAGCTATAGTAGTTTGTTCATCGTTGGATGCTGCCTAGCCATTCTTAAGCCATCTTTACTGTAAACACATCAAAGACCACAATTGCAATAAGTCAGAGACATTATTGTTCTGTCCTTGACTATTTTAAGCTGTCATGTAATTGTACGGTTGTCTTATTTATTGTCAAATGAACTAAACTAAACTAAGACCACGCACGCACACACACACACACACACACACACACACACACACACACACACACACACACACACACACACACACACACACACACACACACACACACACACACACACACACACACACACACACACACACACACACACATGACACATGCACGCACACACACACACACTGCACTCGCTCCCTTGTTGTCAGTCGTAGGCTGTCAGATCTCACAGCAATCTGTAGGGCCCTCTCACTCTCTCCCCTGCTGTCCTTGAACACAACTGTCTGATCCTGGGATGAGTGGTAAAAATACACAGAGATACTCCTCGCTGAGGCTGTTTTCATTGGGACTCATACAGCCTCTAATGTTAGGAATCCACTGATCATATAAAATAGGTAACAAAGTGTATATTTATGTAATGTAGTATATAATTTAACAAATTTCTCTCTCTCTCTCTTTTTCTCTATATCTCTCTATCCACCCCCTCTTCTCTCTCCACCCCCCTCTTCTCTCTTGTCCTTTCATGCGGCTCCATCTGGCCCTGGATTATCTACAAAAGGTAAGTCTGCCATGTTTGTACATCCTAGAGATGCAGTACAATGAAAATCTTGTTTTTCCAATCTTGCATTATTTTAACAGAAGGTAATGTTGACGTAAAATTACCCAAGCAAGAACTGTTGCTGTTGTGAAAATGAGGCCCAAAGCCCTGTGATGTATATCCCCCTGGATATTCACAAAAATTCACCAATATCACATATCCAATCTGCTTCCTTTGAAATATTGCATAAGATACACAGGTTATCCTGATTGGCCCATCGGCGAGTCTGTCAGTTTTCAGTAGTTGTAAAGGATATCAGCTGGCTGGCCCACAAACAAGTAATGCAAACAGGGCGTTCAGGTGGCGTAGCAGAGATTGCGCTCGTCACCAATGCAAGAGGCTGCGGTCTCGACTCCCGGAGTCAGCATTGCCTTGGCTTGGGCTGATCGCTATACTAACTCGTTTGGCTGGGTTAGGGGGAGGGGAGCCGTGGGTGGGAAACTGGCGTTGTGGACAGCGACGCATACAGGTCAGGTCTGGGCGCTTGCTCAGCGGAGGCAGGACTTGAGGAAGGCAGCGTGACCTCCCACGCGTTACACTTCACCAATGAGAGCCCTCGCTGCCAAGTGAGAGGAGAGCCACTGGCTGTCGCCGCACGTGTCGGAGGAAGCGTGCGGATACTTCAGGGTTCCCTTGTACCGATCAGTAGGAGAACATGCGCACAACAACCAGGTAGGGGAGGGGGGGGGGGGATTGGCACAACGACTAAATTGGGACGGGGAGAAAACAGAGAAAAATCGGAGAAAGAGAGATAATAAATTTAAATTAAAAAACAAGTAATGCAAACAGCAACTGTGATGTTGCCTGCTAGCACAGTTAGCCAATGTTAATCTCCAATAGCAACCGATCACCTTGACCCCGTGAATTTCTTTACATTTGAGAGCTTCATACATTATGATACTAACTTGACATCTCCTTACAATGAAGAGAAGGCCACATCCCCCTCAACATGCTGAGGGTTGGTTGTACTCAGAAAGGGTGCATCAAAACTATAGCAAAACCTCCTATCTGCAACATTTCAGATTTTCTGATTTCACTTTGGATGATGAGAAACCTCCTATCTGCACTTATTCAGTCTGTCTGCAAGATATTTTCCAAAAGGCCAAAAGCAGTATATTGTATTGGTTATCTGGGAAGAGTGCAAGAAAACGATTTTTATTCAATTCTTTCAAAAAAGTAAAATCTTCAGATAGGAGGTTTTGAGTTTCAGACATCAAAATGATACATCTGAAGCTGAAATACATGATACTCATGACATTCCACAATAAGCAATGTATGACTGAATTGTACTGGATCTTTAATATCCATAGGCAGAACTCAAGCATGCACTGAACGCCACAAAAGGTCCGTGGCATTGTGTTTTTTGAGGACCGACACGTTGCCTGTGTTTGCACGAGGCTCTTGTAAAACTGTGGACATATTCCCTTAGCGTAACTGACACTGGGAGAATGGGGCAATTCCATTTACGCAGCCAATCTCATTGGCTACTGGAGAGATGCCAATCTGCCCCAACAGGTAGGGAAGAGAACGAGAGGCCTGGAGAGTGGGCAGAATGCAATTGATCCACTCTGACACTGATCAGATAAATGGGAAATGATAAATGCTGTCTATTTTTACTTCCTTTAACCCAAAATGTTAACTCTCTGTTGAAATAGAAGCTTTCTGTCTCTGCCACCCGGCTGTGTGGCACGCATACAGAGTAGGGACACATATTTATACACAGAGTATTTAAAGGTGCTATAGATAATATTCAGCAACTAGGTGTCGCACTAGAGCGCCAGCAGGTAATTTATCCAATCAGGTGTGTTCCACGTGGGGAAATAGGAAGTAGGGAGGGGATACATGCGTGCAACATGTAAACAACAACATTGGTTTTGGACCCGCAACATTTTCTTTAGTGATAAATTCATTTATCAATACTTTTTTTGGGGGGAAAGCAATAGTTTTATTCCGCACCTTTCTAAAAGCTATGTGGATGTATTATTTAGTATTTCTTCCAAATGATTACTCAACATAAAAATGTTATCTATAGCACCCCTAACGTATAGTTCCCTGATATGTATTGTCGTTTTGTTTAATCAGGTTATTATACATTCAACTCGGCAAAGAAATGATGCCACTTGAATGCATGGTTTGATTTTCTGTCAAAAGCTTTACAAATACCTGCTAACAGTAATGCTAAACAAGCAGGAGTTATTTGGGCGATGGAGAAATGCTTCAGAATTCGGTCCAAATCATCCTCATTTAGCACAAAACAAACCTATATCTTACCTTTGGGAAGTACTGTGGTCATACGCAGGAGGTTTGTGTCCCTTCTAGAGGGAGGTGGGTGAACCTTCAGTCAAACACTGTGGCTCATTCAGTCGGTCACTCACACAAGCTCTCAGTTTGCCCTGGAGCCGCACAGTTCGTGTCTTGGATTCTAACTCCAATTGATTGACTCCCCAATGAGAAGGGGTTCGTGCCAAATTAGCATCCGAGGTGTTGCGAGATGTCTGTGACCTGACCCGGAAGATTTGAGCTGGAGTCCTTCTGTGCAGGAGACTTATTATTATAATAAACGTGTCATGATTACCCCCTATGACTGCCAAGCAGGGGTGTAAAAAGTACCCAGAAATTATACTTAAGTGAAAGTATGGGTACTGTCTCAAAATCTGACTCAAGTAAAAGTCAAAGTATCTGGCTAAAAACACACTTGAGTAAAAGTGAAAAAGTCCTACTTAAGTACTAAAAAGTAAAAGTATTTTTTTTTAAAGGGATAGACCAGGGCCCCGTTCCATGTACCTGGATAACTGAGTTAGCCGGATAACTTTAGCTGGATAACTGGGTTAGCCGGACTTTCCGGTTTCATGTACGTGGATTTTCCAGATCACCATGCCAACAGATCCAAAAGTTTGAGCCTGCTCGAAAGCAGAGTTCAAGTTCAAGTTAGCCCGATCACGCAGAGCCACGCCCCCGCAAAGAAGTGACAGCTCGTTTCCTGAAACTATTCCCACAGTCTACGATCTGCATTATACCATTCTGAATTACGTTTTTGTGCTCCATTCTTCCAGAGGGGGCTTTTGAAATGTAAAATAGACCCAAAATGCTGATATTAAATTCACTTTGTCCTAAATAATGCACGTTATATATACCGTGGCGACGGTGGCGCTTGCTCGTGCGATGTACACAAAAATGTGGTTATTTTAATTGTAACTGGGATTAAGATGTCTGATGAGATGCGCTGTTTGACGGATTTGAGAAATTGAATGAGCCGTTGACGTCACATGAATGAATGAGGATAAAGAAATAAAACTTCATTCAAAATAAGGAATATTCTAAACACGGGTCTCTCGTTCATTAATGTATAAACAATGAATTTATCCCATCTGGCACAGTGGCCCAGCGGTAGTGCTCAAGCCTGCCAACCTTGCGACTTGGGTTCAAATCCCGGTGTTTCCAATATGATTTTTTTGAATATAATATTAATGATTATACGCCAAAGTAGCCTGGTTTTAAGTTAAAATATTATAAATCTACATGCATTGAGGATGTCATTCTTTATATAGCTCTCAACGTGCACCAAATTGAATTATTCCTATATTGCAAAAAAAAGGAGACGACTAGGGTCTTGAACCCCGGTCGTCCGTGTGAAAGTCAAAAGACCAACCCGTTAGACCACATTGGAGATAAGTTAAAGATTGACTATACATCAATCAATGGGCAAGAGGGCCGTATCGTAATTCTGTATAACAGTTAACTAATTATGTTCGCTAGCAAGATCTCATTTGATTATTCAATCCAGCAGGCAAGTTTAAAGAAATATAATCTGATTGATTGAGGTAATGAGGGACTTAGAATTAGCCTATAGATAACGCATTTAACTTGTCGGCGAGGCGATTGAGCCGTATTGCAATCTGTCAATAAAGTCTTAAATCAATTAATCAATCAATGCCGTTGAGAATCAGGGTCTCTGCCATCGATACGTGCTGGCTTTTCACCTAAAACGGCCGCGCGCATTTAGCCTGACTCGCAAGTCTGGCTTGAGTTAACGAGACTGAATCCACCTTTGTGAAACAGGAAAATCCCGGCTTCGAACATCGGGTTAACTGAAGCTGGATAATGGACATCTTGATCGACTTAGTTGAACCACGTACATGAAACAGGGCCCAGGGGTCTCAAACTCATTCCATCGTGGGCCAAGTTTTCATTTTAACTATACATTGCACCAGGTGAGTTAGTTGAAGAGGTGAGCCAATTAGTGAAATCATCAGCTGGTGTTTAGGCAAGGCTGGAATGAAACCAAGCATAGACTCGTCCCACAATGGAATGTGTTCTGCGATAGACAATGCTGAAATGAAAGAACAGAGGACACTTTTTTTGCACCTGTTCCACCCGTGAAATATTTTCGCCTAAAATATATACCTAGGTAAATGGAATATTTCTCCACTTCTACAAGGTCCATTTGCATATTCTTGGTATCTAGGTACATCTATGGACCTCAGGGAATGTATTCACAGTGTCAGAAATATTGTGTCTATTACTAGGCTTGCTTAAATTGTGATAAAACAAAGGAGAATATGAATTATGATTTTTCTTTGAATCTTTGACCGTGAATAACACCATGGTAATAATGACCAAACTTAAAGAACTGCCACTGATCTTGTTCAGTACCTTCTTGAGATCATGTGTAAAAAATGTCTAAGGAAATTAATAAAGGGAAGATGATTAAACAGAAGGTTCTGTAGATACAGTACTGAATTCTCCCATCCGGACCAATGCAATTTGAAATATTATTATAGAATATAGAATATGATGCTTATAAATTACCTTATTATAGCCAATTCGCACATTTATATATATATACATATATTATCTTTCAAATGCCCGAGTTCAATTTGGATATCTACTGTAATTTACTGTAGCTTTTTATTTTCACCACAGTGCAACCATTTTGAAACTAATTTCCGATCTAATTGTTGCTACATGCTAACAATAGGGAGGAGAAACTAACTGCGTTTCAATATTTGTCAAAAACGTTACCTTTTGTGGCTTATTATCCCGAATAATAACGGTTATTGAAATAATTCATTCAGAACGCTGAACTTTGAACCCCCACAGTATCTGACAGGAAGTGTAGTTCGGAATAATTCCAACGCTGATCCACAGCTATGCATCCCCTCGACAAAATGGCCACAAAAAACTACAAACTCCCATGATTCAAATTTTGTAGACTGCAAATCGAGAAGTTAAAACTATCTAATGGCACTTTTAACCTATTGCTAAACTAATGTATTGATGATAATATACATTCTACATGCTTTTGTGACATGTTAGTGATGTTAATACTTGAAAACGTTTGATTAAAAAATCGCAAAAAATATGCAACACTGAAAAATATAGATTTATTTTATATATGCCATTTTTGGGTCGGTACCAACCCCATCGGGTGGAACAGGTTAAAATTATTTAATGCACTTCTCCATTGAAGGTAAACTAACATGGACGGCATTCACATTACAGAATGAATAATATCACAATATTAAAAACAGAATGGTGTATCCTGAATAATATCACAATATTAACCACAGCATACTGGATTATCTTGAATAATATCACAATATTAAAGGCAGAATACTGGAGTACCCTGAATAATATCACAATATTAAAGACAGAATACTGGAGTACCTTGAATAATATCACAATATTAAAGACAGACTACTGGAGTACCCTGAATAATATCACAATATTAACCACAGCATATTGCGGATCTGATTGTCTATTATTCTGATAGCAGGTGTTTAATCAAAGATCCCCGCTTTCTAGTGTTGCACAACGACCAATCAGCATGGGTATGGGCGGGTTTATGTTCCATTGATGGGGATTTGATTGGCTGTTTACCTGCGGTCGCAGGATTAATAACGTTAGCGTTAGTTCGGCCAGATAAACAATTAAAATATACTAAATAAAATGGTTGGACCTGTGAGATTTGTACTTTGTAGGTCTGCATTTTAAATGTAAGGAGTAAAAAGTATGTTTTTTTTCTCTGAAATGTAATGGAGTAAAAGTACAAAGTATACAAACCTAATAATACTCGAGTAAAGTAAATTACTCAAGTACTTTACACCCCTGCTGCCAAGTGGTGGTGGTGGAAATGTCCTGAATATCTGAATATCACAACAACTAAAACAAAACCACCAGCTGACATAATGATCGTTATGTTGGCGGCGACGGTCGTCCGGTAATCAAAAGGTTCCCAGTTAGAATCCGGCCACTCCTGGTGGCATGTCCTTGAGCAAGACACTTAACTCCTAACTGCTCCAGACGAGCAGGTCGGCACCTTGCATGGCTGCCTCCGCCGTCGGTGTGTGCATGTGTGAGAGAATGGGCGAATGTGAGCCATGCATTTGTATAAAATCTATATGCAGTCCATTTATGTGTGCTCCGTCTTCTGTGATGATTGCCCGAACAAGGCGATGTTGGAGAATATTCTGGAATAAGTAAGGGATAATCAACAGGTAGGTGTGCGTTAAGCAGTTTTGAGGCATGAGGCAGAGGCGAAGGACCACCCAAGGTGCAGCGGAGTGCCTTGAAACCGTTTACCGCACACCAACACGACGCAGAGGCGAAGGACCACCCGACGTGCAGCAGAGTGCCTTGAAACCGTTTGACGCACACCAACACGTTGATTATTCCGCTTCTACCGTGGTCATTTGCCAACAATATGAGATGAAAGCATTTGCAAATTGTTGGTGAAAGTTTTGCACTTGCCATTGATGTGTTCTGGTGGGGGGCGGCGACGACAGTGGCTCAGAAGGTAGAACGGTCATCTGGTAATCGGAAGGTTCATGGTTCGATTCCCGCTCCTCCCGGGCAGTGTGTCGAAGTGTCCTTGAGCAAGACACTGACTAAACCCCTAACTGCTCCCGATGAGCACGTTGGCACCTTGCATGGTTGCCTCCGCCATCGGTGTGTGAATGTGTGAGTGAATGGGTGAATGTGAGGAACAAAATTGTAAAGTGCTATATAAATGCAGCTTTTACCATTTTTCTCCTTCCCGCTCGTTAGTTTATGTGATAAGTCGGTCGATAGTAGAACGAGTTGATTAAACTTGAGCCCAAATACACGTGCATTGAACAGTTTTAACGCACACACCGTGGTATAAACACATACCGGTATGGTTCATGTGACAAATATGTGGAGGCATATCCACGGAACGTGTTCCGAAGCGGGCCGACTTTCTGCTCCATGATTGACGTTTTCACGCGCGGACAGTAAAATCTGAGTTGGACGCGAGGAGTTGTCAGTGTTTTATATGTTTGTTTTTGTTGTTTGTTTAGTGCTTTCTGCTCCGTGATTGACGTTTTCACGCTGGGACAGTAAAATATAAGTTGGTCGCGCAGAGTTGTCAGAGTTTTATATTTATTTGTTTTTGTTTGGTGCTCATGTTTTTTTTGTATCCAATCCCTGTTTGTTTCATACTTACCTACCTTCATACATTATGTCATCCCGCAGCCATCTGTCAGGCACAGCTGTAGGTTCAGGTCCATGCTTTACTCTTCACATCGACAACGTTCGACTCCCGCGGTCCTCGCCCGCTTCCCAACATCGTCCTTCTATTTATAACCGCTCGCACGGAGCGAAATGTGCCTGAAAGCAAACACAAACGCTACATGCAACAACAAAAAAAGGCACGCTTCCGCCGCCGAGCTGGAGCTGCCCACTCTTCCTGCCTTTTAAGGAACGTCAATTCAGAGGTCAAAACAGGAACAGTACAATCGAGTAGGAAGAATGAACACCCAGAGGATCGATATTTATAATGAAACACAAGATAGTAAAATGCCCACAGAGGCTCGATATACACATTATGCCTATTTTCTATAATTGGTTATTGTGGGGTTTTTGGGGGGTAGTCGCACTACATGTGTGTGTAGACGCATACTTGCTGTTCAGATATTCTCTGTTGGGTTTTTTCCACAGCCCTGTCGGACGTTTTGTATGTGCATATAGTTAATCCTTTACTCTGTCAGGCGGCACAGTGGTGTAGTGGTTAACACTGTCGCCTCACAGCAAGAAGGTCAAGGGTTCGATTCCCGCTTGGGGACCAGGTTTCCATGATGCCAGGTACTCAGGTGGGGTATCTCCCAGGCCTTTCTGTGTGGAGTTTGCATGTTCTCCCCGTGCTCGCAAGGGTTTCCCCCCCCCCGATAAGATAAACCCAATGGAAAAACATGCACAACAGATCGCTAACGCTGTGGTGTCCTTGATGAAGACAACGGGATGGGAAAAGTACAGAGAGACATTTCATCGGCGACTCAGTGCATGTGTGTGTGTGTTCCTGTGGGTCGCCCATCTTGCGTGTGTGTTAAAAACTGCATGACAAATAAAGACTTCTAGTCTAACAATTATTATTATCACACTTCCGAAGGCAAATGCTACACACACATGCGCACACACACACACACACACACACACACAGACACACCCTGGCCTTCACCAGCTTGGCCCTTTGTGATTGTCAGCATTCAGACCCAGCCCTTTTTAATGTGGTCTTTACAATCAAATTAGTGTTGAGCTTAAGGGATCCGTCGTCCATTAGGTGGGGGGCTAAAGAGGGGGTTCGTGATCCCGCCGTGACCCACTATATGCTCCACTGGATGCCGCCCTGTGCTTTTTAAAAGGTGTTGATTGTGCTCCTGACGGGCGTGTTAGGTGTGTAACGTGTGCACTATGATAACCTAACGGGCGTGTTCAGTGTGTAACGTGTGCACTATGATAACCTAACGGGCGTGTTCAGTGTGTAACGTGTGCACTATGATAACCTAACGGGCGTGTTCAGTGTGTAACGTGTGCACTATGATAACCTAACGGGCGTGTTCAGTGTGTAACGTGTGCACTATGATAACCTAACAGGGTGTTCAGTGTGTAACGTGTGCACTACGATAACCTAACAGGGTGTTCGGTGTGTAACGTGTGCACTATGATAACCTAACTGGGTGTTCAGTGTGTAACGTGTGCACTATGATAACCTAACGGGGTGTTCAGTGTGTAACGTGTGCACTATGATAACCTAACAGGGTGTTCAGTGTGTAACGTGTGCACTATGATAACCTAACAGGGTGTTCAGTGTGTAACGTGTGCACTATGATAACCTAACAGGGTGTTCAGTGTGTAACGTGTGCACTATGATAACCTAACAGGGTGTTCAGTGTGTAACGTGTGCACTACGATAACCTAACAGGGTGTTCAGTGTGTAACGCGTGCACTATGATAACCTAACGGCCGTGTTCAGTGTGTAACGTGTGCACTATGATAACCTAACAGGGTGTTCAGTGTGTAACGTGTGCACTACGATAACCTAACAGGCATGTTCAGTGTGTAACGTGTGCACTACGATAACCTAACAGGGTGTTCAGTGTGTAACGTGTGCACTATGATAACCTAACGGGCATGTTCGGTGTGTAACGTGTGCACTATGATAACCTAACATGTGTGTTCAGTGTGTAACGTGTGCACTACGATAACCTAACGGGCGTGTTCAGTGTGTAACGTGTGCACTATGATAACCTAATGGCCGTGTTCGGTGGTTAACGTGTGCACTATGATAACCTAACGGGTGTGTTCGGTGCGTAACATGTGCACTATGATAACCTAATGGCCGTGTTCGGTGGTTAACGTGTGCACTATGATAACCTAACGGGTGTGTTCGGTGTGTAACGTGTGCACTATGATAACCTAACAGGGTGTTCAGTGTGTAACGTGTGCACTATGATAACCTAACAGGGTGTTCAGTGTGTAACGTGTGCACTATGATAACCTAACAGGGTGTTCAGTGTGTAACGTGTGCACTATGATAACCTAACAGGGTGTTCAGTGTGTAACGTGTGCACTATGATAACCTAACAGGGTGTTCAGTGTGTAACGTGTGCACTACGATAACCTAACGGGCGTGTTCAGTGTGTAACGTGTGCACTATGATAACCTAATGGGCGTGTTCAGTGCATAACGTGTGCACTATGATAACCTAACAGGCGTGTTCGGTGTGTAATGTGTGCACTATGATAACCTAACGGGCGTGTTCAGTGTGTAACGTGTGCACTATGATAACCTAACGGGCGTGTTCAGTGCATAACGTGTGCACTATGATAACCTAACGGGCGTGTTCGTTGTGTAACGTGTGCACTATGATAACCTAACGGGCGTGTTCGTTGTGTAACGTGTGCACTATGATAACCTACCGGCGTGTTCAGTGTGTAACGTGTGCACTATGATAACCTAACGGGCGTGTTCGGTGTGTAACGTGTGCACAACGGTAACCGTGCATCTGTTCACATGACTGCGCCTCCCACACTGTGTGCTATTGATCATCATTTTCTTTTTTCTCCTCCTTGCGTGAGTTGCTTGTGTGAGTACAGCGTTGGCCGGGTGTCTTCAGGGGCCTCATTTACCACCACCGGCTCGCAGGCCTGTGCGGTGACTGAATATGTCATGGGACTGGGTATGAAAAAAATGCGGAGGGGCGGGGGTGGGGGTGGGGGTGGGAGGTACTACTTAAATAATGCATGCGCCTCGAGATCTGAGGTGTAGACAAATACACAGATAACATTGGTGAAAAAAAACATGATCAGAGTGTGGCCGGTTCAACCATGACATGACGCGATCTCTTCACCGTGGGAATAGTCAACGGCACGCGATGCTGCGTTTCTTTTATTCCCTCGTGTCGGTCGTATCAAGAGTCTGTCCGTACGGCACGGGATCCCAAACCACGAAGCCTCTGTCCGCTACTCAACCAAAGCTAAAGCCTCACAGTCAAGCTGCCAACACACTCCTATTAGGTATCGCCCCACATTTGCTTTCGCGCTCGGCCCCCGACCCCCCCCCCCCCCCCCCGCAGACACGCCGCATGTCCAGCTGTTGCAGAAGTATTAGCTTACCGGGGCTGATCCTGTTGTTTACTGCACAGCGGAGCATTAGCATTGGGCTAATCCAGCCCCAGCTCTCCCCTCAAGTACAATAAGATTACAGTATTTCCCTACATAAAGGACACTGTGGGGACGGCGTTGGCGTGTGTAAAAAAACATGAAGAGGAGTAGGAGGCCCGGGGGTTGAGGAGGGCATTAAACGGTAGTCGAGAGTTTTTTTTTAGAATCAATCACGTTTTTGATGATGATTAGAATATGGATTGTGTTAAACCACCCAGTGTAAAATGAAGTAGTGGACGGCCGCTCCCCCCGCCCGCCCGCCCGCGCACGCGTTTGTCATTACTCATCAGTGGCTCCGCGCGGCCTATCGCGGCGCACACGCTGCCACCCGTGATTTAGCTCCCCGTCCGTTTATGAAGGGGTGTTAGTGTTTATTATGCACCGCTAGTCCCCCGCGCAGCGGCGGCGGGGTGCCCGATCGATACGCCGCACAGGAAGCCAGGTTAATTAATTTGTTAAGCGTTTGTATGCATCTCTAAAGGACTCCTTCTCCTCCACCTCCTCCTCCTCCTCCTGGCTGTGACGCAAACCGCTTTCCCAAGGATCCTCAGAGCAGTGATCTGTCAATGTCACACGTGTGTGCATGCATGCGTGCGCACACTTTATACACTCTCACACACACTCTCTCACACACACACACACACACACACGCACGCACACATGCACGCACGCACGCACACACACACACACACACACACACACACACACACACACACAGTCTATATGCCTACACCTTCCTGCTCATGCAGCACCGATGTTGTCACTCCAATATCAGGCGTGCGGGCCAGTGGCGTGTGTCAACACAGGGGTGTGTGTGTGTGAGCACAGTGGGGTGTGCTGGTGTAGGTGTGTGTGAGCACAGGGGTGTGCTGGTGTTGGGCGTGATGCATGGCGGTCCTGGCTGTTTGTGTGCCTCTACGACGACATCTCCTCTTCCTGACGTCAGTGTTCGAGAGTGACCTTTAGCGGTGACCCACGCCTGCCCTGATTACACACGCAGCCCCACTGCCTGATTACAGCAGCCCTCCTCTGCATGTCCACATAGCCCCCCCCCCCCTCTCTATCTGTTTATACATTTTATAATATACTGTATTTACATTTATCCATTTAGCTGACACTTTTATGTTATGTGTTAGTAGGCTATACTTTAGGATGTCCGTGGAATGGGAATACGTATATGTACAGTATATACTGTATCTCTCTCTCTCTCTCCGTGTGTTATCCTTTCTCTTGCTTTCATTCTAAAGCTCCCAGCACACTGATCTGGCGTCGCATGATCCCAGCACACACAGACGCACACACACGCACACACACACACACACACACTGGGAACTGGGAGACAATAGGTTCAGACCCCGTTAACAAGTGCATTACCCGACCACCACATATCCCTGGGCTTTCGCACAGCTGGAGCACTGCGACGCCGCGCACAGCAATCGTCGCGCTTCCGTGCACATTTCCGCTTCAAAAGAGCACCGCTTCTCACACTTTATTCTCCCCACGCAACAGTGATCCGATGTGCGCGGCCAGGACTGTGGCCAAATCACTAATTCAGACCACTAATTATACGGCGGATCAATAATGGATTTCCATATAAAGCATATACCTCCCCTGGACCGTCGATACATACTTTTAAAAATGTAAACGAGAGGCCGACGCATTTGTTATCATCGCTCCGATGCCGTACCAGTCATCTGTATTGATTTGCGCCGAACATCATCAATCAAGGCATTAATAATGGAGCGCTGCTCAGAGGGCTAATATGTTCCTTTGGGGAATTCTCACCCGCGGCGCGGGTCAAGAGGACGTTTGATCCACGCTCCTGTCGGCGAGATGTATCGGGTGCGGTTCTCTGCTTTTTTTTGTCTAATCTTACAGAGAGAGAGAGAGAGAGAGAGAGAGATAGAGAGATAGAGAGAGAGAGAGAGATAGAGAGAGAGAGAGAGAGAGAGAGAGAGAGAGAAAGAGAGAGAGAGAGAGATAGAGATAGGGATATATATATATATATATTGGAGAGAGGGATATATATATATAGAGAGAGAGAGAGAGAGAGATGGATAGAGTTAGAGAGAGGGAGAAGGAGATATATATATAGAGAGAGATAGTTAGAGAGAGATAGAGAATGAGAGAAGAGAGTGAGAGATAGACAGAGAGGGGGATGGATAGAGTTAGAGAGAGAACGATAGAGGGTGAGAGTTGGGGAGAGAGGGATGAACATAGCGAGGGATAGAGAGAGAGTTAGGGAGATAGTGAGGAAGGAAGAGAGAGGGATAGATGGAGGGAGAAAGAGACAACGTTAGGGAGATAGGGAGGAAGAGAGCGAGGAAAATAAAGAGAGAGAGAGAGAGAGTTAGGGAGATTGTGAGGAAGAGATAGATAGAGAGAGGGATAGAGGTATGGAGAAAGAGAAAGGGGGCGAGAGAGAGAGAGAGACATACACACTGTAGGTCTAACGTCTCCCACATGCCACCCTGAAGGTCTTAAACCTTTTACAATATTCCGTCCCTTCCTCCACCTCCGTCTCTCCCCTGATGATTGTTTAAGAAAAGAGTGAAACTAAATCAATAGCCATGCCAACACTGGCTTCTATGACGAGCGCCATTCAATATCCATACAGATGAAGCCGAGCGGCCAGGAGCACCACCCCTACCCCCCTCCCCCACAGTGGCACGGTTTAAGGTGGCCCCAATAGGGAGGTGTCGTCTGACGTCACTGGTTGCTCCACCCGTATAGGGATTTATCATTGGGGAAATGGATTATCAGCTATTGTAACAATTCTGCCGCATGGACATTTTTTTATGATGAATTGCGAATATTTTCATGATGAGCTATATATTGTGGATGAATAAGCACAGAAAGGTCCACGATGCAAATGTTAATGCTTTATTTGTTTTAAACGAGACGATTTAGAAATGGGCAATGGGGAAATACATTGCGTTGGACAGAGGGTGGAACACGAAAAACGGCAATGACGTAACCACTACACCTCCATATAGCGCAAGCGAGCGGCGGAGGGTAATTTTAAGAAGAAGAAAAAAAAGAGAGAGGACGAAGATGAGAGATTAACGTAAAGGATCGTCCCTGTGTCGTGGACGCGCTGAGCGGGCGGGGGCTGTCGTTGGCATGCAGACGCCGCGGCCCGGTTATGATGAACGGCTGTGTTGCCTCTCGAAGTGGGGCGCCCGCTACAATAGCCCTGGTGTCCATGAATAAGAAGTAGATCATGAATCGCAAATGTGGTGAATTCGAGCTGTTGTCGTGTCTCTCTGCAGCATGACCAGTGAAATGCTTCACTCTGGGGCTTTTCCTTTGATTTGTTTCCTTCGGTGTTGTTATATTTAGTCCATCGTTTAGTACACATACTGCATAATGAATGTGTGTATAACTCGGGTAGGAACAGGGTTCGGTCACCCTTGTGGTACTCATTAAACACCTAATCACAGCGACGATTAGGCTATGACCTGTCTTCTGTTTCTTAAGCGTTAAACAACCCTTGTTTTTAAATGGGCATTAATGGGCACTGGGCGTTGGACTCGGGTGCAGGGACACTTACTCTGCAGGTATGTTAGACTAAACACCACGAGTCAGTGGACTCTAAACCGAGCTCAGCGGTCGATCTAATTTAAACAGCGTGTATCCAATGTAAGGTTGCCGCTATCGACCCCCAACTACATTTTGACTGTTCCTCTCGTGGAGTAATTTGCTCATTATCCAGAAATCCTGCCGCTATTTATCAAAGTGACTGCCTTGACAAGAGCAAAGGAGCGGTTTCACTGCAGAATATGAACACCGCCATTATGCATAATGATAATGTCAGCGGTTATCTTCCTACGGCATCCGCGTCGGAGCATCGGTATTGAAAAAGGATCTCGTTCTCAGAGGGACGGGAGTCACGTTATCCTCGCGCCATGCGGCAAATTCACCAACCATCTCCAAGCTCGCCACCCCGAGCCTCGTTTTCTCGGTCAAACGGAGGGAGGCGGTGGCGGCGGCGTGTGATTGGAGGCTCGCGTACGGAGGGCGGGGTTTGAGATTAGGTCAACGGCGCTCCACCACGGGTGGATCTAAAGGAGAACGGAGAGGTGACATAACGCGTACGACGTCTCGCGGCAGCCGGCGCTGGGTTTAAATGTCAGAGATCGATCCGGAGATCAAAGATCCAACCGAGACGAGGAACAGTGACTTATACATAGTCTCATTTTGTTTGATCAAGCTTAGTGTTCATTCAGAGCCCTTTACTGTGGTATGTAAACGTAAAGAGACAGAAGGTAGACAGGAGGAAACCTTCTTACGCACGCACGCACGCACGCACGCACGCACGCACGCACGCACGCACACACACACACACACACACACACACACACACACACACACACACACACACACACACGCACACACAGTAAGACCTTCCATGCAAATTTGTGTCAACATGAGTGATTGCGTGCGCCACCACTGTGGCCGACGATTTAGTGTAATCGATCTGTGGTTAATCCCATTGATCAGTTTCCGCGTGTGCGTATACGCGTGTTGCGCGCACGTCTTCTGCAGGTGCATCCGGGTTGCGTCTGTGTGTGTTATACCGGAGCCGCTATAGACCGCTGTTGGTGGGCGTTACCACGGGGATGAAGAACGCAGGCAGACTCCGAGCCCAGAAGCACTGTTGAAAGGAGATGACAACGGTTGCTATATGTACCCCTTTATGAGGAAGTATTCCCCTCCTCACAGGGCCACAATCTAGCATCAGAATGTAACACGACCCCTAATGGATGTCAAAGCAAGCTAGCCGACAAAACAAGTGACGATACTCGTTTGCTTACAAGTCGGTTTGTTTTACTGGTTCTAAAAGCATCCGACAGAACCTGTGACAAGTGACGTATCACCCGCGTACCTGCCGGAGACGTTTATTACCAGGGGTCGGCCAGATTGTATGGACACCGTGTTGTGTGGCCACCTTATCATCGTGAGTCATGTTCTCACACTTTTTTCAGACCTTTGCTGTCCAAATTCAGGTAATAAATGTCTCCGGGCTAACACAGGGGTTAAGCCAATATCGGCCCCCGTTGTCTTCTCCCATAGCAACCGTGGATTTGTTTACCTTTGGAAGCCTCTCCTGCTTCGACACATCCTTTCAAGCGTCAGTATGAGAACATGCACACTAGAGAGCAGTCTGCACCCTCTTTCAGCAGCCGATGGTGTGCTCCGCCGTCTCTCTCTCTCCCTCTCTCACTCCCGCTCTCTCTCCCTCTCTCACTCCCCCTCTTGCACCAAGTACTCGTGGAAGGATGCAGGAGAAAAGCGTCTGGCAGTGTACTCACTCACACAATGAAACCCGGAGAGAAAATATATATATACCTCAAAATAACCTTGTATTTAAAACATATTTCACAGTACACAAAAACACAGTGAGGAACCTTGTAATGTGTTCATGTCTCTTTAAGACAAAAAAGAAAGAAAGAAAAAAGCCTTGTTGTGAATTCGTTCTTCGTCAAGCCTTTTTTTCTCTTTTCTTTTTTTTCTCCTCTCTATAGAATGCATTTTGATTTGAATGTGTGAGGCTGAGGCGTTCAATTTCTGTCTTTGATATGTCCCGCTCGGCGAAAAGGGAGGCAATAGCTCTTGCGTTGACAGCCCAAAAAAAAAAAGGCCGAGAAGCAGTGAGAGGCATAGCTTTAGATCTTCGAAAACACTTTGTTTACTTGGATGGCACGCAAATATGCCATCTGATTAAAATGCATTAGATCCATTTTTTATCTATTCACAGAAAGGAAATGGGGGAGGGGGGCGTGTGGGGAGGGGGGGCGGGGTAAGCAACTACAACATTGATAGTGAGCCAACACATCGGATGATGAAACAACATACATGGGAATTGAGATTGAGAGAAAGATCTGCAATTCAGATCAGAGACAGAAATGAGGCGCAGAAATCCCTCTGCCCCTTTATTATTATTATTATTATTATTATTATTATCATTATTTTTTCTCTGTTTGACACACTGCAGAGTAACGCAAGCAGAAAACGCTCTCCAGTTCCACCAGCAATGAGTGCGTTTCTTATCATTCATTCCTCTCTCTCAAAGGCTTCTCACACACAGAGCACTTTTTTACTGTGAATAGCAATTCATTTATTTAAACTTATTTTTTTCCCGTAGTTTACAAAAGAAATAGAATAGCATCTTGCATCATTTTTTTCTCCACACTTGCATTTCTGCTTTTAAACATATTTTACACATATCTTTTTTTATCTTTACATTTTTTTTCTTTTTTAAATCCAACTGAAACATATTTATTTAATCTTTTAAATGTCTCGTGTTTGCCATTGTTTACCACAATAGAAATAGGTGTGTATTTTTTTGTCATCGTGTCCCCCAGTTTGATTTGAGACAATATCAGAATAGTCCTGAAGTAAGAAACACGCGTTAAAGCTCAAATATCCATTCTTGGCGAGAGAGAGGGAAAAGCCTCCGTAGACCTCGGCATATTCCTTTTGTGTTTCTGTAGAACGTCAACAGGTCCAAAGAGTCCGCTTCCTATCGCAAAGGTCCCCCCGTTGTGCTCCACATGGCCTTGTCAAATCAGCAGTAAATCCACTGTGATGGACTCGCCCCCCCCCCCGTAAAGCTCACTCCATCCGTCCAGGAAGCAAAAGCAGCACAGTGAGACTCAGTGTAAAAAAAGAAAAAGTGTCCAGAAGGATCCCTTTATTCCTTCTGTCCCATAATACCCTCATCCCACTCCCCTCCTGCCCCCCATATATCCAGAAAAGGGCTGTATAATCCAGATAAACACAGGTAAACACGCATACTCACAAAGTAGGGTCACACCTCGCATTCCCGAGAAGGTGGCTGCTGGCAGGTACAGGAGCCATACTCGTTGATGATGACCAGTGCTCCCTCAATGTGGTTGGGTTTATAGTCAACGTAGTACTCCGGTGTGGATATGGCAGCCATCTGCTGCATGCTCTGCTTCTGTTTCTGCTTGCGGCGCTGGCTGCTGAAACACTGCCTCAACTGCCTTATCCCGGCGGGAAAGCACTTCCAGGCGACGTAGAGCATGAGCACCACGATGAGGAACGAGAAGATGAGGGCCATGGTGCCCGTCACCACCTTGTGGATCTGCATGGTGCTCTCCAGGTCGTCGTGGCCCACCGTGACGGTGAAAGAGCCGGTGACCACCTCTCCGCCCTCGCCCTCGTAGGGGTTAGGCGTGACGGGCCCAATGTAGGAGCCGCCCTGGGCCCGGTCTCTGGTGGAGGCGTACATGCCCGCCGTAGTCACCGCCAACGGTGTGCCGTCGCAGAGCTGAAAGGCGTAAACGGCGTCCAACACGTCCTCTCCCTGTGCGATGTCGGGGCTCGAGCAAAGCAAGGAGTTGTCGCGCTGGCCCCGGAAGCTGCTCAGCCACGAGGCCAAGGCGCACACGTTGCGGCTGCACTCCCACTCATTCCCCGCCAGGGTGATGCTGTCCAGGGATGTCCAGGAGTCCAGGGTGCGCTGTTCCACTGAGGTCAGGTGGTTAGAGTCCAGCATGAGCACTTTGAGGTTGGGCGCACTCTCGAAAACATGTGGCTCAATGTACTCAATCTCGTTGGCCGACAAGTCAATCTTCTCCAGGAAATGCCAGGTCCAGTCCAGAGTGCTGACCACGATGGTGGCGCGGTTGTTGCGCATGTACAGCGTGCGCAAGGAGATGAGTCGGGGGAAATGGGCCAAGTTGACTTTAACCAGCTCATTGTGCTCCAGGTGAAGCTCAGTTAGCTTGAAGAGTCCGGCGAAGGAGTTCCGCGCCAGGCTCTGTAGCTGATTGTAGCCCAAGTCTAGAAACTGCATGCTCCGGCAGTCCTGAAAGATCCGCACGGGCACAAACTTGAGAGCGTTGTAGCGCAAATGCAAATTGGTGAGCTTTCTAAGGCCGTGGAACAGGTCGGGCTCCAGGGCCTGCAGCCTGTTGTAGGATAGGTCCAGTATACGCAGGTTCGGGAGGGGCCTGAACGTACCGTTGGGCAGAATCTCGATGCGGTTGTTGCTCAGGTCCAGCTCCTTGACCCGCCTGAGCCTGTCGAAGGCGCCCTCCTCCACAATGTCAATGTTATTGTGATCGAGGTAGAGCCAGGTGAGCTGCGACAGGCCGGCGAATTGGCCCTCGTGCAGCTCTGTCAAGTTGTTCTCTCGCATGGACAGGCCCATGGCGCTGCTCAAGTTGCGGGGGACATCCGTGAGGTTGAGCCCCTCACAGTACAGCAGCTTGCTGTCGCAGCGACACAGCCGTGGACATACCCCCTCTGCCAAGGGAACCATCCTCAGAAAAATGCCCAGCGAACACAGTATCAACCCGGGGGGCTTCCTCAGTGGCCACTTTAAGTACAGACCAATTAAAAGGAAATCCATTAGCATAAATATCCAGGGATCTCGCAGAGAGAATGTCCATTGAACCGCTCTGGATATTATTTTGGCACCTTTCACGTCATCATTTACAAACTCCCCTCGCCGGAAGCGCTCGCTTGTTTCACTCGTTCTTCGCGTCTCTCTGTCTGGGGTTTGGAAAGGCGATGTGATTATTTTGACCATCTATCTACTTATGCAAAGGATGGAGTCCTTGTTGGGAAGAAAACGGCCGAGGAGGACGAAAGGCAAGTCTCTTTACTCATGGTAGATATCGAGCAATGCGGGGAGAGCAGAGGGGGCTAGGGGAAAAAAGCTGTCTTCATCGAGGGTTCTCGTATGAAAAGATTCCTACTTACCCCCTTATCCAGAGGCCGACAACCCCTATTCAGCGGCTCTCTTTGTGCCCCGACACTAATTATGTGCGAATCTAAAAAAGACCCCAGTGTGGTACAAATTTGCCCCCCCCCTCCCTTCTCTCTTTTCAGTGGACACCAGATCCTTGGCAGGCTTACAATGTCTTAGTTCTCCTCGGGTGAAAGAGCCAGAAAGAGAAGGAATCCAAGTAGCTTTCAGCGAGGTGGTAGGAAGTGCAAGTTCCCCCTGTCTGCATGCATGAGCACTGCCCCCCCACTCTCTCTCTCTCCTTTTTCCTCTCTCTCTCTCTCGTTCTCGATCCTCCGCAGTCCTCTGCTGCAATGATCAGAGGGGAGAAGAGGGAACCGGGAGGGGGGGCAAAATACCCAGGATTATTTATTTTTTTCCTTTTAAATATCCCCCCCCTTTATGCTTTTCTCCTCCCCTTTTAAGTTCCAGCTGATCTGTCAACACAAATGAATGTCCGTCACTTGAAGCGATCACTGACCTGCACGGTTAAATTGTTTTATATATATCCAGTCCGCAGGGGGTCCGGTCACCATTCTTTCAGTGACTGACGCTTCAGCAAAAAAAGAAAAACGAAGAAGAAAAAAAACGATGATAACAATAAAATATAATGAGAGAGAGAGACGCGAACACAGTCCGTCGGGTCGCTGTTCTCCCTTGTAATTCCTTTTTCCAGGGGTTTCGTCTCCTCTAATTCTCTGTCATGCCCGCTCGCTGGATTCTGTTGATTCCTGGGGTTGTGTATCTGCGAGGCGGCTGGGAGAGACTGCCGAGGATTGATGCTGCTCAGGCAGGCAGGCAGGCGGTCAGGCAGGCGAGGGGTGGTGGTGGTGGTGGGGTGCAGAGAAGAGCTCCATCCCTCGCAGCAGACTCGTGCTCTGGCGGAGCATGCACAAGCACCTTCTGTTCACTGAGTGTCGTAAGCCACTCACAATTCAGACCGCTTTCTCTCTCTTTCCCTCTCTCTCTCCCCTGCTCCCTCTCTCTCTCTATCTCTCTCTTCCTTGATCGCTCACTCACTTGCTCATGTTACTCTCCTCCCCTCTCCCCCTCCTCTCTCTTTCTCCCTCTCTCTCTCACTCTCTCTCTCTCTCTCTCTCTCTCTCTCTCTCTCTCTCTCTCTCTCTCTCTCTCTCTCTCTCTCTCTCTCTCTCTCCCTCTCTCTCTCTCTCTCTCTCTCTCTCTCTCTCTCTCTCTCTCTCTCTCTCTCTCTCTCTCTCTCTCTCTCTCTATCTCTCTATCTCTCTCTTTCTCTCTCACACTATCTCTCTCTCTCTGTTTTTCTCTGTGTCTGAGACATTTACATATTCAAAAGGGGCTGGGCTTAAACTGGAGGCTTTAATGAAATCTCTCTCTCTCTCTCTCTATCTCTCTCTCTCTCTCTCTCTCTCTCTCTCTCTCTCTCTCTCTCTCTCTCTCTCTCTCTCTCTCTCTCTCTCTCTCTCTCTCTCTCTCTCTCTCTCTCTCTGTAATGAATCGATACATACTATATGCCGTATGCCCATTCTGACATTGCTGTTAGAATGCAGTTTTGTGTTATGTGGTGGTTGTACGATGATGTCTGTCTTAATGGCTGAACGGGTCCTACATCTGATGCGCTCCTCCAGCTCAGAGCTGTTCTCCAGCATATTGATGGTGAGATTTATGCTGCATAATGCATGATGCAGATGTGGAAATAACAGAATCAAAAGGCAAACGCAGATACATCATCACGCCTGTCATCGTCGACCCGCTGTCTCTCACCGGTGGTTATGATCATAATGTCAATCAACAACACCATTATCATCATCATCATCATCATCATCATCATCATCATCATCATCATCATCATCATCATCATCATCATCTTCTTCATCTGCATCTTCATCACCATCCTCTTCATCATCACCATCATCATCATCTTCTTCATCTGCATCTTCATCACCATCCTCTTCATCATCACCAGCATCATCACCATCACTGTTTCTATCAGCACCATTATCATATTTATTTAATTAATTAACTTACAAATGTGATTTACAATTTTTTTTATTGATTTAGCTCTGATTGAGTATATTGATATGCATCATCCACGCCGGGTGTACGACAAGTACAAGACTGGAGTATGACATTTTCCATTTGATCCGACTGCCCGGCAGCCTGGCATTCTAGATATCACGGTCAATTAGGGTCTGGCTGTCCATTCAGAATACAGATATAATCTGTTGCCACTTAGCCATACTAGAGAGTTGCATAAATATTCCTCCCAGACCCCCCCCCCCCTCCACCCCCCCCTCTCTCCCCAGGCTCTCTCTGCCGCCACGGCACAATCCCAAGCCTTGTCATCTCTCTCCCATTAATTTTCAAGGACAATGAGCTGTGACAATACCTAACATGACATAAACATGCCTCGCATCAGCCAAGCTTTCAGCAATCTGACCCTCCTTGCTTTTACCCCAACCGGTCACTGTGTCCCCCTTTTGCCTGACAGATGCCAGGACGCGTGAATATTAAAGGCAACCAACTTGTGTTCAGCTTTTCTCTGATTGGCCGCTAGCCCGCCCCCTTTTGCCGCGAGTGCGGCAGGAACCTTCAAGTTCCCTGGTGCAAAATAAATCTGGTAGTTCGTTTATGACGTTAATTAATAATAAACACTGTTAGGACTCTTAATAATAAACACTGTTAGGACTATCTGACTCTTAATAATAAACACTGTTAGGACTATCTGACTCTTACTAATAAACACTGTTAGGACTATAAACACTGTTAGGACTATCTGACTCTTAATAATAAACACTGTTACAGTGTTAGGACTATCTCGATTCACGCGTCACTACTGTAACTAGAAACTCTGGGTGTCACTGTACATCAGTGTGGAACTGTAAGCTGTAACGTTATGCGTTATTTCGCGTTTTAAAAAAAATTGGACTTTAGCCCCTCGGTCTTTGTCTTGATTGCCACATTTCTGAGCTTAAACCGGTGTTTTCCCGACAGCCGACATTCCCTGTGCCGTTCTTGAGACGTAGCACTGTTCAATGTTTATTTAGTAGTCTGTTTAATTGTTGACGGCCCATGTTTTTGCAGTTGTAAAGTCATCTAAATCAGTGTGTGAGTGCGATACATCACCCAAAGCACTCGTCCTCTACAACCGTGAACTATGAATGTACACAACACGCCAAGGTTAGGTTCGAGAACATTGTTCATCTCTCAAAACATTTCATTTCGGAAATAATTCATAGATTTCTGGAACTAGCCCATGTCTGTGGACTGACATTTGCTCGTGACATGCCTAGCCAAGAGCACGTGAGGTGGGTAAAAATAAATTAACCCATAGAAATGTATTCTACTATTCATGTATTCTACAAGCCGTCCACCTGGAACAAGGTGAATAGACCTCATTAGATGTCTTTATGGTGTATATAATGAGCGGTGCATATATTTTTGCATAATAATATATGCCCCCGAGGGTACATAATACCACCATATTACCCACCTATTCTAGTTAGTTTTCATTCAGGAAACTGAAGGTTGTCATCTGGTGACAACTACATCCTGTCGGACGAGCTGCAGGACTGCCGCTCTGAGTGCTGGAGTCGGGTGAACTTGTCGAGGCTGAGCTCGGTGTACCTACCGTTGGTGCGTCACACTGATCCAGCGTTGTCAAGCGATTCAACCGCCATCAGGTGTGTGGCAGTGACTCTCTGTATCCCGATCCCTCCCCTCCTGCAGACAGAGGCGGCTGCCCCTATGGAGCCTCTATGACCCTACCCACATCTCAGTGACTCCTGAGTGCTTTGAGTGTGTCTAGAAAAGCGCTATATAAGTGCCATTCATTCATTCTTCAATCGGCAAGTGGAGTTGATTGCCACAAGCTAGCAATTGCTCGGTATAAGGAGCGGCGGAGAGAGCATTAAAGCTCCACCCCAAATGCCAGTTATGAGAGAGTGTCAATTTTGTGTTTATCATGTATATTGTACTTATTGTACTACTACCTGGTCCCAGCCATGTCCACTTTTCAGTGAGCGTATTTCAGATGCTGCTATACCCTTCAGCAGTTGTGAACTTAAATGGTAGGGAAGTTGTGACCCTTCCATATGTGGCACTCGCTGCCCCGGTCATAGCTATGGTTCCTCCGGGAGGAGATAAGATGCATCTCTTCACATCGCAGCGGCTCTCGGCCACCGGAAGTTTCGGCATTTTTCATTTCAGGGCCAGGCATCGAAATTCCAGGATTTACTTACTCCCAGGTAGATTTAGAGTCATCTGGGTATCAGAAGATATAACTACCTGGATCCTCCCATGGGATCATTAGCAAATTCCGGAACCGAGTCAATAGACCTGGTTCACGGTGCCCAGGCAGGAGGTGCTATGTGCACCCGGGAGTGATGGTCACAGGCCTCTAACAGTCATGTGACTCCTACGTGGCGGCCCACGTGGCAGTGCATCTGGGACTGCTTCACACCCGCGTGTGAAGCAGTCCCAGATGCACTGCCACGTGGGCCGCTACGCAGGAGTCACATGACTGTTAGAGGCCTGACCACCTCCAGTCTTGCCTCTGATGGCAGAAAGTGGGGGTGAATGCAACTGGCCCAAAGTACGTGGTCATGGGCTCGGCGGCTGTGTGTGTTTCCCCCACCCTCCTCATCTCGCGGCCCCCATTCACACAGCATGGTATCGTTCTTGGCCCCCCCCCTTGGATGATCTCTCGACTCAAGGGGCCCATCTCACAGGAGGAAGTGATACTGCAGATGCCCGTCCTGAGAGAGTTGCTCCTGGTCTGGCCCCCGAGAGGCGGAGACTGAGCAGCTGACGGCCAGCCTCGTTTGTACCGTTAAATGGTTGAGTCGACTTCAAAAACGTACATGGCATATTGAGCTTTATTTGAGAAGTGTCATGAGAGGAAATATGTGGACCACTGTCATGTCAGGTGAATCATATTATTATTATTGTTTTTACTCGACCATTAAAGTCTACACGTCGCGCCGTTTCTTCCTCACGTGAAAGTTCCAGGGTGCTGAAAGCCATGACTTGTATCCCTTATAGTGGAAATACCCCTTAAGGTTTTACCTAGCAGTCAAGTCTGCCAAGAGGTCGAGTGACTAATACCGATTGTACAGTTATAAGGGATGACTTGAGCTGTGTGATGTTGACACACAACCCAGTCTTAGTGCCCAAGAACATCAACAGTTCCTACAGGTGGAGGGTTACCTCCCTGGACGCCTTCCTACCCCCCTCCTCGTCAGAAGGAGGACAGAAGGATGCATTTGCTGTTTCCAGCCTGAGTGCTGTCTTGTTACATGAAGCGCATGCGGAGCATTTGCAAAACGGATCAACTATTGATCTGTTATAGGGGAGCCAGCCAAGGCATGCCTCTCACATAACAGAGGCTCTGTCAACAGAGCACACTCGATTTCAGACCTGATTAGTCTGGGCTTATTGCAGCTCAGAGTTGACCCTCCGGCAGGCTGTCGGACTGCATTCGACTCAGGCCATGTACGATCGCTGCACTGAAAGTGAGCATCATTGCGGAGAGGGCATTTGCATGATGACATCATGGTCCTCTCAATGTCCTGTTGTCAGGTCCTACCTAAGGGTTAGAATTGTGTTTAGGGAATTGGCAAGATAGTGAAAAAAGGCATAAAAGTGGCCTATTCCAGCATTCTACTTGAGCTGTCTATGAAGCAGCTGGTGGTACACATTGGCATGATGGCATCATGGTCCTCTCACCTGTCCCCTTTGTCAGGTTTTACCTAAGGGATGTGCTCTCACCACACACGGTGTGTATGTGTGTATAACATTGATTCAGTATACTTATGCACACAAATAATTAGGGGTGTAACGGTACACAGAAGCCACGGTTCGGTACGTACCTCGGTATTGGGGTCACGGTTCGGTACGAGTTCGGTACAACAGAAAACAAATATTTATAATTATTATTATTAGTATAATATTTATTATTATTATAAAAAAGAAATTACATTTATATATTATATTTATGATAATAATTATTTTTATTAAATAGAATAATTTTCTATAGGAAAAGTATGTTTCTTTTTTTTATTTGATCAGCTGTGCCTGTGAGTCCGGCAATGTATGGGGCTGCGGCACTGCAGATTTACACTAATCGAGACCGGCAGGGGAGAATGTTGGATGTTTGTTGGTGTGTTTCTTTCCATTGGTTTCATTTGGTTAACATTATTGGGCGAACAAGAAAACTAAAGAAACTGTAAAATTGTAATGACCCTGCAGCTGTTCCAATGTAAATGTGCCTTTCTCCGTGCACTTTCGCCCGCTCGGACTCGGTGTGCCCGGCCACACGCGCTGTTCTCACACGGACCTCGCGAGTGCCTGCATGTGCGACTGGTGTGTTTGCGCTGTGAGGCGTATTCTTCGTATGGCTGCACTTAGGGCTGGGCGATATAACGATAACGATAAATATCGCGATATATTTTAATAATCGATATCGAATATCGAAATAAAATAAAAAATCGAAAAATCGTTTTTTTTTTTTTTTTTTTTTTTACTTTTTTTTTTTTTACCTGCAACAGGGCAGTTTTAAAACCAGAGACAGTGGACAGACTTGTCTTTCTTGCCTGCAACTTAAAGTAATGGCTTTGCTTGTCCAAATGACAATACTGACCAAATTCAGATTTCTTTTTCTCTTGTCCATTTATTTTGTTTGCTTTCTAATTTAAAATACATTTTGAAACTGTCTGTACACAGTAGGCTATGTGTGCTAGCAGAACTAGACTCCAGTCACAAGTCACAGTGCACATGTGCGGTGGTTTGTCCACCAAAAAAGCGCCAAAAGATCGAAAATAAACTAGCAGAGCCAGAACTGTTCAACTCCTCTGGAGCCACAGCCAGCAGAGAAGCCGGTTTACTTTAGCTTTTAAACCAGCTGCAGCCTGAGAACTGGAGTGTGAGGGGATGTAACACTAAAGATGGCGGCAATGACAAAGAATTGCTGCAAAATAAACATACATCTGTTGTTAAAAAAAAATAAAAATAAAAAATCTTTTTTAAATTTTTTTTTATACTTATAACAATTCGATAATTATCGATATCGAGAAATAAAATAAAATTATCATATCGTTATCGCGATATGATTTTTTTCCATATCGCCCAGCCCTAGCTGCACGTACCGCACCGTGATGGCCGTACCGTAAATTCGCGGGACGAATACACGTACCGTTACACCCCTACAAATAATGCAATGATAAATCAGTTGTTGCCAGTAATTATTATACAAGCAAAAACACGTCTTCTGATTCCTCAATGTGCCGGATATCTGTAATACTGTATGTGACCCCAAGATTTAGCAGTAGTTGCCTGTGAATTCTAACTGCGAGAATGTAAATACCAGATACTGATACAGTTGGATACTTTCTCATAAAGCTTCACACGGTGGCTGAACCGAACTGAACACACAGGGTTGTAAAACGGCCTAACGGGCTGCTTATAAGCTTATAGCCTTGCTTCGGCTCTGCTCTATGCCGTCGATAAGCCCCTATTGATTCCTACAGTACAAGTATAGTAACGATTAATCCAGTAAAATCAGTGGCATCAACGGTCTCCCATTTCAAACACAGCAAACTATGTCAAACTATTGGGTGCCTCTCATTCTGGTTTTCAGAGGTCCAACTTTTTGTCTGATCCACTTATTATCTATATCCACTCTCATGCCAGTGGAGGGCACAGGGAAGGCGGGACAACCAGAATAGATGTGCCGAGCTCTCCAAAAGGAAAAGGAGAAAATACAATAAAAAAAATTTCTGGTCAGGGTGTGGACATCTTGAAGTTGGAATCATCTCCCCTCCTTCTGCTATATCCCCATCTCAGCTGTAATGGACGGCTACACCATCAGCTAATGACTTGGTGCACTGTAATGACTTGACACAGCGAACAGGGAATGAGGGGATCCAGCCCATCAGTTTTACAGACTTTTAAGAGGTTTGGCTGGGGAAAGGGCACATGAATGTGCACACCCACACATACACATACACACACACGAATGCGTGCACACACACACACACGCACGCACGCACACACGCACACACACACACACACGTGCACACATACTTTCCTATTCTAAATGGGTGATGAGTAAAGATAGGGATCTTTTTTTTTTGTTGAGCGATAACCTTCATTCGTCCCCTCAGCATAAATGTAAATCGCTACAGCTTTCAGGGCTGAAGGAAGTATACACACGAGCCTTACCCACTTTCCATATTCCGTTCCTAAGTGGTAGAAAATGTTGAACATTATATGACAGGAACTCTAAATACTATCTAAATAGAGAACGAGAGACTGATCCAAGAGAGATTGAGGGCATTTTTGTCACCTACTTCTTGTTTGATTTGCTCCATATCCAAAGAAAGTTGCAGCGCAACAGTATGTCAGAAGATTTCCGTCCATGCAGCTATGGTTCTCTTTTTCCAATCATAAGACAACCATACTTAATCTAAGTAACGTTGTGATTTTAGATATATATATTTTTTTTATCTACTTTTTCTCCCCATTTTTCTATTTTTTCTCCCATCCCAATTTCGTATTATCAAATTATACCCTCCCCTGTCTCGAACGTTGTTAGACCATGCCTCCCACTGGTCGGCTGCAATGTGGACCAAGCCTTGCATCACGTGTCCCCTCCGGTACACGAGGAGGCAGCCTGTTGCATCTTTTCACCTGCACAGCGCAATCTCTCAGTGGCGAGGAGTAACGCGTGGGAGGCTCACGCTGGCCCCCGTTGCTTCCTGATTCTGCTGTACAGGCGCACCAACCGACCTGTAGGAGTCGCTGTCCACAACGTCCGATCACCACCCACCGGCTTTCCCACTGTTTGGCAGTCAGGATGTGTTGGCTTGTTGTAACCACCAGGGGTTTAGGGGCTAAGCTAGCAGACAGACCAATAGGATCTTGCCATCACCACGTCCACGTCACTGTAGCTGGTTCGACAGTGAACATGTTTCGAGCTACATTTAGATTGTACATTTGACATTCTGGGAATATTTAAGTGCAGCGTGTATCGAGGCGTGTATCGGTGACGTATGAGATGACGATGACGTCCCAAGCCTCGCTCCGCGGCCACTGATTCAGGAAATGGCTTCGGGGTTGGTGCGCAATTTTAAGTATAAGAGGAAACGGAACGCAATGGACATTTCCTATCCCTTTGCATTGTGTCGACATAGGAATTCATTACGCGTGTCTTTGCGTTGGAGAATCCCCTGGAGTACTGGGAAAGACAAATAAATGTGTATCCTAACGTATATAATATGTAACAGATGGTACCGCGAGACACAGTCACGATGGACTTCAAGCGTTGTGAAGTGACTGGCGAGTAGCGGTACTGCGAGTTAAACTCACTCCACTTAAAAAGACACATAGACACATTACGTCTTCACACGTGCAGTAAGTGTGAATTCACCGCTTGGTATAGTGGTCTGTGCTGTCGCCCGTGTCGCGGCGGGCAGACCCGGGTTCGAAACTCCCTCGGGGCATCGAAGTTAAACACAACGCAAAAAGGTGACGATCAGCTCCGTTACATATAAAGTCGCTGTAATGTTTAATAATAATAATAATAATAATAATAATAATAATAATAATAATAATAATAATAATAATAATAATAATCTGTAATGTTTAACTTGCTGTGCTATAGGGTGACCAAATGCAGGACGGCGTGTCGATTTTGAGTTGCTTTTTCTGAATAAAAATGTATGAACACGCACTTTCTCCTCTGTCCCTGCTATCATTCTGTCAGAAAAACAGACACAATGTTATTTGTTTATTGGCATCATCATTCAACACATCAAAGCTTCACACACCAAAGCCATGGTATTATAATCACTCTGCCTGTTCTACATTTATTGTCCACTTGATGGCACAGTAGAGCATTGAACCACCATGAAGCTTCGGCACATGAGTGACACTATTGGATGGAAAGCTTCAATGCTTCATGAAGCTTCATCTCGCCATCACTATGTTCACATCAAACCAATAGTGAAATGGGTTGATAAGTGATATGTATAGAGATGCAGTAATAGAACATCTGAGAAAATAATGGGCACGTTTCCTCAACAACATCAACAACAACAACAACAACAACAACAACAACAACAACAACAACAACAACGACAACAACAATTGTCAGTTGGCTATAGTATGTGATTCCCTGGTCCTCCCGGTCTTTGGTCTGGAGTCCTCACATCATACTATCAAACTGCTCCTGAGTACATCTGGAAGCAACCAAAGAAAGCCAGGAGCACTGGGAACTTCAATGGATAGAAAGGTTTGTTTCCTACTGCATCATGGTCATGTCATGTGTGTCCAGCTTTAGTTTATACAATCCCTGGCTCGACTAAGTCTTGCTTTTGCCCGAAAGAGTATGGCTTCAGTCTTGCCTAAGTGCAAGCACAGCTTGGTACCTGAGCCATGTCCTCACATTACCAAGCTCCTCGCTAAGTGTGCTCTCCAATACCAGTTTGTCTTCATGTGAGACAAGCAGAGCAGAATCATCCACATAATAGGATGAGTTGGCAGGATGACCAGGCAACCTTCAAGTAGGAACATGTACAGTAGGAACAGCAAGGGTCCAATCACGCTGCCCTGTGGAACACCACACCTAATGGCTTTGGGAGAGGGAGAGTGTGTCGCTTACTTCCACGGACTGTTCTTGGTCTGCCAAGTAGGACTTGATCCAGCCAAGAGCTTTGTTGTCTAGCCCAGTGGCCTCCATCTTATACAGTAGGTGACCATGGTCGACTGTGTCAAAGGTTTTTTTTATAAGTCTAATAGCACCATTCCACACAATCTGCCACCTGTCAAATAAAAAAGACATGGTGTCAATATTAAAGGACTCCCTGAATCCTTGAATTGAAACTTGTAAAACAGATTTAAATGGTTGACATAATCAGAAATATGATCATGTACAACATTGATGTCACACTGACAGCTGACACTGGTCTGCTTGGATCTATTTGATCACCTTTTTATATAGAGGCAAAACATCTAGACCTCCCAGAAGCTTCATGTCTCCAGGGACCTTCCCTTGTTCCAGTGACATATTGATTATGTGTGTAATGTATGGATCTATTGATTCAGCTGAGTTGTGTTCCACAGAATTGCCACTGTTCATCAAAATGATGAGGCCATGGTAAGACATTAGTGTCTCATCTTCCAAAATAACATGTCATGGCAGACATTTAAACATTCTCTGACTGCGATTTTGATAATTTGGACAATTTAGACTCAACCACACACACAAGTACATGGAATAAACCACGCAATTTAGTGGTTGAGTGTACACGGTCCATCTTTTATCTTTTATTACGGATCCCCATTAGTCATCACCGCAGCAACAACTAGTCTTCCTGGGGTCCACACACAACAAAACAGTACATACATAACATTATAGTAGCATACATTTAAAAATATATTCCAATAGTCCTACATATACAAATAATTCCAATTAGCATTACAGTACACAAACAGAGTATCAGATCACAGAAAATACAATAAAATGGATTAAACTATCAGACAGTCATATCTTTACAGTGCACACTACAGTATCTGTGTTTTTCTTTAATAAACTAGTAAACTAATTTATTTTTCTCTCAATGCTCTTTTCAAATTATTTTTAAAACTTATCTTACTGGTTATCTGTGTAAGATGTACTGGCAGTTTATTCCACTATGACATGGCTCTATATAACAGTTTTCTTTGCTGCATTGGTCTTTGGTAGTAGCAGTGTGAACGTTTCCCTACAGGCATGCCTAGTACCATACTTGTGTCGATCAAACACGTTAGCTGTGAATACAAACAAGATCAGGCTGCAATCCAGTCTGTCTTCCACCTTCAACCACGACAGCTTGGTATGCATCCCCTCCACACTGTCTCTCATTGAGCAGTTCAGGGCCAGACGGGCCGCTCTGTTCTGAGTGAGCTGGATCTTATTGAGCTCTTGTCTTGAGGCATTATTAGACATTTGGGTCCATGTCAAATGAGGACCATGTAGACTCACCCATGAAATTGTGTGGTTATTCCATGTAATTGTGTGTGTTGCTGAGTCTACACAGTCCTCACTTCAGATAATTAAAGTATTAGTACTATACAGTAAGTGCACCTTTTAAAGTGTCCAGAAGCCAAACGACCATTAAAATGGATGAGAATCATGGCTGTTTTGTCTGGTCCAGGTTCACCCATTCCCTAGCAGTGTGAAAGTGTCCTGATTGAAAGTGTAACAAATTGAGTGAAATCATGATATTCGTGGAGCTGATGTAAGGGAATACATAAACAGCCACAAAGCAGCTAGTATAAGTCTGTCTGACGGTCCGTCCCAAAATGTTTAAGAAAAACTAAAAACATCTTGTTTGTGACCATTATAGTACATAGACATGTCATTTGATAAATATATTGTAATGATATATATTGGTGTGCCACTGCATGACAACAAAAATCACACTGATTGGCCTGATGGTGGCGCTATAATCAAAATGTCAAACATTTAAAAGCCATAACTCATACAATGTAAGTTTGATCGATGGACACATGCTTAGCTATCTGTGGTCTACAACTTTGCCAATATGACCACTCCTGTCCACCATGTTGGATATTCCACTTTTTTCTTTTTTGGAAAACAATTTTTCCATGGTACTCCTAGGTTTCCCACCCTATTCTCTCGGAAATCGCTGCGTGGCATCTAGGGACAAACGACTTCCATTGTGTACTTCTGTAAGTTGCTAGGCCGAACCATAATGACGCCACATCCAATCACATTTCGGAGGTGTTTCCTCCATGATGGGGAAGAGGTTTGCGGATGTTTTGAGTCATTCATAGTCTACATCACTGGTCTTTGTCACTAGATAATTGCATAAACATTACAGATGCAGTGCTCAGGTTAAAGCACACATCATACAGCGAGAAGCAGTAGACATGAGGGGTTTCCTGCAGCCTAATTCATCAAAACAAATCAAATCAAATGTATTTGTAAGGCCCGACAACACACATTAATGTTCCCATGGGCCGGACATGTCTTCTTTAAACAAGTCAAGAAGAAACATCACAATAAATCAAGAACAAAACAAAAACACCATGAAAGTACAATTTTTTTTTTAAATAAAAACCTAGCAATAGGAAAAAAGCACCACAGGCAATGTGGAGGGGAGAAACCTTAGAAGGGCCGTTCAAGGGGGGATCTCCCTTCTTAGATGTCGGTGATAGTAGTGGTTCTATAAAACAGGCGAAACAGTTGGTAAGCATGTATACGTGTAATGAAGCACAAATCGCAGCTCATCACAGATTTCATGCTTGTTTTTTGTGTCCTCTTGGTGGAGGCTGCTCCCACGCTATCAGCGCAGCACACCCTTTGGGGGGGGGGGGGGGGGGGGGGGGCACGACCTTCTCCTCTCCAGCACGCAAATCCTTACCCATGGGCAGGTCAGCGTTTGCCCTAATTGAGACTGGCACTCTGTTGTTTGAAGACATCTTTTGAATATTCATCCGAAATTAACAACCAAACACTAAAGTGTTGTTTTTCTTCCGCATGCCAACGATCACGATAACATTGTTGGGGTTTGTCGGCTATGTTGGATTTACTCCATCACGCTCCTGTTTATTAATCTATTCATGTGCTGTACTTAAATTCCCAAACTCAGTTTTTTGGGAAACAGTGCCCTCTATACCAGTGGTGTCAAATTCAATTACCAAGGGGCCCGGAATGAGAAATACAGAGGATTTTGTGGGTCGGATACACATAATAATATCTAAAAAAGGTCCATATTCTTGTGGTCACTAGCTTAATTGGTTATTGTGTTTAGCTATTCAATTTATGCACCAGCTCAATATGTTATTGTAAATGAACTTCTGTTCATTCTCAGGTGCTTAAATTAATATAATGGATTTATGGATAATTGGCTTATTATGGATTTATTTAAATTACATATATTAGGATTCAATAAATTATTCACCCACACAAGTTTGTAAGATTGGCCATTCTAGGCTAAACTGGACATGGACTATTGGAGTAGTAGTAGTAGTAGAATATGCATGCGTGCATGCACGCACACATTCTCATCTCACTCTCACTGGTCTCATGCAAAACAATGATTTCCAATGTGAAATTAAACTGTGAACTGGTCCTGGACTTGTAGAAATAAGTGGAACACACACACAACACACACAACACACACACAAGCAACAACCAGGAAACATATCTCACCTCAGCGTCTCTCTCTACCACAGCTTTCACTTGTGTTGCGCAAAAACAATAATTTACAGGGATTTTATTTCAGAGTAGGTATGATCAATAATTCACTTGATAAAGTACAATTGGATGCAACCAAATCAAGTCGAGTGAAAGAGCATGAATTACAATTAAAAGCTAAAGTAAATTAAAACATGAGGTACAACTGAAGGCTAAATACTGGGTCCCCCTTCAATGGCCCATGAAAGCAAGGTTGTATATATATATGAATATTTGTATTAAATAAAAACACAACACAGGTGCAGATGGCGCTCTGTGTATTTGCTTGAAAGGTCGAGACATTTGTATTGAGACCAACGTGTGTTTGATTTGTATCACAGGCCAGTTGAATTGCGCCTAGATGAGGCAGCAGGGCCAAAATGGATTGATAAGCAAATCAGCTGGAAATGCCAGGCCGGCCATTTTTTGGCCCGTAGGCCTTGAGTTTGACAGCAGACACAATATATAATGGGGCAAAAAAACAATTAAAACATGTTGTGTTTGGGGTGGGAAAATGAACTTTAAAAGGGAAACCCATAATGGCAAAATGTTTACATTTAACTGCAAAATTCAACAGAGGCGCTCACTGACTCCTCTTACTTTCCCAATGGAAACTGAGAGAGAATGTTAACGTGACACTATATCCAGTGTGCGAACCATAGCATGGTCTTTGGGTGAGCCAAGGAACCGTAATATTTTTTTGGTGTGCCGCGCAGGGAGGAGTCGGACTAAAATAAACCTCTTGAATCCTGTCATATATTCAATCAGTTTCTATAACTACAGAACACATAAGACAACTCACTTGTTGATGTAGTTGTGGTCCGGCCGTCTGCACAGCACATTCCATGATAAAAAAAGTATCCATTTAGTTAGATAGATGATAGATCCAACACTGTCTACAATTATTTCTACAAGTATCTCGTGATTATCTCTCAGACTCCTGTTCTGATACGACCGCAGCAGGCGCCGGTGTTCTGCAAAATTCTACTCTTCCTCGAATTCTGCTGCCAGCAGTCCCCACCACCGCAGCAGCAGCAGGTGTAACGGTGTCGCCTGTAGATGATGGAAAGCGATGGAAAACTCAAGTCCATTGACTGCTTCACTTTCATTGTGAAACCAAAATGATCCATTCCTGAATGACCTTATTTACCTGTCAAAACTATCACTGTCAAGTCAACAAGTCACAGGTTACAACGTGCGGGTCAAGTTTGATTTGTGCCGTGCGTGCAGGCTGCAGCGCCGCCGCGCTCCGAATGGTAATTGCAAGAATAGCATGCATGTTGCCATAACACGTGTGTGAATTAGTGCGCAAATCATTAATCACATACATCCAAAATAGCATACGTTTATTATTATACACGATGATGATACAGAAAATTACAGAAAAATTAGAAATGCATGGCAAAAGTAGCATTTATTTTCAGTAATTTAGAGACCCCCCAAAAAATCACAAATCATGTTTTCAGGGGAGCTGATGTCTGATCTAAGGGAGCCATGGCTCACCCAGCTCCCCTGTGGATCGCACCCTGACTATATCCCTGTATCTGTATCTATAGCCCTGAACACATATGTTAGTCTGTTTACTCCCGTATAGACATATCATAGTCGTGAGTGGGCAGTCATGTAGAACCCCCCTTTTTGTTCTTTTTATTTTACATAGTGGTTACATCAGTGGCACCATGGATTTCACATCTAGATGGCACCGAGGCAAAAGAAGAAAAGAAAAGGTTCAAACGGTTCCCAACTCACTGTCTGCCTCCCTCGGGGTGCTTATCTGCTCAGCTGCAGCAGCTCGCTCACCCCTGATGTAACTCATGATAGCCTCGTGAACTGTGGTTGAAAGAGGCTATGGCACCGGCGGATGCATCCTGTTCATATTTCCCTTACCCCCCATCCCTCTATACCCCCTTCCCCCATTTATTGCCCAGAGGTTGACACTGCCGGCTATTGATTGTCAGCACACCGTTTCTGTGAATGATCTCCAGGAGAGCGAGCAGCCGTGTCTTGCTGCTCCACAGTCCAGTGGAGCTGGAGCTCCATGTTGTAAAGAGTCTAGGAGACTAGGGCAGGCTGCGCCACCAGGCGCGGAGAGGCCAGTGTCCTCCTTGGACGTGTGTTGGTTACGCAGGTGTCTTGTTTGTTTGTGGACTCCATATATCACACTGTATCTTCCTCCGCCCGGTGTGTTTTTATAATTTTTTAAATTTCATACAGTGTTCCCCGAATCAATTATTTTCTAGTGCTGTCAGGCGATTACATTTTTTTATCTAATTAATTACAGGAGTTGTAATTAATTAATCTAATTAATCGCATTTTAATCGCATAACCATTTTATGCCTGATATTATCATATTTCAAATTGCATGTGTCCGGATGGCAGAATTCAGTACTGTATCTACAAAACCTTCTGTTTAATTATCTTCCATCTATTAATTTGCTTAGATTTTTCAGGTCTGGTCAATTTGAGCATGGTGTTATTCACAGTCAAAGATTAAATTTTTTTTATATATATTCTCATTTGGTTCATTACAATTTACTCAAAATAAAATTTTCATTCAATCAATCACCGCGCAGATTGATTGATTGAATGAAAATGTTTTTTTTTTTTTATCCACTTTTTCTCCCATTTTCTATATTTTTCTCCCATTCCAATTTCGTATCATCCAATTCAACCCTCCCCTGTCACGAACGCTGTTTCTTGCCTCCCACAAGCCGGCTGCAATGTGGACTAAGTCATACATAGCACAAGTCCCCTCTGGTACTTGAGGTAACAGCAGTCGCATCTTTTCACCTGCGCAGCTCGATCTCTCAGTGTTGAGGAGTAACGCGTGGGAGGCTCACGCTGCCCCCGACACTTCCTGATTCTACTGCGCAGGCGCACCAACTGACCTGTAGGAGTCGCTGTCCACAACGCCCGATCCCCACCCATCAGTTTCCCACCCCCTAATACGGCCAATGTGTATTAGTATGAACGACCAGCTAAACTGAAAGCAATGTGGAGCGCTGTGCTCGAACAGGCGAGCCCAGCGTCTCCGCATTCGTGGCGAGCGCCTTGCCCACTACGCCACGTAGCCGCCCTATATTTGAATGAAAATGTTATTAACAGATTGCAGAATGTACGGCTCAATACACACAATTGTTAAGGGGATGCAGACCAGAGAAAGACTTTCGTCTTTAAACATCAGGGTCCCCCATTTTCAATTCATAATGAATTGTAAGTAAGGGTGCAACTTGCACCGTGCAATCCATTCTTTGTGGATCTAGCCCACAGTATTTCTGACACTGGGAATACATTCCCTGAGATTCATAGATGTCCCCCTAGAATCAGATACAAAAAACATGCAAATGGACCATATTAAAAAAAAAATCTGTAAATGTGGATTCTACATTCTTATGGAATGAATGAGATAAAAAAAAGTATTATTAAAAAAAAATATATATATAAAAAGAAATTGTAATTAATTTTGAGTTAATTTCATAACGCGATAATTTGCTGTGTTAATCTAATTAATCTAATTAACGCGATAAACTGACAGCCCTATTTTCAAGCTGAGGAAAGATATCAGTCAGTTAGGCTGTCTTCCCTTTATTTATTTTCTCCATATTGTGTATTTATTCATAGCGATTGTAGGCCTCTTTACCATGGAATGGGAATATGTATGTACACTCTCTATCTATCCATCTATCTATCTATCTATCTATCTATCTATCTATCTATCTATCTATCTATCTATCTATCTATCTATCTATCTATCTATCTATCTATCTATCTATCTATCTATCTATCTATCTATCTATCTATCTATCTATCTATCTATCTATCTATCTATCTATCTATCTATCTATCTCTCTCTCTCTCTCTCTCTCTCTCTCTCTCTCTCTCTCTCTCTCTCTCTCTCTCTCTCTCTCTCTCTCTCTCTCTTCAAGGGGAATGATTCCACTCGAGCAGCTTCCGCTGGTGCTGCCTTCTATGTATCCAATGGGCATAGGCAATAGCCACGCCCACTTATTTTTTTTAGAAGGGAGCCTCATATCCCTCACTGACCACCCAGTAGGGCTATTAGGTATCACCCCTGATTCCGTTAAATTTTGATTCACAAGGTTTCAGGGGGCCGGCACCTGTTTCCATAGTAGTAGTAGATCGGGCTTTCTGCTCATCTGCTCCCAGTCTGTGGAATCCTCTGCCTGACCACCTGAGAGCACCACAGACTGTGGATGCTTTTAAAAAGGGCCTCAAAACTCGTCAGAGACTTTTGTTGATTTGTATCTAGTTTTAGCTCCACACATTTATTTTACCAGTTTTAGCCCTTCTTATTTTATGTTTTTAATCGTTTACTAGTTTTAGTGTTCTTTTGACTCCTTACTAGTTTTAGTCTTGCTTATTTTATATTCTTTCATTTTTTTACTCTCTTGCTAGCTTTTATGTTCTTTTACAATGTAACGCTTTGCGATTTGCTCCACAACTATAAAGTGCCCTACAAATCAAATTATTATTATTATTATTATTATTATTATTATTATTATTATTATTATTATTATTATTATTATTATTATTATTATTATTATTATTATTATTATTATTATTATTAGTAGTTCAGCAGAAATAATTTCAATAAGGGGAAAAGAATACTGTATACTGTATGTTTCTACTACATCTTAATAGGGAACATTGGAGGCATGTTCTAGCACTAAATCCCATCCTTCAGCAGTTTCGCTTAATCAGACCCCCGTCCGTGGCAGAGTGATGAACTGTCCTCTGCTGTCGACTGTCTTCGTCAGATTGGGTTGACAGAGGGGTCACCCGGGACTCATAATTAACAGCGTCCGCGATTACTGATCCATTATTGAAATCCACAATTGAATCAAGAGGAATCTGTGTGACAACCAAGACAAAACAGTGCAGATGATGAATAATTAGCCCTCTGCTGGGAAAATGCAGACGGGCGGCCGTTGGGTTGGGGCACTGAGGACTTACACAGTCTCTGGCGGAGAGAGGAGGCAGAAAGGGAGGACCCTGCGACAGCACAGAGGGCAGCCTCTCTAGCATGGCCATATTCACACGGCGACCATTTTACTCTGCCGCTCTCCGGCTGACCTGGGCGTGACATAGGAGCAAAATGGCTGTTGCGTGAATATGGTAAATCATCCCTGTTATAGACGGTTTCAGTTGGTGTGTGTTGCTAGGAAACAGCTTGGACCGCAGTTGAATTCCTGGAGCACGTGTCTTCTAATGTCTACAACTAACTGGACATCAGTCCATTTCATGAATTCCGGCATGTGTTTTTGTTGTTGTCATGTTGAAACCATCTGTAGGGAGTCTGCACTGAGAAGGATGTAAGAGAACATAGCAACTGGTGCGTGGACACGTGCTTATGTTAGAGGGCGCCCATGCGGATCCATCACAAAAATGGAGATCAATCGAACAGAAGGTATTGCAGGAACAGCAGCTTTGCTATGGATTGGTGTCGTATCCATCAGTTCCAAAAGTCCATCCTCTCCAAACGTTGCTGTCCATCAATACGGATACACGTTTGTGGAGATGGACTCATCAGCCCTGTCCAGCAAATGGATACTCCAGAGTAAACACAGTAAATACCTTTTAGAACAAACGTACACAGACAGATCAATGTGACCGGGGCCTTAGTGTTTAGTTAATTTTATTAAGTCATTCATTTATTTTTAGCTTGTTTAGTGATTTACAGTACATGCCATGCTCTCGAAATGCCTTCAACACTAACTAAGAAAAGGACGAGCATTACTGTAGAAATTAGGGATGTCCGATATTATCGGCCGACCGATATTATCGGCCGATATCGGCAGTAAAATGTGATATCGGAAAATATCGGTATCGGTTTAAAAAAAGAAAAAAACAATAACAATATTTGTTATATATATATATCCAGTGAAATTATTAGTTACCTGAAATTATTCAGTTTTTGGGGGGGGGGGGGGGGGGGAACCCTGCATATATCGGTATCGGTTGATATCGGTATCAGAAATTAAGAGTTGGACAATATCGGAATATCGGTATCGGTAAAAAAGCCAATATCGAGCATCCCTAGTAGAAATTCAAACTAGAATTGACATAGCCACAGGGTAATCTCATTACTGACATACTAGTCAGATCTTAGATGTGTATGATAAATCGTTGTTGATTTTTTGGCTCAGTTGTGATGACAGTCCGACTGGAGTTTGACCCAGCGAGTCGTTCTACGCAGTGGTTCTACTGAGTGGTTCTAAATGGCTGCATTTATATAGCGCTTTACAATTTGTTCCTCAAATTTTACCCATTCACTCACACATTCACACACCGACGGCGGAGGCAACCATGCAAGGTGCCAACCTGCTCATCGGGAGCAATTAGGGGTCTCTTGCTCAAGGACACTTCGTCACGCTGCCAGGGAGGAGCAGGAATTGAACTGGGAACCTCTGGATTACCAGACGACCGCTCTACCTACCCGGAGCCACTGTCGGTTCTACTCCTCCCTCCTGTTCCGAGGAGCCGATATTGACAGGGGCCGGGGTAAACAAAACCGGCGGTGAAACATCTCTGTGTCTGTTGGAGCGTGTGACAGCAGGAACACGGCTGTCGCCATGGGTTACACACTCCCTGAAGCCTGTATTGGTGCGATGCAGAGTGTGCCTCAGTAGGCACCGGCCGCTGCTTAAATTGAAAAATCAATACAGCACCATCTTCACTGATTTGCCCGTGTTGAGGCCCAGGAGGCGGGGTGGCGGTTTGGGCGGTGGCAGAGGATCCGCGTGGCATGAGTACACCACGACAGCCAATTGAGGGTGGTCATCACTTTCCGTACTGTCCGAGAGCATTTTGTTGAGGCCGTTTCTACGCAGGAGGGATGCTTTTATTTCAGTGATGAACAAAAGAAAAGACCATGGCTACTACAACCCTGTTAGTCCAGAGATCAGGCAAACTTTTTGAGTGTAAAATGAGTGGATGAAAATGAATGCGAACACAGTTAGTACCTTGGCCACCACCAGATGACGCTATACTTTCTGGATGGGGTCCTTATAAAGGGATGTGGACATTCAACTTCAAGTTTCACGTTTTTGTTTTATTTGTCACATTATAGAGAAATGCTTGGTTCTGTCTGACCCTCCTGATATTGTGCTTCATACGGTATACAGTAAAAGAGTAAAAGACCAAACACTATAATAAAATGTACAAAATGCTAAAATGAGGTAGACGAGATTCAGTGCAAAGGTGTAAGATTAAATAGATACAGTACGGTGTAATGTTTAAAAGTGGGTTATGAATTATGTTACATTGAGTCCACATTGAGCAACCTGATGGCATTCATAATGCTCCCATTGTTTGTTTGTTTGTTTGTTTGTGTGTGTGAGAAAGTGGCAGCCTATTAGCATTTGTTTGCATTGCTAGTGCAAATCAATGGACAATAAAACAATGTCTATCAACGTCCCGTTCAATTATTTCAATGTACTCACATCAGCTTTAGTAATAGTAATAATAAGTAATAAAACTATTTGAAAGGACTTGTAGTCTGCTGTATGTGATTTTGAGATATATTTTCATCCACTATTGATGTGAGCAAGCATTACTAACAAGGCAAAACTTTTGCCAATTTCACAAAAACAAAAAAAACACTTATGTCGCTATTATTATCTTATTTTTTTAAATGTTTTATATATATATAATTGAAGCCGGTTTGATTAGTGACCAGCAGGACGTGCTTAAAAAATTAAATCCCAAACCTTCCCTTTAATGATGCAAAGGCTGGTAATTTAGAAGTGTTCTCTGGCCAATAACCAGCGCCGCTTAAAAAGTATGTAATGACTAAAATAGAGTGAACGTGAAGTGAGGCGGGGGAGGAACCCTCGCTGTGATCAAATTAGGAGAGTAGGCCATGAGAGTGTTAATGTCCCGGTCATTCAGTGCCACGCAGATAATGTTGAGCCAGTTCCATCTCATCAGTGTGCGGCGGGCTGCTCCGGTGTGACAAGTACACACACATATGCACGCATAGACACATGCACGTGCACACACACACATATGTATACTGTGTATTTATATATAATATATATGTCGCTTGTTTCATATATCGGCTGCAGCTGTAATACATCGGGCTTCACAGGCGACATCAGACAGAACTTGTGTGTGGTCTCAGTCTGCCAAAAGCAACTTTGTTCTGTTGTCAGAGAAGGTAGATGCCCCCACTGAGACTATAGCCAGTCCCCCCACACACCGCTGTCTGTCTGCGATAGGCCTCTTGTCTCTGCTTGGCCAAGAGAAAACACCAAGAGTAGCCAAACCAGCCTCTTTTTGCTCCGCCATCATTTCACCGTCTACTCTGATGTTTAATAAATGAATGTTCTGGACAGAATAGGCTGTAAGATATGGTTTCAATCGTTGCCTCGACAGACGGTTTCTGAGGGAGTTCAACTGAGGTTGAATTCCCGTTGCAGCGTTTGCTAATATCAGCGACTGAGGGGAAACCAAATGTAGAGTATTATTTAGAAGTTTTTAAAGTTGTCAAGTGTAAACAGTTATCTAAAGGCTACAGGTGTGTGAATCCAGATACAGGATGTCCTGTGTCATTATTTGTAACCGGTATTGGGCCGGTATTGGGTCGAATTAGAAGCAGGTCTTTTTGCCTGTGCACTCCATATACAATCCAATTGTATATCTTAATACATTCTCAGTCTAACACATTTATTATTCTAGTTTAGAGTGTTCTAGTAATTATAATATAATAGTATTGATTTAGTTAAGTTATATTTCTTCACTTCTGATGGAGCTAGGCTAGCTAACCCCTACTGGACACGCGGAGGTGAAACTGACATCAATCTTCTTCTCCGACCTCTCTGAGTGTTCCTTTAAAGTGTGTCTTGGTTGTCATATATGCGGTACCCCGATTCTCCATACATACTATATCGTATGCAATTTTCAGTGTGTGATCTGTTAGTATGCAAATAATGTGCGTGACAGAGATTTGTATGCATACCAAAAGCACCAACGTTTGAAGTGTGGAGCAAGTGGTAGCTAGCTACACGATCGTTTCAATTCCACAATTCACAAAACAGGTCATTTCCAGTGTGATTTTCGGTTCTGGGTCAGCAAAAATAAACACACAACATACTGGCCGTCATTCGTGTGCTTTTTGTCAAAAGTGGACAGTATATCCACCCAATTGCATAGCTAGCAAAGGGAATAAATGTTTCTTCTTCTGCTATTATGAACGGCCACTTCCACATAGGTGGGCAGGTCCTCCAGGTATGTTGTATGCTGTATGTATTAGGTACAGTGTTGGGACTAACGCGTTACAAAGTAACGCGTTACAGAAACGAAGTTACTTTTTGCCGCAACTAGTACTCTAACGCATTACTTTTGAAATTCAGTAACGCTACTTACGTTACTGAATGGTTTGTTAGTTCGTTACTGCGTTCTTTTTATGTAGATTCATAGCGAGCGTCCTTATTTCGCCTGCGTTTGTTTTGTTTACTGTAGACTGAAAGGCGCTATATAAAACAAAGTATTATTATTATTATTATTTCTTTCCGTAGCCTCATTCTGGTTTCGCACTTCTGATTGGCCACTGACGTTCTGAAAGAAATAGGCGCTCTCTACAGTAAACAACAAGAGGACGCTCGCTATGAATCTACATAATAAGAACGCAGTAATAATAACGAACTAACAAACCATTTAGCAACTACTTGGAGAGATAATTAATATACAACATGGAAACGAGATAAAGAACATGTTTGAAGGGCTGCTGGAGTCAACTGGACTAACGTTACATCTCGACCACCGCAGACTGGTGACGGTGAGTGCAATGTGTTCACTGAAACTCAAGATCAACGGATTTTGACTGTACGAAATCTGCCAGGGAATCTCATAATACTAATCAAACAATATAAATATAGTCCTTTCATGCACAATTGATATCCTAACTATTCTAACGTTGCAATGCTTTGATAACAACGCTGCAAGATGGTTATGAATGAATTAATGAATGGATGAATGAATGAATGAATGAAAACTTTATTTAACAGATTGCAGAATGGGTACAATACAGTACGGCTCAATACATACAATTGTTAAGGGGATGCAGACCTGAGAAAGACGTTTGTCTTGTTTCCATCAGGGTCCCCCATTTTCAATTCATATAGACATTTATGACATACACAACATACATGACATTTATGGCATAGGGACATATAGGTATTTAGTACTGATACATTTGTGACATAAGCGGTATTCAAATATACAGTACTGTTACCCCTAGATCCTGACAGAGTATATACATATGATGGGGAGGGGACTGTACATTAGGAGGGGGTGGGTGGGTGGGAGAGAAATATACATACAGCGGGGAGGGAATATATAATGAAACGCTCTAGACCACATTGCTTAGCAGAGTTCGGTGATGTGAATGGAAACTGTCAAGTTGATCAACCGATTTTGAGTATATGGGGCGCCTGTACGTTAATGCCAAGCAAGCAGTGCAAAAATGCTTCCGCATTCGTCACCGCACGCTAGTGCGGTAAAGCGCCCTTCTTTTCAGACAAATGCTACCGTGCGTGCACCGGCGGCGGCGTGCTCGCTCAGGTGCGTGCGTGCGCCGGCGTGCTCGCGCGAGGTGCCCGCGCATGCGACACGAGCGGAGCTCAATATATATAAGTCACCGCCCCTTATTCAGTATCTAGCAATAGCTCAATTGGCAAGGACACATGGCTGTGGATCCTATGGCTTGTTTGCTGGCGAGTTCGAATCCCATCGAAAATATTTTTTAACGTGATTTTTTTTTTAACGTGTATTCTTTCGCCGATTAAGGTTAGGCATTGTTTCGGAGTTGGTTAAGGTTAGAACGGTTAAGTTTAGGCGCTGTTAAGGAGCTGGTTAAGGTTAGAGTTTGTCAAAGAGAATGGCAATATAATTTCTATGGTTAAGGTTAGGCATGGTTAAGGTTAAGGTTAAGGTTAGGCATTGTTTCGGAGTTGGTTAAGGTTAGAACGGTTAAGTTTAGGCGTTGTTAAGGAGCTGGTTAAGGTTAGAGTTTGTCAAAGAGAATGGCAATAGACAGCCTATTTCCGCGCGACCTGGGCGCTGGGCGGCGGAAAATGAAAGGCGCATTACTGCATGCCACTACGGTAAATTTTTGCACTGCTTGCTTGGCATAAAGCTACACGCATATGGGGCATGGGACTTGAGCAATTTTTTTTTTAAATTTTTTTTTAAATAACTAAATAGTTACTTTTCACAGTAACTCATTACTTTTGGGTGTAAGTAACTAGTACAGTAACGAAGTTACTTTGAAATGAAGTAACTAGTAAAGTAACTGAGTTACTATTTTTCAGTAACTAGCACAACACTGATTAGGTAGTATGTTGCACATACTTCACTCCATGTACATACTGTACGTTATGTATAGTACATACACTGCATTCGGAAGCAGTGTATTTGTTCCCTATAGCCAATAGATAATGTAATGAGGCAATACATAGCTTCTGTAGACGGTGGAGGAATTAAGCAGCTGTATCCAAGGACATCCCTACACACACACACACACACACACACACACACACACACACACACACACACACACACACACACACACACACACACACACACACACACACACACACACACACACACACACACACATTTAGAATATTTTATTTATG
>NC_140171.1:23646904-23659404 GCF_963971535.1 Notolepis coatsorum
ACTTTTCGATAAACATCTTATCTTTTGTGTAACCTTACTCCTGTCTCTGAATAATCAACATGGGGATATCACCGACACTCCTGCTGTTGACTTAGCGGTTTTAGTTTGAACAGATATTGCCTGTTAAGCCTTAAGGTCCCCCTATAGGACCCCCTGCTTTTCTTTATCATAAATCGATCAATATAGACCGTATTAGATCCCCAATTATCATATTGTGGGGTATCATTGGAAAGCCACACTCATTGGCTACAACCCTGTGTAAAGATTTTCAAGATCGCCTCACATATCGGCATGTAACCGCTGAACGGATTTTGTCACCTGAAAGGGCAATCGAAAGGCAACAAATAGGGCTTTAATTCTATCTATATATTGTATTAAAAGAAATGCACACCCGAGCCACTAGAGGTCGGCAAAGAATCGTCCACATGTGGGCCCTTGGATGTTAAGAGGTTAATGTTTTTAAATATTATTTTTTGTAGCAAAGAGTAAAGACCATAACCCTATCAAAAACAGTAGTCAAAGTGTATATTTTCATTTTACTGATGTTTTATACGATTTATCGGAAATACGAATTTATCGGAAAATGCTAATTATTGTAAAAAAACGCAAGGAAATGACTAAATCCAGATTCAACCCTGCCATTGGAAAGAGGAGCATTTCCCCTATCCATAGATGTATGCTTTGGCCATAATAAGGTCAAGGTCAAGTTCAAGGCCAAATATGAATTTATAATTAAAGTCGATTATCATTAATTACTGTATCTACAAATCCTTCTGTTTAATCATCTTCCCTTTATTAATTTGCTTAGATTTTTTGTATACATGATCTCATTAAGGTGGTGAATGAGCTCAGTGAGCATTTTCTCCTACCCGTATACATTTTTGATCAAAGATGCAAAAATCATAAATCATAATTTATATTCTCCTTTTATTCATTACAATTTACTCAGCCTAGTAACAGACACAATATTTCTGACACTGGAAATACATACCCCCAGGTCCCTAGATGTTCCTATACCAAGAACATGCTAATTGACCTTGCAGAAGTGGAGCAATCTTCCATTTACTTAGGCATGTACCTTTAGGCGAAAACGGTCTACAGATTAACAGGTTAGTGAGTTTGAAAATGCCCCCCCCCCCCCCCCCCCCCCCAATTATGGACACTGAATCTTTGTGTTGTCTTAATTACAGCTCAATGTAATTATATAGATGTAAACATAGTGTCAGTCTACAAGCTCTATTTGCATAATAATGAATATTGTGTGAGCCTTTGATACAAGGACTGGGAGTGTGACTATTAAACAGGTGTACATGACCTTTGAGGCTATAAAGGGAATGTTGTCTCCACCAGGCAACGTCTGGGGGGGATCATGTGTTTGGTTCATATGAGGAGAAGACCTATGATTTCTAGCTACAAGCCACGCTTTTCTTTTCTTTCTAGGTCGGATTGTGCCAGCAAGCACGATTCTTCAGAAAATCCCAAAATGTCGCACGATTCAGAAATAGGTTGAAATTGAGATATTGGCAATTTTGAGTGCTTTGGAATGTTCTCTGTGGTGTGAAAATATGCAGAGAAACATTATTATCTTTGGAACCGTTTGTGTTCAATTGTATCTGAATCGGGAGATTACCTTCTCTCCGTCAAACGTTTAAGTGTATCTCTCCATCGCATAAAGGCTGGCTAGCAGTGCGCATAGAATAAGGCATCTACTCCAGTATTTGACTGCAAGCTTGTGCATAACGGAGTATAGAGAGAGGGTAGCAGAGGTCCCCAACCATAGGGTCGCGGACCGGTACCTGGTCATGGGTCATTTGGTACCGGGCCGCAAAAAAGAATAAAGTTGTTTAAAATGAAATGTATTTTATTTTCATTTGTCTTCCGGGTATTTTATTTAGAAAAATGGCCACTTCTGCCCGCGCCTCACTCCCGCGTACTTGACTCAGTCGCAGGTTTTTAATAAAAACTGGCTGGCAGTACGCATGAGGCATAAAGGTATAACTGTTAGATTATTGAATTTCTCTAACGAATGCTCATAACAGAGTAGATTCAAGATTCAAGATTGTTTATTGTCATGTGCACAGTTAAACAGACAGTTTGCCGTACAATGAAAATCTTACTTTGCTAGTCCACCCTTCACACAAAATCACACAATACTTTTTTGTGTACAATTTAAATACAAGCAAGTGCTCAAAAATAAGGTAAAAATATATTAAAAAAATTTGGATATATATATACAAGGCACAGTGAGTAACATTGCACGTTCCGATTCAGTATTTACAATATAACATGGAGGTGACACTGGGTCACAGCAGCAGTTAAAAAGATAGGCGCAGAGAGGCGGCTCCATCACTGACTGAGGGCAGCACACACACGATACACACATGTAAACTGTCTCTCACATCATAATAACAAAGCCACATCCCCGCTCCCCTGCAGCTCACCAGGAGAAGGTGTTAGGTGGGGGATGAATGAATGAATGAATGAATGAATGAATGAATGAATGAATGAATGAATGGATGAATGGATGGATGAATGGATGAATGAATGAATGAATGAATGAATGAATGAATGAATGAATGAATGAATGAATGAATGAATGAATGAATGAATGAAAACTGTATTTAACAGATTGCAGAATGGGTACAATACAGTACGGCTCAATACACACAATTGTTAAGGGGATGCAGACCAGAGAAAGACTTTTGTCTTGTTTACATCATGGTCCCCCATTTTCAATTCATAGTGACATTTATGACATACACAACATACATGACATCATGACATTTATGGCATAGGGACATACATGACATACAGGTATATAGTACTGTTACATTTGTGACATAATACGATATGCAAATATACAGTACTGTTACCCATATATCCTAACAGAGAATATATACATATGATGGGGATGAGACTGTACATTAGGAGGGGGTGGGTGGGTGGGAGAAAAAATATACATACGGTGGGGAGAAAATATAATGCATACGGTGGGGAGGAAACTGTCTATTAGGAGAGGGGGGTTGGGTTTGGACATTTACGGTGGCCAGTTTAAAATTGCAGCCTTCCGTAGGTGCTCTTTAAGAGCGGTTTTGAATGTGGGTAGGGATTCACATCTTTGTACGGCTGTGGGTAGGGCGTTCCACATTGTTGTGGGAAGGGAGGGGTTAGGTGTGTTGCAATGTGGGTAAAGTAGTGAGTATTAGTAGTATAATTTAGTATTCATTTTTATACCCTAAATATTGTACTTTTTACTCCACTACAATTACTAGTTACTTTGAAGAAAAAGATTTTGCATAGAATACACAGCAAAAATGTATGAAGATATACTTTCACATTTGAAGCCTGTCAACTTCAAGAGGACGAAATCAGAGCAGCATAACTGGACCACATACCACTTTAACATAACATTTAATCAGAGCAGCATAACTGGACCACATGCCACTTTAATTAACATAACCTTTAATCAGAGCAGCATACTGTAACCACGTACCACTTTAACATAACCTTTAGAGGTAAATTGTTTGAGGTTTGATTGCTCCCAAGCACTGGAATACACACACATCATGTATAATATGTTTTCCGTTAGATACTTAAGTACATTCAATAGAAAATAATTCTCTACTTTTACTTAAGTAGAATTTGAATGGAGGAGTTTTTCTTTTACCAGAGTACATATTTTTATGGGTATTTCTACTTTTACTTTAGTAAAGGAACTGTACTTATTCCACCACTGCCAGTATTGCTTTCATTTCAATTGTTTGCTAAATCCAGCTGTCACACGTTAGCTATATATAAGGATTCAGCAATTTTAGAGGGTCGTAAGGACAGGAATAATAACATAAAATGGATGTATTTTGATATATTTGCCTTCCCAAATATCCATAATTGACTGTACCCCTCTCAATTCCATCTGTCCCAGTGTAGCTGTTTAGTGCTCGTTTTGCAGAGAAGCAAGCTCCCTACAGGATTGAATATAAAAAAACACCCTAATTATACGGGACAAGTGGCAACCTCCTCTCCCTAATAGCGCCCCCCTCCGTGGGCTCTGGGCCCTAATCACCATCACCTTCATGTTCAATGTGACGGGAAAATAATCCTCTCTGTGTAGCATGACATGTCACCGTCTTTTGGTCCTATAGCCCAGTGGTTCCCAAAGTCGGGGTCGCGACCCAAAGGTGGGCCGCGAGCAGCCACGGATGGGCCGCGAGATGATTTAAAAAAAAATAAAAAAAAATGTTTTTTTTTTTTTTTTTTTTTTTTTATTTAATTTTTTTTGTCAGGCCACTGAACTTAGAAGCAGGCCAGGACAGTGTTTCTAGTTGTATTCAAAAATTCTATTCTATTGTATTCTAAAATGTGACTATATGGTTTTATATTAACTTAATAAATAAACAAAAACGAAAAATCTATTTATTTCAACGAACATTTCAAACTAAATAACAGATTATGCACATAAAACGCTGAAAACAACCGAAGCAACAATAGTATTTTAATGAGGCTATTATTATTATCATTATTATTTTGCAACAAGTTAGCCCTCTCATAAATAGCACATATAAATGAATAACTAACTTGAACTAACTTAATAGGATTGAAGTGATATTTGGCATAAAAAATCGGTCGCCTGGCAAAAAAAAATAAAAAAAAAGCCAGACGATGTGCATTGGGCCGCGGCTCTCTGACGCCTTATTTTCTGGGCCCCGGCCTGAAAAGTTTGGGAACCCCTGCTATAGCCTACCTCTCTTTACCCATGATGCTGGATTAACGGTCTGATCATTTGTGGTAGCCTATACACCTGGCTGATACTGTACCTGTATGGTTGTAAGAGGGCAGCCTACACACCTGACTGAAACCTGTATGGTTGTAAGAGGGCAGCCTATACACCTGGCTGATACTGTATGGTTGTAAGAGGGTTAAAATAAAATAAAATAAAATAAAATAAAATAAAATAAAATAAAATAAAATAAAATAAAATAAAATAAAATAAAATAAAATAAAATAAAATAAAATAAAATAAAATAAAATGTATTTGTAAAGCCCGCAATCACACGTTAATGTCCCCATGGGCTGGACAAGTCAAGAAGAAACAGCACAATAAATCAAGAAAAAAAAAATATCCTGAAATCCAAAACAACACTCCCAGACATACCCCAGCGAAGGTAAGGAAAAACTCACTAAAAAACCTAGCAATAGGTAAAAAGCACCACAGTGTTAGATGTTTCTGTAATCAGCCAGTATCTCCTCGTCATCTGTGTTCGTGAAGTTTCTGCGTTGTGTTTATTTCTCTCTCTGAAGTCGACCTTCTCATACTGGCTGTACAACTATGTCATCCCCCTTAATGCAATCCGTAATCATAAGAATTCGACACTGGCAAACGTGGTACTTTTCTTGGAAAAACTTTGTTTATTCCATAAACATAGCCTCTGTACCAGATGGAAACACCGTTCTGTAATGTCCTTGACCAGTCTTTGAAGGAAAACAAAATTCATTATTCTCCATCGTCTCTTCTCTCATGAGTCCACTGGTTCTGGGCCTCGTTGTAGCCATGCATGATGTGATGATGTGGCATATTCCCCCTTCCCCACCCGGCGGGGGTGAGGAGGGATGAAAGTCTCTGATCAACGCATCTGCTCGTCTGTGCTTCGTATCTCAGTCTAACTTATCCCGGAAGAAACTCACATCATAACGTCTTCTCCTTAGCAACGGGGTTACTACGTGACACACTGCCATGGCAACTGATCTTCACCTTTAGCATGGTTCTATCGATGTAAAACTATCCCCCATAGCTCTCTCTCTGACCAAACCTGCCTGCTCTTAGTGCTTATCTCGATTGTTTTTGTTGCAAACCTGCTGACGACCTTGGCATTCACACACCCTGCTTGCTACCGTGGAGACACACACTGGCTGCCGGCTACTTTTAAAATCTATAGATCCGTCTGAGTAGATGCTGTCACCCACCAATACATTATATACACATTGAAAAACATAGATTCCTTCAACAGGCAATGTGGAGGAGAGAAACCTTAGAAGGGTCGTTGACCTGTATGGTACCTGTGTGGTTGTAAGAGGGCAGCATACACACCTGGCTGATACCTGTATGGTTGTAAGAGGATTAGCCTATACACCTGGCTGACACCTGCATACTCAGGGTGTTTCATGACACGATGCTAAGCATGCAAATGCGAAACGGGTTACGATAAAAGAAGGCGGTCTAAAAGAGCCACTCCGGACAGGGATTCGCTCAGATTCAAGTTTAAACCGCCAAGCCTGAGTGTGATTGGATGTCTGACGAAATGATGGCTGTCTTTGTGTCTTTGGGTTGTCCAACTCGTCCCAGCGATCGACTCCGAGGCCCCTTGCGGTCCACTCGAAAAGACACGGTTGCCCACCTCTGGTCTACGCAGGCGTCATTGCCAGATGACCAATGAGATGAGAGTCAGGTAGACTCCACCACTAACCGACGTGCCTCTTCCACATAACCTACCACTCTACATTATCCTCGTAACCAACGATCAGAAATATCACACGCCGCATCTTCCAGCGATCATCAAAGTGGCCGACCCGTACGCATGCATTCCATCTAGCCTTTTTAGATTGATCATTAGGTTGATCATTAATCACTCTGTGCCTGTCAGTGTGGAAATGATTATTGGTAATGAGATGGAATAATATATATTGATACTAATATTGTTATCTTTTTGGCTACTGGTTTGAAGAGCTGGAGCTTCGAGGTGAGTAAACTGCAGTGAGGCAGAGTGTCATCCCTCTAGTGCTCTGACAGGAACAAGCAGCTGAAGACAATAGGGAAAATCCCAACACACACACACACACAGACATACAGACAGATAGATAGACATACAGACAGACAGACAGACAGACAGACAGACAGACAGACAGACAGACAGACAGACAGACAGACAGACAGACAGACAGACAGACAGACAGACAGACAGACAGACAGACAGACAGACAGACAGACAGACAGACAGACAGACGCACGCACGCACGCACACACACACACACACACACACACACACACACACACACACACACACACACACACACACACACACACACACACACACACACACACACACACAGTGACAGTTCTTAGCACAATGACTAGTGGAGTATTCTGAGACGTGCCTTTGCTCTGCCCCCCGCCCTCGCCCCCGCCGTTTCATCTCTTGATTACTCATCAAACTCTGTTGTTTGGAGGCCAGTCTAGATCTATATTGACAACCACCACAACACACAACAACCAGCTTTAAATTTTTTTAATATTTTTTTTTAACTCTATACCAATCACTGTATCTTATCTCTGTACCCAAATCACCGACACCGCTCTACCAGCGGCACCACGGCATCTCAAGCTCCGATACCGGGAGGCGCCCGGAGGCTCGTCTACCAGATGGGCCGGGTGTAATTAAGACGGTCACCTATGGGGAGGAGACCTGACCCCGTCAGATCCACGGAGAACGAGGAGGGCTGGACCGAGGGACACGTACGCCTCCCCCTCCCGACAGGGACCTCCACGGGACCCCCGCTGTGCCGTTCTCAGGCCGAGCCAACAGCTGTCTGCCATGCGGCGCACACACGCTGCTATCAGGTGGCCGTGGTGGCGCCTGTTGATCCCTCGGACCTATTTATTTTTTATTAACACAGGCATATCGAGTGTTGTTGAGACCAGACATGAACTCATCTTCCCGACGGACGCCGCCGTTGCAACTGTGTGCGGATTATCGTTACTATTTCTCATATATCACGGTTTTCAGAGGTTCTCCGAGAAGTCAGCGGAAGACAAAAAAACGATGGGTGGACATCGATTCGGAGTTCTTAAAGGATTTACGGCGCGCGGCGGCTATTCGTATTGGCCGGTAGAAGGGGCATTATTGTTCTGCCACTCTGTGACATATACTCTTGTGACTTACAGTCGTGTCTTGTTTTGTTTGTTTTCGTTACGGAGGGAGTATCTCAGAGGCTGCGGCCTCACAGACGCCGGCGAGCGGTATTTCATGCGTCGACTCAAGCGAGGAAATAGACACGTCGTGAATGGACGTCCCCTTCCCCTCCCAACCTGACATCGTGCGCCATCCCCCCCGGTCCTCCCCCGTGCCGCATGCTTACACCATGTCCATACCCCCCCCCCCCCCACCCCCATAACAACAGCCACCGATAGCTGCCGGCGGCTGCGGGGGCTCCACAGACAGAGCCCACATGAGACGGCGAGGAGGAGTGGGAGACAGACACAGCGCCGGTTCAGCCGAGCTCCTTTGAAGCGGCAGCGCCCCGGTCGCTACAGCGGAGGAGGAGCGCGCTATTGTAGCCGGGCTGCTTCCTGCTATATCTGTTGTTGTTCTTGTGTGTACGGTGTCTCGGTGGTCTTAAGCCACGACAGACAGCAGGTGTGCTACTGTTATCCTGTTGTCATTAGCATGTCTTTATTTGATCTGCCAGACTGGAGGCCATCTTATTTTTGGTCGCTTTTCCCCAAACACCCTATAATCCCTGATTAGTTCTACCTGCCTACCTGCCGCGTGGGCACAACCCACACACAGGACCACCTCGAGTCATCATTATCCTCGTTTACAAAGAGAAAACACGCTCGCCGTTCTGTGTGCACCCCCCCCCCACTTTCTTCAATTCTTCACAGCATCCCATTCGAAGCACCGACAGGAAGCTGTCATCCTCTGTTGTTGCCGTGGACAACTTGTTAGTTGGTTATATCTTCTGTGCTATTATTATCATTATTGCCTTTATTTATCCTGGGAAATAAATTGAGGGCGGCCCTCATTTACAGTACAATGAGGCTAATTCGTGTTTATTTTTATTTTTATTATTCTTACTGAACCGTTTGACACCACTTGGCACCAATGCAGTGTCATTTTATTATTGTAATTTATTTTATTTCAAGTGGACCTCAAAGCGGCTCTAAAAATGTTTCCAAAAATAGCCAAAAAAAAGTGATTTACCGGTAAGGAAAGGTCCTAAGGAAGGCACTTTCATCAGATTCCTCCAGGCGACCAGTGCTAACTGGCTGAGTTGCGTCAGAGGGGTCACCCAGAGAGATGACTCAGAAAGAAGTGGACAGCCAGCGGAGAGACACCAGGAGACGAGGGTCGATGATGTCTAGACAAGTCCTAGTGGTCCCGCTGTCCTTTTGTCTCTCCGCCTTTATCCGTTTAACGCGCTCCAAAAATCGTTACGTCCATCTGCCGGGGGCCGCGTAAAAAGGACACCGATATTTCGTCGGTTTTGTGCATATGAGCCACCGCTTCCGGGCCCGCACTCGCACCGCCCGCTTTCATCGGACCCCTGCTGAGTGTCGCAGCGGGCGACCCCCCCCCGTGTGATTAAAGTCTGTGCGCCACGTCGGCAGGTAGCGAGAACACACTCCGCGGAGGGGTCAGGTGTGGGTATTAGATTAATGGAAGAGCCGATGCGATTTGTCTGACTCCCTGCGGCCGGGAGTGATGGGCGCGCTGTGCCCGCGGGCTCCCGCTATGGAAATCCCTCAGCGTGTCCCGGGCGCACATCCCTCAGTCTGATCCATCACCGCGGAGGAGGAAATGAAATGATGGAATGAAAGGAGGAGAAGACGATGATGAAATGGGATTATGTCTCTGAGTATATAGAACGGTTCCTTAACCAGTCTGACCCGCTCCCTGTTCCTGTGCTCAGGGCTGCCTGTCTGCCTCTGCCACTTATCCTCCCTATCCTCTCCATGTGCATATGCTAGTGTACGCGGACACACACACACACACACACACACACACACACACACACACACACACACACACACACACACACACACACACACACACACACACACACACACACACACACACACAGACACACACGCACACCCACAGAGAGAGACACACACACAACATATACAGACACACGCACACACACAGAGAGAGACACACACACACACACAGACGCACACACGCACACCCGAGAGAGAGAGAGAGAGAGACACACACACACACATACAGACACACACACACACACACACACACACACAGAGAGATACACACATACAGAGACACAACACACGCACACACACACACACAGAGAGACACACACACGCACACACACACACACTCACACAAGACACACACATGCACATACACAAAGAGAGAAAGAGACACACACACACGCAGCCCAAATAACTCACAAATAGCCCTTTGGTGTGTGTGTGTGTGTGTGTGTGTGTGTGTGTGTGTGTGTGTGTGTGTGTGTGTGTGTGTGTGGTGTGTGTGTGTGTGTGTGTGTGTGTGTGTGTGTGTGTGTGTGTGTGTGTGTGTGTGTGTGTGTGTGTGTGTGTGTGTGTGTCTGTGTGTTTGTGTGTGCGTGCATGTGTGTGTGTACAGATGATTGTGTGTGAACGCAGTATCTGCAGTGGCTTTTATTGGAGTATTTTCAAATTTCCTGTGAACTTTCATGACCCCTATGAACCGCCCCTTTGGTTATGGTGACCTTGTGACCTTTCCTCCAGCACTGATATCGGGCCAAACTGTAGAATTTCAAGTGAGCATATCTCCCGGCCAGTTAGTCATGCAGTTACAGGGATTATACCCGGCGCTGCGGCTCCTCGCGGACAACACACTAGGACCTATGAAGTCCTTCATGTTGGATTTGCCATCGTTTATTCCACTTCTTCCACTCATCCCTTCTCTTCTGTGCACCTAATTCTCACAAAACCTGCTGCCTGCTGGCAAATGTGTTATTCATAAAGCCTTCTGGTCCGTAGCATCCTCTTGTAGCATGGGGGGGGGGGGGCATCACCTCAAGAGACACTAACGAGCTGAATACACTGAGGACGGCTAGCTCCCTGGTGGCAGTCGAGCTGGTCAAACTAGCTGGTGGAGGATGAGAGAGTAGCTGGGCGCTATCCTGGAGAGGCCCTCCCATCGGCTCTATGGGGTGCCAGCCAGGATGAGGAGCACGTTCAGCCCCCCCCCCCCCCCCCCCCCCCTCTTGATAGGCCAAACCGTATGGCCGCCACCATCCAATCCAATGGAATTTCGGAAAAATACATGAAGTTTTGAGTCATTTGACCACATGGTGGCACTGTTCTCACAAACAAATATAATATACAGTATATTATTACAATATATATATATATATATATATGTATATATATATATATATATATATATATATATATATATATATATATATATTATATATATATATATATATATATATATTATATATATATATATATATATATATGTATATATATATATATAATATATATATATATATATATATATATATATATATATATATATATATATATATAAACGTGAACTATTGCTCAATGACCAATCATGATGGAATTTGACATGTGTTGTCTGTTTGTGTTACCCAGTTATCAATATGAACATGATATGTAAAAACAATGTGGCTGCCCCTGTGTTTTACAAAGGATAAACGCAATCAAATTGAGTTCCCCCTTCTCCCAGTTCCCTTTGATTCTCACTGAACGTCATGTGTGGCGTCTAGAGAGAGCACCTTTTCAGGTTGCTGTCGACCACCACGGCATAGGCCATGTTTAATTACCACATACAATGTGTGTATGTATGTATTTATTTTGTGTCTGTGTGAGCGTGTGTGTGTGCGTGTGTGTGTGTGTGCGTGCGTGTGTGTGTGTGTGTGTGTGTGTGTGTGTGTGTGTGTGTGTGTGTGTGTGTGTGTGTGTGTGTGTGTGTGTGTGTGTGTGTGCGTGTGTGTGTGTGTTTTTGAACGTGCATGTATGTGCTTGTGTATTGGGTGTGTGAGCGAGAGAGAGAGAGAGCGAGAGAGAGAGTGTGTTAAATTAATTGGTGTTGTGCAGCTCTAAACAAAGTGCACGTGTGATACTGAGGCCTTGCAGTTTTCCCTCCACCAGCACCGCTCTCTCTTTCTCTCCCTCTCTCCCTAAGCTATTCTCAGCTTCTCCTTCTCTCCTCTCCTGTCCTGTCCTCTCCTTTCATCCCCCTCCCTCCCTCTACACTCCCTCCCTCCCTCCCTCCCTCCCTCCCTCCCTCCCTCCCTCCCTCCCTCCCCTCGCTCCCTCCCTCCCTCCCTTCCAAACTACTTGCCATTCAGTTCAGGCAGACTGCAGGCTGCATTGCTCTAGCTCTCCATCCTGCTGGTGCTGCAGGAGTGGCCTTTCCCCCCTCTGCCTGATAACCAACCATTCTCCACTCATCCCTCCCTCTCTCTCTCTATCTCTCTCTATTTCCCTCTATCTCTCTCTCCCCTCCCTCTCCGTAAACGACATGCAATAAAACATGGTGTTCAGCCCAATACACTTAATAATAATAATAATAATAATAATAATAATCCCTGCTCTTTAACCGCACGTTGGGCTAGCTCACATTATTCTAAAGGCTATGCGTACATACATGGGAATCTGATTGCAGCAGGTCTGGGTCGTTGTATGTTGAGTACATTAAATCATGGCATTTTTGAAGGGTTGAGAGGCTAACCTTTATTCACGAGGC
>NC_140171.1:23661904-23664895 GCF_963971535.1 Notolepis coatsorum
AATCGAGCTGCACTTCCGGTTCCGTGAAGTTGTAACAAGTCCAACCACCTTTGATTTGACGGGCAGTTCGCTTGTTAGATTTTCAGCGAGATCATATCGACCAATCAATTTGAAGCACAAGGGGGCATGCTTGCAGTGCACTCTGTTTGTGTTCACATCACCCCCATGCTTGTGGCGTGTCCGTCCGTGCACCCCTGTGCACATGCTGGACGAACATGTGATACACACGTTCAGGGACCACTGTTCTCCTACTGTGTGCTATCGACGTGTTTCTTGTTTTTATAAACATATCGCATTTGAGCCAATCTGCAATACCAACTGAGTCACGTGACTAAGTTGCCCCCCTACCTGCACGAGCTGCTGCTCTAAAAAAGTACGACGGGGCTCTATGGAGAAACCATTGATTGATTGATTGATTGATTGAAAACTTTATTAACAAATTGCAGAATGGGTACAATACAGTACGGCTCAATACACACAATTGTTAAGGGGATGCAGACCAGAGAAAGACTTTCGGTTGGATGTTTACAGGGGCCATGACACTCCCCTGACTAAATGTTGTTTCAAATGTAAGCGGCTAGATGTAATTTAGCCAAATCAGGATTACATTCCTTTTTGCCCCCTTGATGCGCACGCACACTGCGTCTGACGTGGACGAGAAACACATCTGTAGCACCAGAATACATCAACTAGTGCAGGAGTATTTACATTTAGTAATTTAGCTGACACTTTTATCCAAAGTGACTTACAAATATGTGAACAACAAGTCAGCAGGAGGGGTCATCTCTGGCAGCTAAGGGTCAAGTTCAAGTTCAAGTTTCTTTATTATTGACATGCAAAAATACAGAATACCTTCACACGGAATGCTTTTTTCTGTTATGCGTCCTATGAGGATCATAGGACGCTTGGATCATACACATACAGCTCATTACAGTAATATTCCACAATTATTACAGTTTAGATAGTAATAATGGTACAGAGCATAAAAACACCTGCATGCGCTTTGATGATGCATGTAGGGCTAGCCTTGAGACAGACATATGCGTATTCACCACCGCAAACAGACTGGCAGCCGGCCTAGGCAGCGCCATGTAGTGTCAAATAGTGTAAAATAGTAACAAGCTTGAGTGTTACACTCTGAGTGCATTGTATTATAGACATATTAGCATGATAAGTATAGTAGCATAGTAGTAGGGTATAATAGTAAAAAGACAGTAAGATTGTCCGGGTTTCAGCTGTCCTGACTGTGGTGGGGATTTGGTTCCACGATTGTGGAGCGAGGACCGATAATAGCCTGCTTCGCTTTTCTGACCCCTCCAGGAGCTCGGATAGGAGTGGTTCTGAGGTGGCCAGAAGATGCAGAGCGTAGGGGTCTTGAGGGTGTGTAGTAGTAGGGCTGACCTTCGATTTTTTTTTGGAATTCGAAGCTTCGGGGCCGAGATTCGATTTTAATTCAAAGCTTTGAGATTTAAAAAAATATATATATAATAATAAAAAAAAATTAATAAAAAAAAAGAATTATGTTGTGGGACTTTGTCAGTGATGTAAAGTTGAAACCTTTTTAAAATCTTAGACAAACGAAACACTTTGCTTTCATGAAATATTGTAAGTCATTTGAGGCTTTATGAAAGCAGCACAATGAACACCTCATCTTAAATAACAAACAGCATTGCTTGTTGTAGTTAACAAAGAGAGGCAGAGTTGATTTAGCAAAAATATATATATATATTGGATATAATATATATTTTTTTTTAGGGATGTCCGATATTATCGGCCGATATCGGCAGTAAAATGTGATATCGGAAAATATCGGTATCGGTTTAAAAAAACAAAAAACAATAACAATATTTGTTATATATATATCCAGTGAAATTATTAGTTACCTGAAATTATTCCGTTTTTTGGACGGGGGAACCCTGCATATATCGGTATCGGTTGATATCGGTTGATATCGGTATCGGAAATTAACAGTTGGACAATATCGGAATATCGGTATCGGTAAAAAGCCAATATCGAGCAACCCTAATTTTTTTTAATATATTCAAATTTTATTTTCATATTCGAATCCCATGCCCATCGAACGAAGCTTCGAAGCTTCGAAGTATTTAAGACAGCCCTAGTCATTAGAGACCATTGACCGGCGGTAGGGAGGGAGTGGTTCCCCTTGTTGCACGGTGCGCCAGGTCAAGCACCTTGACGCGGATTCGTGCAGCAATGGGAAGCCAGTGCAGCTCTCTGAGAAGTGGGTAACATTCTCAGGAGTAGGTCAACACTACATGCTGTGGTACAAAAGATTAAAATATCTCTGTTCAGTTCTTCTGGAGTAGGTCTACATTACATATTGTAGTACAGAAGACTGAGCCAGTAGTCTGCTGCTCCACTGTTGAGCTTTCAGGCAACCCATCCCATAAAACTCCTCATTCCTCACTTACGGCTTGATGGCAAACGAGATGCTTCCGCTCATCCATGACCTGCTTGACCACAGGCGCTAATAACAGGGGTGTGCAGAGATGTCATTATCTGTGTCTATATTATCTGTATCTGTTCAACCAAAACAATTATTTGCCTCTGTATCTGCATGCTATTATTTCCAGCATAATATTTTTTTCAGTATTGAGTCACATTTATTTAATATTGGCCTATAATGAATTAGGAAATATATTCCCACATCCTTATTCTCTCTCTCTCTCTCTCTCTCTCTCTCTCTCTCTCTCTCTCTCTCTCTCTTCTCTCTCTCTCTCTCTCTCTCTCTCTCTCTCTCTCTTCTCTCTCTCTCTCTCTCTCTCTCTCTCTCTCTCTCTCTCTCTCTCTCTCTCTCTCTCTCCCTCTCTCTCTCACAGTATTTATTTATATATTTGTAACTAAACTCAGTTTTTAGCAAATGCCATCAGCCATTAAAGCATAATTTAATTTGAGCGCTTAGTGCCAGAAGGCACTCTGGTCGTCCCCGGGCACTGCCGCATCTGGCTGCATTACGTCCGGCTGACAGGA
>NC_140171.1:23665095-23737547 GCF_963971535.1 Notolepis coatsorum
ATAGACTACATGCTGAGTTGATACTTTGACCTCGATCTTCACCAATGGAAACCTTTCACGCAATGTTTAGTAATGCCCGTTTGTCCTCCATGTCGGAAGGAATAACGGCTGCTATGTGCGAAATGTCGCTGTGTTTTGATATTGGAAAAAAAACATATTTAAACAGAAATGTAACAAATCAGTGTGTTTTTTTGTGTGCCTTGTAAACAGCTCACAGTGGGTCAGGTCAACGTTTTACCCACTCAATCGCACAGGAAAGAGGCATTTCCTTTCCAAGTGATTTCCAGTGGTTGTGGATGTCGGAAGAAAGATAACGGCATAAGCATTCAGCGCAATGCCTCTATCCAGAACAAATCTAATAGGTCCTTTTAGGTCCTTGGCTAACTGTCAACCTTCACCCCCAAGTTCACCCCCAAGTCACCCCCAATCTGATTTTTCTTTAGCCATAGTGCAGTTACAGGCAAACCAACGAACAAACAGACAGACAGACAGACAGACAGACAGACAGACAGACAGACAGACAGACAGACAGACAGACAGACAGACAGACAGACAGACAGACAGACAGACAGACAGACAGACAGACAGACAGACAGACAGACAGACAGACAGACAGACAGACAGACAGACAGACAGACAGACAGACAGACAGACAGACAGACAGACAGACAGACAGACAGACAGACAGACAGACACAGACAGACAGACAGACAGACAGGGGAAAGAATGTATGTCTGGCATACGTGATGAGAGTGGGACACGAGGTCGAGGGAGTGTCTGCGTCTGCGGCTTGGAGCTGTGTGTCCGGTCGAGTGCAGCGGGGCTGTCGGTTCTGATTCACAAGTGAGTCGCGGGGATGTTATGACAGAGGTCACCAACGTGTGCCCAGAAGAAGAATTACACCTGGAGTCTATTTAGTTTGGAAATGTGAGTGCCCCAGACAAAGAGCCATTATACTGCGAGTCTGTCTGACGTTTTCAGAGGAACAATGTGTTCCAACGTTAATGTTAACCGTCGGTGTGTGGATGTAAAGTGGCAAATGGTGCTTTGATCCAAAACACTTTACAATTGTTGTTCCTCACATTCCTCACCCATTCACTCACACACCGACGGTGGCAAGGTGCCAACCTGCTCATCGGGAGCGATTATGGGGTTAAGTGTCTTGATCAAGGACACTTCGACACGCTGCCCGGGAGGAACGGGAATCGAATCGGGAACCGTCCGATTACCAGACCACTGCTCTACCTTCTGAGCCACTGTCTCCCCCCGAATGTGTGAGTGAATGGGTGAATGTGAGGAACACACGTTGAGTGCACTGAAAACCTCTGAACTTCTTAGAAAGGCACTTCTGTCAGGGCGGTCAGGTGGCGTAGCGGAGATTGCGTTCGTCACCAACGCCGGAGACGGTGGATTCGCCTGTTCGAATCCAGCTCCCGGCGTTGTCACCAGCTTGGCTGGCCGTTCACACTAATACAATTGGCAGTATTAGAGGGTGGGAGAAGCTGGCTGGGTGGGTCCGGGTCGTTGTAAACAGCGACTCCTACAGTTCGGTCGGGGCGCCTGCTCAGCGCGGGTAGGATCTAAGGGGGGTAGTGTGATCCTTCCACACGTTACACCCTCTCAGTGAGAGTCCGCGCTGCCAGGTGAAAAGAAGTGGTTGATTGGCTAGACGTGTGTCGGAGGAAGCACGTGATAGCCTCCACTCTCCCAGACCGACTGTGGGGGGTAAGTGAGCAGCGACCAGGAAGGGGATTGGGAATTGGCATAACGACTAACATTGGGATGGGAGAAAAATCGGAGGAAAAAGAAGGGGGAAAAAGATAAAAAAAAAGAAAAAAGGCACTTCTGTCATCATACTGTGGGTACTTCCCAGCGCCCTGACAGCACTGTTGTGTGCCAGAAAAAACATATGACGTTTTAACCCCCTACGTAGTACGGAATAGCAGTACCTTACCAGTAAGCTGTCTCATTTGCGTCCTAGCGTTACTATCCAGTATTTCGATTTCACTCTGCACTTTGTACGGACCCAGGGTGCGGGGGTTTGGCGAGGCGGCGAAGCGGCTTGCGCTGCAGTGCACCACAGCGTTACACAGCTTACCGGTGGAGACCGCCGGCCTCGCGAGTGGGCGGGAGCGACTCCGCCATTGTAGTTTCCCCCCGCTCCCCCTCCTCCGTCTCCCCCTTCCCCCCATGGAGAATGAAAGAGTGGACACCGGGGAGAGGGGAATAATGGAAGGGCATGGTAGAGAACACGAGCGTGTAAAACACTGTGGGGACCGACTTCCTGGATGTTTAAAAGCTCTACATGAACATGCCATTATGTTGCCATTATGTGGGGATGTTTGTGTTGTTCTATTTTTTCCGGGGGTGGTTCCAGCAACATTCTCAGGTTCCTGCCTCTTGCTAGTTCAAACGATAACCTATAATTACCTCTGCTCTGATCACGTACTCTAGATAAACAGGGATATTAACATGTGACATAATGTGTCCCGACGTGACCAAACCCAGAGGTATCGATTATAGAATATAGAATATAGATTTGTGAGCAGACAGGTTAGTTGTGCCCACAGTGTGGAATGGTCTCATAGGGTGCATTGTATTTACCTGCAAGCACCGCTGAGAGCGTGGCAGCCTCGGGTTTCGACTAAATAAACCACACTCTGTGGCAAGATGTCGTGTATGACATTACGACATTAGAGTGATACACTTTACTCCCGTCCCGCACGTCGTTTTATCATGCACAGTTTGAGAAGGCAACATCTCTAGGCGCAGAGGGCTAAGCCGCAACGCGACACCTTGTGTACCTCCCCGGTCCTTCCATAATGACCTCCGTTCCCTCGGTCGCTTCCCGCTTCCCTAATGACCTCCATTCCCTCGGTCGCTTCCCTAATGACCTCCATTCCCTCTGTCACTTCCCTAATTTGTGGGGCGGCGTGGCTCAGGGGTAGAGCGGGTCGTCCAATGATCGAATGGTTGGTGGTTCGAATCCCGCTCAAGCCCATGTCCATCCCACTGCCGTTGTGTCCATGGGCAAGACACTTAACCTACTTGCCTCGTATGAATGTGTATGCATGTGAATGAATGTTGGTGGTGGTCGGAGGGGCCGTAGGCGATGATTATTCGCCATGCTTCCGTGAGTCTGCCTCAGGGCAGCTCTGGCTGCAATTGTAGCTTACCACCACTGGTATGACTGTGTATGAATGAATAATGGACTCTGTAAGCGCTCTGGGGTCACTGGGGTGTCATGAAGAGCGCTATATAAATCCAATCCATTATTATTATTATTATTATTATTATTATTATTATTATTATTATTATTATTATTATTATTATTATTATTATTATTATTATTATTATTATTATTATTATTATATTGTTATTATTGTTATTATTATTATTATTATTATTATTATTATTATTATTATTATTATTATTATTATTATTATTATTATTATTAATGACCTCTGTTCCCTCGGTCTCTTCCCTAATGACCTCCGTTCCCTAGGTCTCTTCCCTAATGACCTCCGTTCCCTCGGTCTCTTCCCTAATGACCTCCGTTCCCTCGGTCTCTTCCCTAATGACCTCCGTTCCCTCGGTCTCTTCCCTAATGACCTCCGTTCCCTCGGTCTCTTCCCTAATGACCTCCGTTCCCTCGGTCTCTTCCCTAATGACCTCGGTTCCCTCGGTCTCTTCCCTAATGACCTCCGTTCCCTCGTCGCTTCCCTAATGACCTCCGTTCCCTCGATCTCTTCCCTAATGACCTCCGTTCCCTCGATCTCTTCCCTAATGACATCTGTTCCATCGGTCGCTTCCCTAATGACCTCCGTTCCCTCGGTCTCTTCCCTAATGACCTCCGTTCCCTCGGTCTCTTCCATAATGACCTCCGTTCCCTCGGTCTCTTCCCTAATGACCTCCGTTCCCTCGGTCTCTTCCCTAATGACCTCAGTTCCCTCGGTCTCTTCCCTAATGACCTCGGTTCCCTCGGTCTCTTCCCTAATGACCTCCGTTCCCTCGTCGCTTCCCTAATGACCTCCGTTCCCTCGATCTCTTCCCTAATGACCTCTGTTCCATCGGTCGCTTCCCTAATGACCTCCGTTCCCTCGGTCGCTTCCCTAATGACCTCCGTTCCCTCGGTCTCTTCCCTAATGACCTCCGTTCCCTCGGTCTCTTCCCTAATGACCTCCGTTCCCTCGGTCTCTTCCCTAATGACCTCTGTTCCCTCTGTCTCTTCCCTAATGACCTCCGTTCCCTCGGTCTCTTCCCTAATGACCTCCGTTCCCTCGGTCTCTTCCCTAATGACCTCTGTTCCCTCGGTCTCTTCCCTAATGACCTCCGTTCCCTCGGTCTCTTCCCTAATGACCTCCGTTCCCTCGGTCTCTTCCCTAATGACCTCCGTTCCCTCGGTCTCTTCCCTAATGACCTCTGTTCCCTCGGTCTCTTCCCTAATGACCTCCGTTCCCTCGGTCTCTTCCCTAATGACCTCCGTTCCCTCGGTCTCTTCCCTAATGACCTCCGTTCCCTCGGTCGCTTCCATAATGACCTCCGTTCCCTCGGTCGCTTCCATAATGACCTCCGTTCCCTCGGTCTCTTCCCTAATGACCTCCGTTCCCTCGGTCGCTTCCATAATGACCTCCGTTCCCTCGGTCTCTTCCCTAATGACCTCCGTTCCCTCGGTCTCTTCCCTAATGACCTCCGTTCCCTCTGTCTCTTCCCTAATGACCTCCGTTCCCTCGGTCGCTTCCCTAATGACCTCCGTTCCCTCGGTCGCTTCCCTAATGACCTCCGTTCCCTCGGTCTCTGCCCTAATGACCTCCGTTCCCTCGGTCTCTTCCCTAATGACCTCCGTTCCCTCGGTCTCTTCCCTAATGACCTCCGTTCCCTCGGTCTCTTCGCTGCACCCGCTGTTACAGCCGCTTTTTAGTGCTTGTTTGGAAACCGAGCGGCGCAGAGGTTTTGTTCCCTAATCATTTCACCTGACACTTGTGTTTTATTTTTCGGGGGGGGAAGTTATTTATCCCCTGACCGCAATCAAGTGGGTGTCAGCGCTCCACTCTCAGTCCGCCTCGTACAGATAATGTGTCTGTCACTGCAGATTATACGCCAGCGGAGCGGTCGGCCGAGGGGGTCACATTTGAGACTTCCACGCAAGCAACTGGACTCCCGTGTAGTACGAATTTCTATCATTACACTCGAGGTCAAAGTATAATGTTATTCGCATCAATTGAATATGATATAGCATTTGAATAGGGACTCCTCTGTCTTCCGCTCCTGGGTCATCCGCTTATGGGTCATCTGAATCAAGGTGCGATAGTTGCCGGTGGTTCTTTGCAGACTGTATGATATCCTTGCGTACGCTGCAAGGGAGAACATCTTTATGTCGTGGATAAATGACACACCTCCCGCTAAAACAAACTGGCTTATGATAATGATGTTTTACTCAAGTGAATATTTTATCTGCCTGCTTCACTCTTCAACGGGGCAGTTCATGAAAATATGGACCTCCTTTTTTTATTCTACAGTTGCTTCAACACTCTCAGGTGTTTTCCTTGACTAACTGTAGATGGTCTCTCTTTTGTACATCACATGTAGTGCTGTGGTTGTGTTCATTATATACCACTAACTGTCAATATTACTCATGCTGATTGTGTGGACCAATGTTGCACTGAGCTATCTGTTGTGTGTTTGTGAAAAACACAATTTAATTGAATTAACACACTTTGGAAGAAAGAAAAATGGGAGGACCGTTATCGTTAGAACTATCAATCTTGTGCCGTCTTTCACATCAGAGGGAGTGTCACACCGTTCCAACCACGAGAATGAGAGAGAGAGAGAGAGAGAGAGAGAGAGAGAGAGAGAGAGAGAGAGAGAGAGAGAGAGAGAGAGAGAGAGAGAGAGTGGAGAGAGAGATAGATAGAGAGAGAGAGAGAGAGAGAGAGAGAGAGAGAGAGAGAGAGAGAGAGAGAGAGAGAGAGAGAGAGAGAGCGAGAGAGAGAGAGAGAGAGAGAGAGAGAGCTAGAGAGAGACCTAGAGAGAGAGGCGCCTGGAGGTGCTTGAGAGAAAGGGGCGAGAGTCATTCTCACTGGAACAACGTTAGAGAGAGCACACACTAGGTGGCCATCAGTTCTAAACGGCAAGCGTAATCAAATAGAACAGTTCAATTCTAGTTGGTTCCATTGAATAAACACAAAATAAACACACAAGTAGAGTCGAGTTGTTTGACTCCAAATGTTATAATTGTTTTCCTACCATGCATCAAAACAGATATCTTAACTGGGAATAAAACTCCAGTTTCCCTCATTGTAGACTCAAAAGGAAAGGTCAAAGGTAATTTCTTCCTCTTGGTGTCATGAACATGCACAGCCAATTCTCACAGACACACACACAGATACACACAGACACACACACACACAGATAACAGAAGAGATCATATTTCCTGTGATTTCAAGGTCAATTGTGAAAACACGTCAGAACCATTCAACGTACACAATGGTAGCTAGCTCCCCATTGTGTCCCAACAAATAGCTTGCCAGGGAAGATGGCCGCCAATGTAGTAGATTTGACTTACCATGGCAACGCGGTGGTGAGTGGTGAGTGGTGACCTCTGTGATTACGTTAGAGTACAGGAAAAGGAACATTGTGTGCCCCTCTCTGCACTAACAACAGCAGCAGGGCGAAACATGCCCGCTATTTTAACCTTTAATATAGAGTGCACACTGGCAGCCCCGTTGCCTTGGTAACACACAGAAAATTGGAGAAACCGTCTTTTTCCTGTACAACATTATTAGCGGTTTTTATTTAGTTAAATTTGACTGAATTAAGTCAGATCTAGAAGCCCTGGATCATTGGGAATATTGATCATAAAAGAGGAAAGAAAACATCAGTTACTTAAGGTGTTTCCATTGTCTGTTGGAACACCGCTATTGTCTCTCTCCCCCCCTCCTATGATTTCAATAACGATGCCTATCATAACGATGAGACAATTAAGACCCCAGGGGAACTCTCATGAATCCTCCATGAATTGTTCCCATTCATTTGATTTTTTTTTTTATATTTTAGGTGATAAGCCTCTTTAATCCTGCACCTCCCTACGGTGTCTAAATGACAACATTAGCATGAGCCTCTCCAGGCAGCACTGTGACTAATGTCGTCATGTCTTCCTGCCATGGTTCCTGCTCCCACGGTGGTGTGTGTGTGTGTGTGTGTGTGTGTGTGTGTGTGTGTGTGTGTGTGTGTGTGTGTGTGTGTGTGTGTGTGTGTGTGTGTGTGTGTGTGTGTGTGTGTGTGTGTGTGTGTGTGTGTGTGTGTGTGTGTGTGTGTCTTGTGTCTGTTCTTAGTGTGTGTGCTTGTACTGGTATACGTGTGCGCCTCCTATCCGCCTCTCTTCCCTGACGCTTGTGAAAGGATGAAAACAAGTGAGAAAACCCGCTCTCCGCGAGACACGCCTCGGCGTGGCGAAAACGCGTGGCGCAAAAAAAGCAGATTCACGAGAACACGCGGCGGGGCGCACCTCCCCGTCCGTCAAGATGGCAGGTGGGGTTTTTAACCACCGTGGCACCGCGGGCTCCCGCTCCGAGGTGCCTATCTATCTATCCAGATTATGAGCGGAAGGGTTTTTCCTCTTCGCTCCACGCAAAAAAAAAACTGCTTGCGGTGCTTGATCGCTCTCAGGGGTCGGGGCTCATGTATTCGCGACTGCACTGGGAGCCGGGGGAGATGAATGACGTCTCCCCTAATGCCTAGCGCGTCTCTCTACGTAGAGGGAGTCATGCTACCGGAGCGCTGGCCAAGGGCAAGGCGGCAATACATTAGATGGAATGGGAATCATATCAGGTTTTTATTTTTTTTATGGCTGCAGGCTCCTCGTCGTGGAACGGCACTTTCACGACTACTGACCCAGAGCACGTGCGGTGTGTACACACCAGAGCCCCCCCCCCCCCACCCCACCCTCCACGTCTCCATGCGGCCTCACCTTCCCTGACGATACACTAACAATGTGGGAGAGTGCATCTGGGAGGATATGAAATGGTATCGTCGTGATTTTCAAGTGGGAGAGTACCACCACCGTTCTAATTAAGTCCAATTACACACACAAGGGGCGACGTCAAACGCTCCCCCCCCCCTCCGGTTGATTGATTCTATGTATGGGCTTTAACTATTGAGAGCGACCCCGAATCTTGAGTCTTGTAGAGGCCGGTCGATGGTAGAAGTAATCCATGTGCCACAACTTTAGAATGGAAAGTCGTTTGTTGCTGCTAAAAAGTCACTCTAGCTCAGAGTTATCGTTTTTTGGAAGAGCCCAGCGTTTCAGCAATGCAGCATAGAAGCAAAAAGGCTCCAACTGGCTGCTGGAGTGTAGTGCTGCTGGAGCAGGGAGGGCTGGTTGAGTGTAGTGCTGCTGGAGCAGGGAGGGCTGGTGGAGTGTAGTGCTGCTGGAGCAGGGAGGGCTGCTGGAGTGTAGTGCTGCTGGAGCAGGGAGGGCTGCTGGAGTGTAGTGCTGCTGGAGCAGGGAGGGCTGGTGGAGTGTAGTGCTGCTGGAGCAGGGAGGGCTGCTGGAGTGTAGTGCTGCTGGAGCAGGGAGGGTTGCTGGAGTGTAGTGCTGCTGGAGCAGGGAGGGCTGCTGGAGTGTAGTGCTGCTGGAGCAGGGAGGGCTGCTGGAGTGTAGTGCTGCTGGAGCAGGGAGGGCTGGTGGAGTGTAGTGCTGCTGGAGCAGGGAGGGCTGGTGGAGTGTAGCGCTGCTGGAGCAGGGAGGGCTGGTGGAGTGTAGTGCTGCTGGAGCAGGGAGGGCTGGTTGAGTGTAGTGCTGCTGGAGCAGGGAGGGCTGCTGGAGTGTAGTGCTGCTGGAGCAGGGAGGGCTGGTGGAGTGTAGTGCTGCTGGAGCAGGGAGGGCTGGTGGAGTGTAGTGCTGCTGGAGCAGGGAGGGCTGGTTGAGTGTAGCGCTGCTGGAGCAGGGAGGGCTGCTGGAGTGTAGCGCTGCTGGAGCAGGGAGGGCTGGTTGAGTGGAGCGCTGCTGGAGCAGGGAGGGCTGGTTGAGTGTAGTGCTGCTGGAGCAGGGAGGGCTGGTGGAGTGTAGTGCTGCTGGAGCAGGGAGGGCTGGTGGAGTGTAGTGCTGCTGGAGCAGGGAGGGCTGCTGGAGTGTAGTGCTGCTGGAGCAGGGAGGGCTGGTGGAGTGTAGTGCTGCTGGAGCAGGGAGGGCTGGTGGAGTGTAGTGCTGCTGGAGCAGGGAGGGCTGGTTGAGTGTAGTGCTGCTGGAGCAGGGAGGGCTGCTGGAGTGTAGCGCTGCTGGAGCAGGGAGGGCTGGTTGAGTGGAGCGCTGCTGGAGCAGGGAGGGCTGGTTGAGTGTAGTGCTGCTGGAGCAGGGAGGGCTGGTGGAGTGTAGTGCTGCTGGAGCAGGGAGGGCTGGTGGAGTGTAGTGCTGCTGGAGCAGGGAGGGCTGCTGGAGTGTAGTGCTGCTGGAGCAGGGAGGGCTGGTTTTCAAAAGATTTTCATGACATGATTTGCATACAATATGGTACAATGCCACTGTCCTAATGTAACAATGATAAAATATATTTGATTACACTCACCTGTCATTCGCGACCAAGATGTCTGCGATCAAATTACCGATTGATATAAGCCCAATTAGACTCTCAGGAAGTAGCTCCTGTTCACTAACAGGACCAACTACACTACCCAGAATCCATCACCCTGCCTGGTCCAGTACAACTACATTACCCAGAATCCATCACCCTGCATGGTCCAGTACAACTACACTACCCAGAATTCATCGCCCTGCCTGATACAGTACAACTACACTACCCATAATCCATCACCCTGCCTGGTCCAGTACAACTACACTACCCAGAGTCCATCACCATAGCAGGCCCAGTACAACTACACTACCCAGAGTCCATCACCCTGCCAGGCCCAGTACAACTACACTACCCAGAGTCCATCACCGTGTCTGGTCCAGTACAACTACACTACCCAGAGTGCATCACCCTGATAGGCCCTGTACAACTACACTACCCAGAATACATCACCATGCCAGGCCCTGTGCAACTACACTACCCAGAATACATCACCCTGTCAGGCCCTGTACAACTACACTACCCAGAATACATCACCCTGCCTGGTCCAGTACAACTACACTACCCAGAGTCCATCACCATAACATGCCCAGTACAACTACACTACCCAGAGTCCATCACCATGACAGGCCCAGTACAACTACACTACCCAGAGTCCATCACCATAACATGCCCAGTACAACTACACTACCCAGAGTCCATCACCATAACAGGCCCAGTACAACTACACTACCCAGAATACATCACCCTGGCAGAGCTAGCTTGTCCCAGCAGCCCAAGTAGGCCCCTATGGAAAGCATGCAACAGGGTGCTGTTTAAGTGGCGCTGTGATTGGTCGGGAGTGGCCAGGGGCCCTTTGTAATGGAGGACCTGTGTAATAGGGGGCCCTGCGTTGACGGCGATACGGAAGGGCACTCCCTCTCCGCTACTGGCTGATGAGAAGCAATTTCAGGACTAATGGGAAACAATAATGTTTATAGCCTGACGGTGACAAAGACATTGAGAGTGACAGAGAGTGTTAACCTCGGGTTGTGTTTGTTATCAAGGGAGGGAGGAGGGAGGAGGGATGGAGGGAGGAGGGAGGAGGGATGGAGGGAGGATGGTCAGGTCTCATCTAAATGCTGATGGTGCCAAACAGAGATGTGAAGTACGGTGTTTCGTCTCCTACGCGACACGAAACCGCTCCATCGCTTAAAAAAAGAAAAGCAAAAGGCCTTTCATGTCATCTAGCATAGGTCCAGTTAGCGTGCCCCAGAGAAGAAAACAAAAAGGCATCCCTACGACTCACTGACCCGCATCGACAGGTCCCAGTGGCATTCCATCAGCGGTGAAAGATTGGGTTTTCCTTGGGTCCCACTGTCGAGGCTACATTATCAGAATCGGGGTGTGAAATCCCCCCCCCCCCCTTTGAGAGTAGGCCTTGACCTCCGACCCCCACACTCTGTAGACACTGGAGAAACCTAATCACGCACTTTAATCAGCCGCTCAAAGACTCAAACCAATCTCTCGGCAGCATTAACGGTGGCATCTTTCAAACGCCGGCTTTTCATGAAAAGGTTATCACTTTCATCACGCAGCTTCTAAAGTGCAGGCCAGCATGCTTTAACGGTTCACTTGCCAAAATATAAAGAGGGCAGGGTAGGCTAATTAAAAAGCCTCCTTTGGAATTTGCAGAACCCTTCGTCCTATCGGCGAACGCGGGCGTAAGAGAGACCGGCACAAGTTAACTCTTGACTGTGCACTGTATATTCTTAAATATCTACATCTTGTCCTATATTATTCACACAGACACACACACAGATACACCACTGACAATTCTCTAGATTGGGGAAATCACTGCCCACCTATCCCTGTGGGAATTACGTGTATATATATATATATATATATTTCTCATCTTCAGTTCATATTGTGACAGTGCCAATCAATAATAAAATCGAGCCTATACGTTTGGCTCTATTTTTAGAACGGTAACGTTAGCCAGTGTGAATTGATAGAGGGGGCTGACACTAAGAGAAAATGAGAGAGGGTGAGAGGTTAGGGGTAGAGATAAAAATACACACATAGAAATGATTGACGAGAGAGACATAGGGGGGTGGGGGGTGGGGGGGGCAGGGAGGAGAGCAGAGCATTATTGCTGCTGTTTACTTTGAGGTGCACTGACCCTTGTTGTGGGTCATCTGGCGTGAGAGCGCCTGGGGGAGGAGGTGGCAGGAGCTGGGTGGACGGCGCTACCTGTTAAGCCCTAGCCATATTTTCAAAGAAATTGCCTAAAAGTACATGTAAATGGAAGATTGCTCCACTTCTTCTACAAGGTACATTTGCATGTTCTTGGGACATCTATGGACCTCAGGGAATGTATTCCCAGTGTCAGAAATATTGTGTATATGTTACTATGCTTGAGTAAATTGTAATGAACCAAAGGAGAATATAAATTATATATATATTCTTTTTTCTTTTCTTTTTCATCTTTGACAGTGAATAACACCATGCTAACATTGACCAGATGTGGACATTCAGCATCAGATCAAGTGTACTAAAACTCTAAGCAAATGGATAAAGGGCAGATGATTTACAGGGATTTTGTAGATACAATACTGAATTTTGCCATCCGGACACATGCAATTTGAAATATGAATATAGAATATAGAATGTCAGGCCTATAAATGACCTTGTTATGGTCAGGTCATACATCTATGGATCCGGCCAAATCTCCTCTTTCCAATGGCAGAGTTAAATCTGGAATTAGTACCACCAGGCACCTGTTACAGGGCAGCAAATACTGTGAATGAAATCTGCTGTAAGTACAGTTATTTTTGTATTATGTCCATATCTCTGCCATTTTTCACCAGATTGTGAAACAGTTTTTTTTCTAGACGTTCACAGAAAGGTAAAGAAACAATCGACATTGTATTTTATGGCAATAACGTTCAGGTTTGTTCGACCTGTGAGATATATTCACGGAAATAATGTAAATAAATGTTGTTCACGTCAGCCGGCTGCAGCTTTGACAGCGGCTAGTGTGAGCTGGGTAGTGTAGTTTTATGAAATTTCGACGTCCATCGAAAGCCCTGGGTCTCTTATGACTACAACAATTTTATGACTGCGTCATTTCCTCATATCAAAATCATCCAGTTCCCGATGCAATGCACAGAGATTTCTATAAGCACATATTTAGCTAATAACAGTTAAAACCATTGGTAAAAAAAACATAGTGCTCAAATTATACACTTTGACTGCTGTTTTGATAGGGTTAGGGTCTTTACTCTTGGCTACATTTGAAAAAGAAATGCAACATTAATTAATTAAGGACTGCATTGATCTATGTATGATGTGAAATAAATCTCAGCCTGGTACCTTAACACATTGGGCCGTTGTCTGCCATCGCTTTGTTCAATGGAGAGAATGCCGTGTTTGCGAGTGCTTAAACTATATGAAATATTATAGCTATGGATCTAATAACGTTGTCGATTGTCAGTGAGTTTCTTCTGGTCAACATGCAAAAAACAGATTGTTTTTTCATCCGTACATTTCCATTTTATACCATGGTGAATGTAGCTAAGGGGCTACACAACCCTGACTGTATTTAGATTGTTTAGATTAAACCACTACTAGAATATTAATATAGCCAGACAGTATAGGTACTCAAAATGGCGGACACTCCATTAACTGCGAGGGGACAGGGATACAAGTTGAACAAGCATTTTAATGTTAATAGTAAACATACATATTATATAACACAGCTCTCCTTTAATACTTTAATATCAATGCCACAATGTCCGCGGTAACGATAGTTCCTATGCTACGGGTACCCAAACCGGTGGAGCTCTGAATGGAGTGGATTGAGACGAAGCACGCAGAACAGGGAAAAGCAAGATGGTGGTTGGATACGGTGGTTCTCTCTAGAGCTCCGGCTCCAGAGAAACTGCAGACTGGTGGGATAATCCTGTCGTCGCTGGGAAAGAGGGTCTCGTACGGACCGGTCCTTGTATTCCTAGCGCCCGATGGCAGGATTAATAGCTATTAGTCCAAACGCCCGTTGGCATGGTTGATAGCTAGTTAGCCCTTGGTGCTAGGCTAACCCGCATGAAGTCTTCGATAAATAGTTATATCCAGAACGTCGCTGGGTTCAACTATAAGTCTCTCAACGTTACTTCGCTTACACAAGTCACTATACTGTGCCAATAATGGCTCGACAATATTATGGTTGTATCTAAGCAATTAGCCGTGCGGCTCTCTATAACGATACGTTGCCTTGCCGTCCTGTCTACAACTGCGCCAAACGTTACTTCTCTCTCACTCTGTTAGTTTTCCTGTTGTTCTGAGCCTATTCACCCATACAGATCAATACGCTCTCTCACTTGTCCCGGGCATGTCTGAACATGTTCTGAAACATGTCTAGAGGGGCACGCGCACTGGCGCCTACGGCGTTAAGAATGGGACATACACAAATAAACGAATGATGAATACTGGCACGTAAACAGATGACGTGAAGATATATATCTTATATATATAAACAATATATAAGTTATACAAATTAATAAACGCAGACTCAGTGTTAATCTGGACCTTCAGAACAGTGAATATGAGTATAGTTTGAGTGATTCTGAGTAATCCCAGGAAAATACACCAAAAGCCCTTTAGTGAAATCCAGTTATCACGTTGTCATTTTTCACCTGATTATCGAATCTTCCTGAAATCAACGCTAGATTATCGTTATTATGTCTCCTCATGCATGCATGAAAGGGGGCTTGTAGCGGGGCGCCCCTGCGTGCTGTGATGTGACCAACGGTACACAGCACACACACATTCCACACAGACAGCTTCGATCGCAGGAGAAAAAAATATCAGATCAACGCAAGATTGGATATATAGTGTCCTTACGTGATGCAATGCAAAAAAAGAATCCAATTATCTGATCGCCATTCCAAGTACTGGTCGCCGTACTCCGTCCCACGTTATCCGGCATTGCATATGGGGGGGGGGGGGGGGGGGGGCAGCCTAGTTGATGCATCGTTGTAAGCCGTTGCCTCGCCGGAGTATTTAAACCCAACCCACGCGGCTCAGCTCGGCCCAGAAAACAAACTACATGGTCTCAAATGGAATGCAATAGCGGCCAAAGGCGTTAGAGGGTGGTATTGACCGTCTGCCAGCTCAGACACATTCAAAACAGCATGCACAGGTTGCCCCGATGAATTATGAATGGCAATAGCAAATAAAAGAAAAACGGATCCAATAACAATAATGTAGCCATAACATGTCACAGCATATAAGAGAATATAATATATATAGTTGTTGTTGTTGTTGTTGTTGTTGTTGTTGTTGTTGTTGTTGTTGTTGTTGTTGTTGTTGTTGTTGTTGTTGTTGTTGTTGTTGTTGTCGTCATTGTCTTCAGAAGGCACTTGTCTGCTCAGCTTGGCTCTATATTTTTCTTCCTTATATGGACTGGATACCTAGTGCAATATTTACACTGCATCACTTATATATATAAGTATATATAATTTACGTATATATATATTACATGTAAATGTCAACGCAGAATAAATGGATGCCGCTGTGCGTTTCCTCTTGTAATAATGTTTTGCTTCCTTCCACAGACTGGCAGGAAAGAGAAAGGTGACCCGCTGAACTCAGCCATCGACAAGATGACCAAGAAGACCAGGGACCTGCGTAGACAGGTGAGTGACCGTGTGTCCATCACCACGCCTCAGCCAAACCACACCACTGACACCTATCATTCACTCTGTTGCAGTAATAGGAGTTATAGTAAGACAGTAGCCTACTATAGTAGTATCAGCAGCACGGTGCTGTAGCGTTTGTTGTGCTTGTGCGCATTAGCATAAAAAATATATACTAAAATCATTATGAAACACCAAAAAATATCCTGCCAGGAATGCTCTAGTAGCCGTTGAACTACATTTGCAGCTTAAAGGTTCGATTAAAAAAATCCCCCACCTTCCTCGAGCCGGACGTTCGATACGCAGAGCGGGCCAAATTTGTTTTTAGCAAAGAGCCGAATGTATTTTCATTTATCATTCAAAGTTATCGATCTCTCGCTCTGTTCTTGATTCCAAATCCAGAGGGACTATGACTGAAAGCGGCAGAGTGGTTGTTTTCTACTTCTCTGACGCTGCTGTACTTCCCGCTGATCCACTCGTGCTGTGGAGGAACACTCTGCTCTACTCGAGAATCAAAAGTGTGATAGATCTGCTTTCTTATCCTCGCTGAAGGCAACTTGACCTTTCGCCGTGAACTCCAACATGTGACAAAAGAACCCTGCGTCGTGCCTCAGAAAGAGTTCCTCAGCTTCGTTTTGTTGCCTTTGAGGCGACCGGAGCTTCTGAGGGACTTTGGGAGTGCATCCGGTGGACACCTAGTTTTCCTATTGTACTTACTGATTGATTGATTGAATGAAAATCGTATTAACAGATTGCTGAATGAGTACAATACAGTACGGCTCAATACACACAATTGTTAAGGCGATGCAGACCAGAGAAAGACTTTCGTCTTGTTTACATCAGGGTCCCCCATTTTCAATTCATAATGAATTGTAAGTAAGGGTGCAACTTGCACCGTGCAATTCATTCATTGTGGATCTAGCCCTGAGTGTCAGTTATTGGCGCAGGACCCCCTCGCTCCAGATAGAGAAGTAAAAACTGAAAAACATCTGCCACTGTGTACATGTATAGTATGTATGGTATGTAATGTGTACATGTAGAGTATGTAATGTGTACATGTAGAGTATGTACTGTGTACATGCATAGTATGTACAGTGTACATGTAGAGTATACTGTGTGCATGTAGAGTAACAGTATCTAGTGTGTACATGTAGAGCATACATGAACACAAACCTTTATTTCAACGGTTGAACTCACAGTGACGGCGAGCTTACAAAACAAGACACAGTTAACACCAGATTCATACATGTAGGCTAATACGAATAAACAGACACCCAGCCTTCCCACTGACAGGATGTTCTGTCGACTCTGGGGTTGGTTGGTTGGTTGGTTGGCTTGACAGGGGATCATCCCTATGTTCCCCGGGTCCTATGTTCCCCGGGTTCTATGTTCCCCGCTTTGATTGATTAATAGATTGAACATTTTATAATTTTTTATTATTTTATTAATTATTAATGTCCGCCTTGTTTCGAACGGTTAAGCTTAGGCCCTTGTTCGAACTGGTTAAGGTTAGAGTTCGGAATCAGGGCTGGTGGTCTAAAATTTTCAACAATCTATCAATCAATCAAAGTGGGGAACATAGAACCCGGGGAACATAGGACCCGGGGAACATAGACATGCTCCCCTTGACAGCGTGTGAGCGCGCTGCAGAACACTGGCAGGAATTACATAGAGCTCCGATATTGTAATTATGGCAACGAGTTTCAAGTATAGCTAGTCTGCGGCGTGTCGCACGGAGAGAGACGCCCTCGTGGCGCGGTGGAGGAGGAGTAGCACTGAGAGCGCGTGTGATCCCCTGTCAGCCTCCTCTCATAGTAAATCAAAGCCATCAGACACCACAGCAGATGAGCCCAGATGACAGACGGCTAGAGCGCGTGTGTGTGTTCGGAGGCTCAGTGCTGACCGTGCCTGGTGACGACGGCGGCGCTGACACACTTTGTCACAGAGACGCGCGAGCGGCTCTGTCCTCCGTTCGTTTGTTTTCATTTCGCTACGTGGGCTTATCTGATGCGACGTTCTCCAGGGGGGGGGGGGTGCGGCTACTGTACACGAGATCAATCGTTCTAGCACGCTGCGCCGCACTCGCCTCCCCTCCGTTGCATGCTATAGACACACGTGTGCACGCCCGTGTACGCATGCCCACACAACAACAACTGCACAGCCGCGCATCCGTAGGCCTACCCCCCACCCCTGTTACAACATACGGATTACCTACTTGAGATTGGGTTAGCGCAGCAGAGTAAATCAAAGGTGTGCAAACAACCATTACACCAACCCACATGGGGGCGAACATTGCAGCCTGGACACCCTTTTTTTTATTTTTTTTTACAGTTCTGCGTTAATCACAACGCTCCTGGCTTTACTGTTGTTGTAAATCATCTGCATGGCCTGCTGGGAGATCAACACCCACCCTGCTGCTACTACTGTATAGCCCACTGACTCCATGCAATGGAGCCAACCAGAGATGTACTGGAGGGTAAACCCACCTCAACCTCAGTTTACTCACGTTACTATTTTGGAAATAGAAACGCGCCACGTTTTTTTCTTCTTTTTTTTCTCTCCTAAAGCTGATGTAGGCCTAAATCTTTACAATTTAAATGAGTATTTTTGATGAAAAAGAACAAAACAATATCATTCTCAATTTTATTTTTTATGTATATGTATGATATATAGCACAAGACACTTAGCCCTAGTGATAATAGTGACATAGCATTTGTCACTAGTCACATAGTATCAGTGATAACAGTGATAGATCCTACCATCACGTGTTTTAAAACATACCTTTAATATATTGTTCATCATCGTCATTACATGTGATCATCGTTCCGAGTTCATAGTTTGCCCACCCTTTAATTTACCACTGCATGGCTCTTGCCAGCCCCCTTGCACTCTGCTAAAATGAGAAGCACTATAATTAAGAAAAGAAATAAGAAAAAGCCCTTTAAAAACGTTTGCTCACACCTTCCTATAAACACTGCTGTGACTCATAGCCAAGGAAAAAAAAGGGGCGGAAGGGAGTGTTTAATTATTTTTCTTTTTTTGTAGGCCAGAAAGTTAGCTGTTTGTTAAACATTTTCTAAATCGAGGGATTGCCCTCAAGCTCTTGCAAAAAGAGATTAAATGAATGTATTCTCAACAGGCTAAGTTTTACTCTCAAACGGATGTCACCCCCCCCCCCTCCCCCGAAAATGAATGAGATGGTTTTCATCTCGTAGCGTGACCAATTGAAGGACAGCATGCGGATTTCATTGTAGGCCTACAGTAAAGTAATACCAAATACAATGCGTAAGAACAAAGGTTTACATGCATTTGATCTAAATAGAAGCGTTTGCAGAAACATAAATTGTAGATTGATAGAAATGATGTGGGGCGGTGTGGCTCAGGGGTAGAGCGGGTCGTCCAATGATCGAAGGGTTGGTGGTTCGAATCCCGCTCAAGCCCATGTCCATCCCACTGCCGTTGTGTCCTTGGGCAATACTCTTAACCTACTTGCCTCGTATGAATGTGTATGCATGTGAATGAATGTTGGTGGTGGTCGGAGGGGCCGTAGGCGCTGATTATTAGCCACGCTTCCGTGAGTCTGCCTCAGGGCAGCTCTGGCTGCAATTGCAGCTTACCACCACCGGTATGACTGTGTATGAACGAATAATGGACTCTGTAAGCGCTCTGGCGTCACTGGGGTGTCACGAAGAGCGCTATATAAATCCAATCCATTATTATTATTATTATGATGTATTCATACAGTAGTTGTCGCTTACCGGTCCCAAAACACAAATCTGAGTTTACAGCACAATGGAGAGAGCGGTGGACCATACAGGCCTTTTGAGGAATTCATATGTATTAGTAGACCACGCTGCTTACAGCCTTCTGACAAAGAGGATATTCATAAAACCCCCGGCATGTCGGAGAGAAATTCACTTCGACTCCATCCGCGCTGCGTCAAATCCTCCGGTCGGTTCACGCCCCGGTCAGAGCGAGCACATCTTCAGCTGCGGAGGCCAGTGAGACTGATAGTGCTGGGCTGTAGTTACTCAAACTGCGGTCCGACAACACGGTTTGCGGTGTGGGTTCTCGCGGGGAGAGGAGGGACTATAGGCGAGTAGGGAGACTCTGGTGTGCAGGGCTGCTGGCGATTTTGAGAGGTCCATGTATTTAATTCAATGCAAAAATTAGTGATAGTCTATTATAGCCAACCAGGAGGGCGGATAAATCACATCCCCACCGGTGATACAAAATTAACAGAGGTAGAGACGTCAGAAGAAGAGGTAGGGAACCCCCCCCCCCCCCCCCCCCCGCGCCAGCGAATCACACCCTGCTCACAGCTTGCCTTGAAATATTGTGCATCAACCATTTAACATACGATCATCTGTGTCTGTTCCACCCATCTTGTCTGATCCGTGTCCCTTTCAATCTTGTTCTGACCTTGTCTCTTGGCAAATATTACGGAAAACTGTAAACCGTCTCCGCATTATTTGCACGTTATACACACACACGCACGCACGCACGCACACACACACACACACACACACACAAGCACAAAATAAGAAAATGCTGTTTGCCGATTTGCAAGACCAGGCATTTTTAATCCTCTTAAGACATTTATTTCATTATCTATAACAGTATTAAAGCAGGCGCAATGTTTACTGCATGCCTTCTGGAATGTGATGGTAGAGCAAAGTGGTTTAAAGGAAGTGACAAGTGTTTAATAGTGCTGATTTACTCCTGTTGGCTGGTTGCAATTTCATTCCTCTGGTCATTTCTAATGTTATCACTCTGAGCTCATTCAGGCCAAATGCATAGATTTACGTTAAGAACATATACTGTACAATTTACAGACTCAATAGATTGCTGCATATGTTACTGTGTGTTGGACTCCAACCCATTTTCAGTTCATTACGTTTTTATTACTCTGTCAGATATTCCTATTGCATTGTACACCTTATTAAAAGGTTTGTTGATGAATGGTAAATTAATCATCACTGTATATTAACAGATAAAGGTGCACTATGGCATTTTAGGGGGCTTGTTTCCATTCGCCCGTCATTAGTTTACAAATATAGTGTACTATAATGTAATTATTACAATTATTTAATTGTGAGGCTCTTTGAACCAAAGGTAGGCCTAAGCCTATAATTCATTAATCCGTTTGATCTTTGTTTCAAGTCGAGAATTCATTGACGTTGAGTGTGCATACATAATATGTACGTAATTTCTTTTTTTTAAATCAATCAGTTAAAACGACTGCGGATTACGGTGGTATGGTCGGTGATTAAGGATTTAACCTGACCAAAGGATACCGACATCATAGCATTGTGTACCATAGGGTCCAGATGTCCACTCCAACAGGAGAGAGAGAGAGAGACACACGCCCACAGAGACAAGGCTTGGACGCCATCACACTACTCTAGTCTAGGCTCAGCGTTTTTGGGTTCTTGAAAAAGCGCTATATAAATAAAATTAATTATTATTATTACATCTGATCTTTTCATATCTGATTTGGGTCACTTTCATATGGTCCTAAAGATACAGGTAATATTTTCAGGCCATGCGACTTTCATGTGACTATTACGTCACTCTAGATTGACATTTGTAAATAGTGTTCAGTGTTTCCCCTAGGATTTTTTTCAGGGGGGGTGGTAGGCCCCCAAAACTACTAGTGTTTTTTTTTTTTTAATATATACTATATATATATATTTATTTTTTTATAATTTCTTTTTTTATTATACTTTTTTCTGGAGGGGCGGGGCGTCCCGTTGGCGAGCCGCCCCGCCAAGGCAATGGTAGGGGAAACACTGGTGTTTACATCCATCTTCTTTATTGTTTATTTTGCTTACGTGAGTCAGCGCGTGACCAGTTCACACTGGAATCTGATATTGGCCACATTTAAAATATAATGTGAACAGCAAAAAAATCTGATCTGAGCAATAAATCAGATCTAAGGCTTGCAGCGTGAACATATCCTTAACCCTTTCACTACCACTCTACCAAAGGGTTAACCCTTTCACTGCGACACCACATAAGGATAACCCTTTCACTGCCACACGACAATGGGTTAACCGTTTCACTACCACACTACAGACAGTTAACCATTTCACTACCACACTACAGAAGGTTAACCTTTCACTACCACACTACAGAAGGTTAACCTTTCACTACCACACTACAGAAGGTTAACCTTTCACTACCACACTACAGAAGGTTAACCTTTCACTACCACACTACAGAAGGTTAAGCTTTCACTACCACACTACAGACGGTTTAGTGAAAGGTTAATCTTCTGTAGTGTGGTAGTGAAAGGTTAACCTTAACCTTACTATCATCCGGCGCAGTCATGAGCAGTCACATTACAGAGAGCTCTCACCATCGAACCAAAACAACAAGGTTTTGTGCACATTTTCTCCTCCTGACAATATGGATTATGGATGTATACCTCAATTCATCAATGAAGCAACATCAAACAGAAGTGGAGAGAAGTGAAAACGGATTTAACGAGACCCACAGTGACTTCTACCTTCTCAATGGCTCTGAAAAGAAACATCTAGACGTCGGAACGGCGGCTATACACACATTACTAACAGCGAGCCCGGTACGTAAAAACGTACCCCCGAATGGCAGATTGGACCGTAGGACCATGATCATCCTGGTTCTGCTACTTTCGGGAGACATTCATTTAAACCCAGGCCCGGTCTTGACCAGAACTCAGGCTAGAAGACTTGGTCTGGCAGCGCAAGAAGCGAGGGAGGTTTCCATCGCGACCAACAACAACATCAACAACTCGACCCGTGGCTACATCCACTGCGCGGACGGCGACTCTTCCCCAATGACGAGAGGAGGTGAACCGAGGGTCGAAACCATGACGACCAACTCGACGCGGGATTTAAACATCTCAACACCCGATAGCCGGCTAGCCAGCAGAGCTAACAGCGAAAACATCCAGGAACAAAGGACTCTGGAACGAGTCCTTTGTTGTACCAGCACGGCGCGGGACCCGACCCCCCCCTCCACCCTTCCCACCCACGACAACAAAGCCCCCCCAACCGGCAACCCCACGGTCAAATCGCCTGCTAAATTAGCCAACCTAGCCAGGCTGGCTATGTTTACCAGCCCAGGAGGACAAAGGGTTGCAGCCAGAGAAGACACAGGACAAAGGACCCCCCCCTCCCCCCTCCCCACACACCAACACACAGACCTCACGGAGACAACAACAAAGCCCCCCCCACCCTCCCCCACAGCAGCAACAGACACAGACGAAGACAATTACCTGGAACTTGACGACATCAATACCACAGCAAATAAAAACGGACTACACATTTTTCACCTGAATGTAAACAGCATAAAGCATAAGCTGGATGAGATAAGAAACCTGTTTATGAGCGGTAAGGTAGACATAATATGCTTTACTGAAACTAAACTTGACCCATCTGTAACAGACCCTGAAATAGAGTTAGAGAACTATACTATAGTCCGTAATGACAGAAACCAGTATGGAGGTGGTGTTTGTATGTACATACATAAGGACACCAAATTCATTACCCGTACTGACCTTCATCATGAGACAATTGAAACTGTATGGGTGGAAATTTTATTTGAAAGGGCAAAATCTGTTCTAGTCGGCACAATATACAGACCGCCAGATCAAACTGGCTTTTATGATACTCTGGATGTGTGCTTAGCTGGAGCTGAGGATGCGGAAAAAAATCGTATTGGGGATTGGAACACGGATATGCAACAAAAAGATGCACCCGTCTTCAAATCCTTCAATAGGTTTTGTGATCTGCACGGCCTCAGCCAACTAATCACCCAACCCACAAGGATATGTGAATCAACTCAGACTACCATTGACCTCATACTGACCTCTGACAAGTCCAAGATCTCCAATAAAGGGGTTATAGCATGTGGGTTAAGTGATCATTATATGATATTCTGTAACCGCAAAAAGCTAAAACTAAAGGCTGGCTGTCAGAAAACAGTCACATCTAGAGACCTCAAAACCTACTCTAGCGAGGCCTTTAACCTTGAACTGGAGAGTCTGGACTGGTCAGATGAACTCAATGGTACACTGGTTGAAGAAACTTGGCTTGGCTTCAAAACCAAATTTTCATCAATACTAAACAACATGGCCCCCCTAAGAACCACCAGGGTAAAAAATCGCGCTGAGCCATGGATGCACACTGAAATACTGACCGCTATGAAAGCAGAGACAAAAAATGCCCTGAGTTTCGTAAAAGCCAGTCAAAGCTTACCAAAAGCACGAGCAGTGAACTCCAAGACCACGTGACTGAACTCAAACTAGAAAGAAACAGACTAAGAAATGACGTAAACTCCACGATCAAAACTGCTAAAAAAAATGTCATCAATGACAAAACCGAGGAAAACAAAAATAAACCACGTGAACTTTGGAAATTACTCAACAATCAACTAGGCTGCAGTAAAAAACTTAAAACCAGGTTCTCAAACATAAACATAAAGACGGACAACACGCTCATCACAGACAAGCTGGATGTAGCCAATTACTTAAACACTTTCTTCACAAACATAGCCACAACACTGGTAAACAAACTACCCTCCCACTCAGGGCAGTATGGGGTAGAACACATAGTAGCATACTACAAGAACCTAGGCGTCCACAAAGACGACTTCAAACTGGAAATGGTAACTACAGATGAGGTACTCAAAAAACTGAGCGCCCTCCAACCAAACAAGGCCACTGGCCATGACAACATCCCCTCCAAATTCCTCAGAGACTCAGCAGCAGCCATCACCCCAGTCATCACACACATAATAAACCTCTCGAAAAGTACCTTGTGGAAAAAAATCTAATCTACGAATTCCAATTTGGCTTCAGAACATCCCACTCCACTGACACATGCCTTCTCTACTTGAACGACCACATCAAACAAGAGGTGGACGCGGGCAAATACTGCGGCATGGTCATGCTGGACCTACAAAAGGCCTTCGACACTGTCAATCACACCATTCTGATTGACAAGCTAAAAGCAATTGGTTTTGATAGTTTATCAGTGACCTGGATACAATCCTACCTGGAGGGGAGGGAACAGATGGTGGAGGTAAACAGTACCCTATCCCCCCCCCTCACAGTGAGCTGTGGTGTTCCACAAGGAAGCATACTAGGACCGCTACTATTCCTAATTTATGCAAATGACATGTCGTCAGCTTGTGACTGCAACTTGTTCCTGTTTGCGGACGACTCAGCCCTGCTGGTCTCTGACAAGAACAAGTTACAGGTTGAAAAAGCCCTCAGCTCGGAACTAGGCAAAATCTGCATATGGCTCGCCGACAACAAACTATCATTACACATGGGCAAAACAGAGTCCATTCTCTTCGGTTCAAATAACAAACTCAGCAAGACCGACGGCTTCTCGGTTACAGTGGGTGACAATATTATCACAAGGAAAGATGAAATTACCTACCTGGGTTCCATCCTAGAGGCTAATCTTTCCTGTGACAAAATGGCATCCAATGTAATAAAAAAAGTCAACCAACGAACGCGATTCTTGTACCGGATCTCCTCTCTGGTAAACAAGAATACCCTGAAGACTCTAGCAGGAGCACTCATTCAAGGGTACTACGACTATGCTTGCACCTCATGGTACCAAAGCACCTCAAAGGCACTAAAAAACAAATTACAAACATCTCAAAACAAGCTAGTCAGACTACTGCTTGACCTGACTCCTAGAACCCACCTCACCCCTGCCCCCATTTGACAACCTAGGATGGCTTAGAGTAGACGACAGAGTACAGCAACTTGCAATGGGCCTGGTCTACAAGACACTACGCGATCAAGGTACCCATGTACATGTCAAAATACTTCCCAAAGGTCAGTGAATACCACGATCACAACACCAGAGGGAGCTCCACAAATCATGTAAAACCAAGATTCGGCTCAAACAAGGGACTAAACACGTTTCGCAATTATGCCACATCAATGTGGAACGCCCTACCTAAAGCTGTAAAGGAATGTGAATCACTACCCACTTTCAAAAACACTCTCAAAAAACACCTACGTGAGACTGCAATTCGAAACTGGCCCCTACAAATGTCCTAACCTAGTTGTACAGTAAATGGCCAAGTAAGGCTTTGTCAGTATTCCAATGTACAGTGAAAATGTGTGTGTGTCCCCTACCCAACCCCCCCCCCCCCCACCTCCAATGTACAGCCCTCACCCACCCACCCAACCCCACCCCACCCACCCAACCTCCTCCAATGTACAGTTACCACGCCAAATGTATATACACTCTTTTTCTGGACACTTTTGTATCACAAACAGTACTGTATTTGCAAATCTGATATGTCATAAATGTATAGATGTAGCAGTACTGTCTATCTGTATGTCATGTATGTCATATATGTAATGATGAATTGAAAATGGGGGACCCTGATGTAAACAAGACGAAAGTCTTTCTCTGGTCTGCATCCCCTTAACAATTGTATGTATTGAGCTGTACTGTACTGTACCCATTCTGCAATCTGTTAATAAACTTTTCAATCAATCAATTCAAAGGGTCAGAGATGCATAGAGTGCCCACTTCTGATGAATCCCGTTCCTCTTGGCCCTGACGCCTTGTGAGTCAGATCATCTTCTTCCACAACATGTGTAGGGGCGATCGACTGTTCTCACCTGGAACCCATACGTCACCTAGAGGCTCGGATTTATTCTGTAATGAGGTTACAGACACTCTTTCTACTAAGTGGCAGTAATGCGGAGAGTTCAGTGTTCCAACTGAAATGAGGAAGAAGCTAGTGTTGTGTTCTGGGTAGAACACAGCCTCTAATAGCTGTGGGAACGCGTTGGCCGTATCACGCAGACAGGGAGTTCACAATCTAACAGCTTTCATCTCTTTCAACTAGCAACATATACTTGGGCATCACAAACTGTAAATACTACTTATAAAGGTGCTTGATGCTTATGAGGATACACTGTGAAACCACTTCCCACTCTTATTCTGAAGTGTTCTTTGTCACCATTACTGCTTTTCACCAGAATTGAAAATATTATAATCGTTATTAGTGTTGTTATTAGTGTTATTATTATTATTATTATTATTATTATTATTATTATTATTATTATTATTATTATTATTATTATTATTATTATTATTATTATTATTATTATTATTATTATTATTATTATTATTATTATTATTATTATTATTATTATTATTATTATTATCATTGTTATTGTTATTATTATTAGTGTTATTATTATGTATATTATTATTATTATTATTATTATTATTAGTAGTAGTAGTAGTAGTAGTAGTAGTAGTAGTAGTAGTAGTAGTAGTAGTAGTAGTAGTAGTAGTAGTAGTAGTAGTAGTAGTAGTAGTAGTAGTAGTAGTAGTAGTAGTAGTATTATTATAATTGACAGTTACGAGAGATGGATGGATAGAGACAGAGAATGACTAGTAGGACAAAGTTAAATAACAGCCCACAGCCTTCACTGATGTCCTGAACTATTCCGGAGAGATCAGTCAATCCAAGTTGAGCCATTTAGCTTTTGATTCCTCCTCATAGTGAGGAATGTCCATTCAGCCTTGAACAGCAGCGTTGTGTGTAGAAACAGACCTGGGGAGTGATGTTTCCACTGTGTTTTCCCTACATCACAGCCACCAAGATACCAAGATACCAGTAATTACAGCCATTCTTAATCTTTGAAGGATGGATCAATTATTTAATTATTTTGCTGTTACAACCAATAAAGGTACATTTATTTTATATCGTAAGCTTTACTCGTTACGTCATTTACTCTGACGTCATTCTTGTTCGATATAGCGGCATTCGATGATATTGCGCCAATCATAACCCTGCTGTGAGCAGCCACGTCTAAATACGAGAAAGAGAAGACACTTAAAATCTGAGTCAGGTAAACATCATGTATGTAATTCCAATAGTGTAGCATGTCCTCTCAGCTACACAGTGTTCGTTGGAGACGGGTCTTGTAGTGTACGATGGAAAATGTAGTATTTGTGCATTTGGCGCCATAGACCTCTGACACGTAGCGGTCGGATGGCGTAGCGGAGATTACGCTCGTCACCAATGCAAGAGGCTGCGGTCTCGACTCCCGGAGTCAGCATTGCCTGCGGCTTGGGCCGACCGTCACACTAACTCGTTTGGCTGAGTTAGCGGGAGGGAAGTCGAGGGTGGTAATCTGGCGTTGGTGGACAGCGACGCCTACAGGTCAGGTCTGGGCGCCTGCTCAGCGAAAGGCAGGAAATGGTGAAGGCAGCGTGACCTCCCACGCGTTACGCTTCACCAATGAGAGTCCTCGCTGCCAGGTGAAAAAAGAGCCACTGGCTGTCTCCACATGTGTTGGAGGAAGCGTGTGGTAGACTTCAGGGTTCCCTTGTACCGACCAGTAGGAGGAACATGCGCACAACGACCAGGTAGGGGAGGGGGGGAATTGGCATAACGACTAAATCGGGATGGGGAGAAAAATAGAAAATTAGGCGGAGAAAAAGAGGATAAAAAAAAATAGACCTCTGACATGTTCACATCACTATGACAACCCCCTGTGAGTATTTCTTCCACCTCTGGCAGGATGTATTTTCCTCTCCTGTTTCAGAGTAATTTTGTCCTTGACAAAATGGTAGAATTGCGTTTCACCAAAGGATTTTACGTTTTGGTTTAAGCCAAACTGCTAAACCCTAAATGGCCGGGTGTTGCAGAGAATCCACTGGCTGGTGACGTCAGGCGACCTGACCTGCAACGCTAAGCTTGTTTTGGCTCCTTTTTTTTTATTCAATCCGTCGCTTACAATTCAAAATCCCCTGCCTTATCGGAGAGAGAAATAGACATGTATATTAATAGGCTTGGTTCACAGGATCACAGCTGCATGACCCACTAGCAGCAATCTATTAATAGTCAATCCATTCATCCATTCATCGGGAGATTCTCTGGAGCAGCTGGACGATACGTCACCCGTGAGAGAGTCTGCCGGGTCCGTTAGGTTCAGAGTGTCGCACCGGTGACTTTTTTTTCTAGTTTTTCCCCAAATTTTTTAACGCAAATGTCATTTCATTATGCTCAACTCTGCTCATTCATCTTCAAATGTCCGACGGATTGAATAAGTGGAACTGTATGAACCCTGAGAAACTCCCTCTATAGTAGAGACCGCAGGCCAAGCTCGTCTGCAACCAGGGGGGCCAACTCTTCCCGGGTTCATTGGCACCTATGATGAAGTGTATGGCACACTGTGGTAGACGTCCGAAACAGGTTTTGGATTAGCTGCATACATGCAGTGGTGGAAGACACGGATGAATGGAAGCGGACACTGATGGGTGGCCTAGGCATTGTCCAACTAACACCTCTCCCGAAGGCTACCTATCACGGTCCGCTTCCATTCATTGTGCCAAGCTAGGCTAACATGCAGCCAGATAGCTTTCTACTGAACACACAGAGAGGAAACTGGTATCTATCTTCTTGTTTCTCTCTCTGGAGAAGACGGTAAGCTAATTTCCCAAAATGTTGGCGTGTTCCTTTAAGTAAAGTAGAAATACCAACAGATAAACAAGTACTCTGGTCAAAGTAAAAGTCCTCTATTCAAATTCTGCTTCAGTAAAAGTAGAGAAGTATTTGCTATTGAATGTACTTATTAAGGATCTAAAGTAAAAGTAAGCATTCTACAAGTTTGTGTATTCCAGTGCTTGGGAGAGTTCAACCCTGGATCCATTGACCTCTAAGGTATTATGTGGTATGTGGTCCAGTTCTGCTGCTCTGATTAAAGGTTGTGTTAAAGTGGTATGTGGTCCAGTTCTGCTGCTCTGATTAAAGGTTGTGTTAAAGTGGTATGCGGTCCAGTTCTGCAGTGCTCTGATTAAAGGTTGTGTTAAAGTGGTATGTGGTCCAGTTCTGCAGTGCTCTGATTAAAGGTTGTGTTAAAGTGGTATGTGGTCCAGTTCTGCAGTGCTCTGATTAAAGGTTGTGTTAAAGTGGTATGCGGTCCAGTTCTGCAGTGCTCTGATTAAATGTTGTGTTAAAGTGGTATGCGGTCCAGTTCTGCAGTGCTCTGATTAAATGTTGTGTTAAAGTGGTATGTGGTCCAGTTATGTTGCTCTGATTAAAGGTTGTGTTAAAGTGGTATGTGGTCCAGTTCTGCTGCTCTGATTATGTCCTCTTGAGGTTAACAGGCTTCAAATGTATAAAAAGTATATCATGTTTTTTTCCCAGATGTTTTCAATGCAAAGTATTTTTCTTCAAAGTAACTAGTAACTGTTGGGTTCAGATAAAGAGTAAAAGTATAAAGTTCCCTAAAATGAAAATACTCACGTAAAGTACAAGAAGCTCAAAATTGTACTTAAGTACAGTACTTGAGTAAAAATACTTCCACCACTGCATACATGTATATTATTCCACCATAATATTGTGTTGTTTTGTTCTCGTAGGTGAATCAAAAAGTAATTCCCCAAATCCTAGTTTCTCATCTTCTGTGAACCATGTGGAAATCCCTCAGTGTTGAGGAATTTACCCACTTTTACTAAACTGAGAACAAACCACTGTGATAGACTCTAAATCAGATCCGGTCATTATCAGTGACACTTATGGAGGCAAGTCAGTCTAATAGGAGTGCATGGTCGACAGTATCAAATGCATCGCCCCAATCAGTTAATATGGCAACAGCTGTTTGTTTTGCATCAGGGGAATGAATAGCATAATTTATTACCGGCGAGCCTGCAGAGATAGTCCTGTGCCTTGGCCTGGAACCAGACTGATGCATACAATTATCAAATAAAAAAGTGGAATAGCACAGATACGCTTTGACACAGAGAGACAATCGTTATGACGTACCGGCATCCTGTAGAACAGGGGTGAGATCTACTGTTCCCCAGGCCGGAGAGGTCTAGCCACGCCAGCTAAGCGGACGACAGGGTGAAAATCGCCATCACTTTTCAAACTTTTTTGAAACTAGGCCGATAGAACAATGCCAACATAGAATAAGTCACAAATTGAATACGAGTAACAAAGTATAAATTCCGACCATCCGACCACATGTATTGATGAAGACGCATTGATCAAAGCATTTGACATTTAATAAGTCATGGATTTATTGTCAAAGTATGCATAATGTTGTGTTAATTACACGACAAGAGATATGTAATGTTAATTACCTGAAGTTATTCAGTTTTTTTTGGGGGGGGGGGGGGGGGGGACCCTGCATATATCGGTATCGGTTGATATCGGTTGATATCGGTATCGGAAATTAAGAGTTGGACAATATCGGTATATCGGTATCGGTAAAAAAGCCAATATCGAGCATCCCTAATAACAGCACAGCCCAACGTAACAGCACAGCCAAACGTAACAGCACAGCCAAACGTAACAGCACAGCCAAACGTACTGTAACAGCACAGCCAAACGTAACAGCACAGCCGAGAAGAGGACAGCTGACATTCTATGCATGTGACCATCTTCCAAACGAGTGCAATAGCTGCTACAGTCTTGACTGACTCACGTCAGATGCAGGTGACGCCAGCAGGGAGTGTAGCATATCTTTCTCTATGTGTGTGAGAGACACAGAAAAGCCATGGATGTCCCTTTTGACTTGAAGGAAGGAATGTGAATCAAATCAAATCAAATCAAATTTATTTGTAAGGCCCGACAACACACGTTAATGTCCCCATGGGCCGGACACGTCTTCTTTAAACAAGTCAAGAAGAAACATAACAATAAGTCATGAACAAAACAAGAACACCATAAGGTCCAACAAATTTAAAATAAATGCAAATAAATAATAGAATGCAAGCACTCCCAGACATACCCCACGCGAAGGTAAGGAAAAACTCACTAAAACCTAACAATAGGGAAAAATGCTCCACAGGCAGTGTGGAGGAGAGAAACCTTAGAAGGGCCATTCAAGGGGGGATCTCCCTTCTTAGATGTCGGTGATAGTAGTGTTGCAGACGGACAGTTGGTAAGCATGCACTCATGTGTGTAGTGAAACACAGATGAGTGCATGCAATAGCAACTGAACATTTTGAAAAATTAAAGATAGAGCTGATAGCGATAGCAACTGAACATTTTTGAGAGATTAAAGATAGAGCTGATAGCGAATCTATTTGAGGCACAGGGGCAACGCAAAGAGGGTCGCATCCACCCGGACATCATCGCGGGACGTCCAGCACTCCGGTCACCACTACGAGACCGCCGGAGACAGGGAGATGGGGGGGCACGCAGAGAGGGTTGCATCCTCCCGGCCTTCATCATGGGACGTCCGACACTCCGGTCAACACTCCGGGACAGCAACTCACAGGGAGACAGGGAGACGGGACAGGCGTTAGACAGCTCGCGTGATTGTAGTGGGCGGACATACCAATAGATACAAGTGGTAAGCATATGTGTGAATAGAGTAGATATATGAAGTAAGCATATGAAGGAAGGAAGGTCCCGATGTGCAGAGACAAGAGACATGCACACTCACACACACGCACGCACGCACGCACGCACGCACGCACGCACGCACGCACGCACGCACGCACGCACGCACGCACGCACGCACGCACGCACGCACACACACACACACACACACACACACACACACACACACACACACACACACACACACACACACACACACACACACACACGCACACACACACACACACACACACGCACACACACACACTTACACACATTTAGTATGATTTATGTTGAAACTAGTTATGATTCCTTGTTGTTCTCACTTGTATCATTGGAGTTCACTGTTGGCAGGGAAAGTCTTGCCAAATGATTTGTGGGTGATCGCTGCACAGATGGATGCATTTTCCTTTTGACATAAAAAAAACTCTTTTTGGACGGCATTTTTCATATTTTCAAAACTTCTTACGATCACCTGCTATCAGAAGGTCTCATTCAACCCTGCACCACCAGCGGCCAGTCTGTTGTTATCCCATCATTTATTTTCTCTGTTGATAAAACCCAGCCTTTGCTTTAGATCTGCCTGTTTTATAAACAAGCATAAATACGTATTTAAAATGTCTCTTAACTCATTCCCGGCCAACCACGTATAAATACGTGTTTGCTTGCCAACCGTTCAGCGCCATAAACGTATATATACGTTTTTGGATCGTTGTTTCTTTTATTCTATTTTTTTATTCATTTCAGGCACACGGACCGCAGGGTTACCATAGGGAATCTGAGATCGCTAGAGTGCAATACCAGCCGCATCATGCTAGGTGGCAGTATCGCCCACCGTTTAAAACCTTTTTTTAACACCCGGTGTTACATTTAATTCCCTCCGGGCGCAGTATTTTGGGTCAGGCGAGTCTAGTAGTTCACCCGATCACATTGAAACGCGTCCAATGCCCCCGATGCATGTGTTGTACCGGATTATTTTGGGGACACGATGGACACCAATACTGGAAATCGCGATCAGACAATTGGAATATTCTTTTTGGGATACGTCCTAGTAAAAGTAACGACTATATGACATCAATCCTACTTTGATCCAACCATGATTTCACATCGATCGCAACGATCATATGCCGATCAAACGTATGCCATTGATGACGATCAAAGCATCAAAAAACTACCCCCCCCCCCTTTCATGTATTCATGATGAAACAGAATACCTATTATATACATTTGATTTTAAAATAGTAGCGTGTCCAGGCAATAAACGCCAACGCTTATAGCAGAATTCACGTAGCGCCCTATAACTCAGCTTTTCAGGAATTAGCCCGGATCACTCCTAAACCATACAATATTCAACACGGTATAACACGCGAACGTATACATGAAAGAAAATATTATTTTTCACATGTTGAACGATGGATAGTTGATGTCAAATGAGCCATAGTATTGTCTCCATAGCTATAATATAGAATATAGATATAGCCCTGCAAACACCGCCACGCATCCCTATCTCTTAGAGCGGTGGCGCAGTAGGAACAAAGATGGCTAGACCTGCCGGCACTGAAAGAGTTAAATCTCTTAATTATGTCTGTGTTGTCAAAAGAGTGTTATGGTTGTAGGGGAAGTATTTACCTACAGTACCTTGTTTAACAACTATACTTGTTGTATTAAAATCGTATAATCCATTCAGCAAATCTCGTACAACAAGATCGTGCCAGTAAGGCAGTTTTATTTGAGGCAGTTTTAGTTTGTTTATGTTTTAGTTTTATGTCTTTCGAAGTACAGTACAACAAAAATAAGTTTAGCATCCAACCAGAGTGCAAATGTAACAGTAACAGTGCAATAGTAATGCACAGGTGATTCATATATATTAACAGTCCATGATTAGGATGATTTGGCTCATAAAATAGTGACGGTGGTAGGAGGAAAAAGTAATTTTATCCATTGCAGAGAAATGATTAGAAGCACGAACAATGTGCTTCTCTCAGAGATTGAACCTAATTCATGATTCATTAGCAGAGGTAAGGAATGAGCCGGCAATGTTTTAGCAATCATACTAATTTCCAGATGGTTTTGAACAGCAGTCATATAATCTATTCACAAAAAAAGCATGCTCTTTTATAGCGGTTAGGCATTTATTTCTCAATTGCCTAATTGCTTGATTGTCAGTCAGAAGCTGAGTCTCTGTGCTGAGTCAAGTTGAGGCATAGTGGATACTTGCAATAATTACTGCGGAGTCATTTTTATACAACAACACAATTAAAAACATGGGGGGAAAAAGCATAGTGTTTCTTAAATTCCTTTATGAGGAGGAGGATGACATTTGTGATGTCTAATATGTCTAACACATGACTTTCAGCACCCATGCCATGAGCAAATATGTCGGTTGAAAGGAGTTCAATTAGGTTTTGTTAGTGTCGCTCCAATAAGGCTGTTTTGGAGATTTGGACTTTCACTTTATGTGAAATTTAAACTCGTCTGCGGTGTCCCTCTCCGTTTCCTATACGCCAGCCTGGGACTCACAAGATGCACAATGCATTGTTTGCATTACTGCTACATCGCCAACGCGCAGCACTCAACATGGATTATGCAGATGATGGAGGCAACGCGAGGCTTTCATGCGCGCCTTTCGAGGACGGGGAGCGGGAGAATCAATCTCCCTCCTGTTTGGCAGTTTTAGTTCAGAAATAGAAGAAAATTGGAGGGGAAGAAGGCGGACGTGGAAATGGACGGCACCCTCTTTTTTTCCGAAACGCGACGCTGTGAAAACGAGGCTCCTGCTGCGCGTCCCTCCAGCCGCACAGACGTCGTGTGTACGGTCCAATCACGTCGTTCCAAATTAGACGAATGGAGTTTACCTTTGAGGGCCATCGACTTATTATGTCATAAAAGAAAAAGACACTGTTCCTAAGGAAATGCATCCTATCAGTAGTAGAATCTAAACCAGACACGCGGAGGTAAACTGCTGTTCAACAGAGTTTTTACAATAATTAACTGTTTGGTACACTGAGGTGTGTTGAAATCTCAGTTCAAAGCGTATGCAAAACATACACATGCATACACATGCTTTCCTGAAATACTGCAGCTTAATTTTCTGCTTTAAATGTGAAAGAACTATAGTATAGTACTGTAGTAACGTCACCTCAAACTTCGAGTGGGAGTCGAACCCCGGTCTCCCACACCGTGGGCAGCAACACAGACCGCTATACCAAGAGGTGAACCCTCTTCTAAGTGCTGGGTCTATGCGTCTTTTGAGGATGTGAGAGTGAGTTTAACCCATAGCACCGCTACTCACCCCAGCCCTTCTTGACTGCGCTTCACGATACCATCCGTTACATATATATATATATATATTAGAGGTGGGCATAGATTAATTTTTTTAATCTAGATTAATCTATCTGCAATCCTGGATTTAATCTAGATTAATCTAGATTAAAATGGCTCAAAAAAAATAAAAAAAAACCTGCTGAAGGCATTCAAAATATGTGTGTTCTACCCAAATAATGACCAGAAGTAAGTCCTTACTTTTTCTTTCCTCCTTATGTTTCTCAGGCCAGGTGGCCCATTACACCATGAGCCCATCTCCCGTTTCCAAAATGCATTACAGACTGTTTGAAAAAGCTGTTTTGCTATGATAATTGGTAATGAAATATCAAAACAATGTTCAATAAGATGTACTTGTGTTTAAGAAGTTGTTTTATTCAGAAGTTAACACAAATACATAATATTACCAGTACAGTACAGTATCTAGCACACTCTCAGGAGCAAAACAGAAATAATCATTTCAAACTTGAACTATGTGACATGGCTTGAATCAACTGCTCCAGTGGAGTTGCTCAGTGGCCAATGGTGTCAACTGTGGTTGTACTGGGCAGCTCCCAGGTGTGAATGGAAAAGAACATCTGTGCTCAGCGAACCTACCCTGGGTAAATAAAGGTAGAAAAAAAATGTAAAAAAAAAAAAAAAAATAAAAAAAAATTATATTATCGCGCGATACTAGTATAGCGTTAACGCAGCACGTTAACACCGTTAACGGCCCAGCTCTAATATATATATATATATATATATAATGCGTAAGAATGTAAGAAGAAAAAGCCTGCACCCTGACAGAATATATAGACTCTTTAGATGCAAAAATAGATAATATATTTACATATATATATATAATATTTACATTTACATTTAGTAATTTAGCTGATCCTTTTATTCAAGTTATGTAGGAAGGATACAACTCATAGTACATAGTAGGTAGCAATATAGGCAAGGCAGATTCCTTCGTAGCAAAGTGCATAATAGTAAAAGACTGTATGAAGGTTAGTAGTTTATATATATATATATATATATATTCTTTATATATACTCTTTAGATGCAAACATACTGTAGATCATATATTTTCATACAGTAGTGAAAATGGTTCATATTTATCATCAGCACAACTTCCATGTTGCTCATCGGGCTCAAAATAGGCAACCAACCTATTACCAATAGCCAATAGGAATTAGGTTATATGGAAGCAGTGGCTGCATAATGTATAAAGAGTGTACAATATGTTAATGAGTTCACCTTGCCACGTTCCTTTGCATTTAAAAGACTGTCATTTCTACCTTACCTTACCTTTACTTAGGATACAAAACCATCTACGTGCCACAAACCCGGCCTGGCGGCGTGCCAGATCACTCTCTCTCTCTCTCTCTCTCTCTCTCTCTCTCTCTCTCTCTCTCTCTCTCTCTCTCTCTCTCTCTCTCTCTCTCTCTCTCTCTCTCTCTCTCTCTCTCTCTCTCTCTCTCTCTTTATCTCCCCCCTCTCTCTCTCTCTCTCTCTCTCTCTCTCTCTCTCTCTCTCTCTCTCTCTCTCTCTCTCTCTCTCTCTCTCTCTCTCTCTCTCTCTCTCGTCTCTCTCTCTCTCTCTCTCTCTCTCTCTCTCTCTCTCTCTCTCTCTCTCTCCCTCTCCCTCTCTCCCCCCCGTGACTCACTCTCTCTGTCTGTTCTTAAGCATCGTCCAATGCACCGGTCCTCTGTCCCCAGGGTCTAGCCCTGTATTGAGCCGGGCTGGTCGTCCAGCCTGCATTAGTGTTCTGCATAAATGCATTAACAGGCCAGAATGAATAAGTAGGGCCCTGTGCCACTGGAGAGAGAGGCTGAGAGTCTTTATTTACAGCCCACCGCCCCCTGCGCTCCCTCGGTGATGAGATGGAGAGGTAAGCAGAGCTGCTGCACAGACCGCACACATCAGCGGCGCTATTTCACAGCTTCGCGTCAGCTTGCGCGTGATAATAGTCAATCAAAATGTCAGGAAAGATTCCCATTTTACGAATGTATTAATTAATTCATGAATTTGTTTATTTTCCAAATTTGACGACGTGAACATTCTAAATGGGCCCCACGTCTCGCTGTGTTTGCTAATATCAACGGCTGGCGAGAGATACACATGGGGCCCCCGCTGTTCCCTAGCAACACAATTCCATTGAAAAAGGTGATCGTATTTGCTATGCAGTATACGGCACTGTTTAGATTTGATGCATAACAGATTAGGATGTCAACCGGCAAAGTAATCACTGTGTTTCAGCAAGTCATCTCTGTTCTAGCTCAGGGTCCGGCATGTCATCATTAAGGTTATAGGGTTGAGGTGAGCGTTAGGTTTATAGACAAATGTATGTAAGAAGGATGTGGAGAACTGGATCAGATTAGGGTATAAACTATAAAGTGTTCATTGTATTATTGGCCTCAGAAATTAAACGTGTATCAACCCAATGGGGGATGTACTCATAGATATACAGACACAGACAGACAGACAGACAGACAGACAGACAGACAGACAGACAGACATACAACAGACAGACAGACAGACAGACAGACAGACAGACATACAGACAGACAGACAGACAGACAGACAGACAGACAGACAGACAGACAGACAGACAGACAGACAGACAGACAGACAGACAGACAGACAGACAGACAGACAGACAGACAGACAGACAGGCAGGCAAGCAGGCAGGCAGGCAGGCAGGCAGGCAGACAAACGTGGACCAGCAGGTGTCTATTCAGTTGCCTGAGGCAGGGCGGCCATTTTGACGACACTGTCGATGTCGATGCACCGTTATTATGAAGGTAGGTGCCGAGGGGTTTGAAGGAATCCGTCAAGGCTGTGGGTCGATATCGAGCCCAGCTCTCGGCGTTGCTACCGGGCTTGGCCAGTCGTCATACTAACACAATTGGCAGTGTTAGAGGGTGGGAAAGCCGGTGGGTGGGGATTGGACGTGCAGGGCTATTGGACAGCGACTCCTACAGGTCGGTTGGTGCGCCTGTACAGCAGAATCAGGAAGTATCGGGGGCAGCGTGAGCCTCCCACGGCGTTACTCCTCGCCACTGAGAGATCGCGCTGTTCAGGTGAAAAAATGCGACAGCTGCCTCCTCGTGTACCGGAGGGGACACGTGATGCAAGGCTTGGTCCTCACTGCAGCCGACCAGTTAGTCTAGCAATGTTCGAGACAGGGGAGGGGAGAATTGAAGGGAGAATTGGCGAGGCGAAATTGGGATGGTAGAAAAAATAGAAAATAAGGAGAAAAGGTGGGAAAAAAAATATTGCTGTGGGTCGATCAGAGATAGGAACCGGGGCTTTGATGTGTGTCCTCCTTCTGAAGTCTACCGCTAATATGTAGGTGTCGCTTGAGTCCAGGTGTTGCACAGTGAAGTGAAGAGCCAGGTTTGTAAGCCATCCTCAACAGATCTATGTTCCCGATAAGCAAACTGATATGGGTCCAACGGTGGAGATATGCTGGATGTAATGTAGGAAAGGACTAAGCATTCAGACGCTTTCATATAGCCACTGAAGTGAACTGGCCTGAAGTCACATCCAGGCATGTTGTTTTGGCTGACTTAGGGAGCTGGATGATGGTCGTTTTCTTTTTTAAAACACTGTGGGACTGCACATTGTCATAAGGAGGAGATGTTGAAAATGTCAGTGAACACCGGGGCCAGTTGATGATCCGCACCGCGGCGAAGCACAGTTTGGCTGATCTGGTCCTGCTGCTTTCCTTTTATTTTGTTTTTGAAAAGCCTCGTCACCTCCTGGATGAAAAGGCGAGGGGTGAGGGGAGGCGGGAGAGGGAGGGGATGATGCGTGCTGTTGCGTGTACATCCTCAAGCCGTGCATGAAAATCATCGAGCCTACATCGGGGAGACTGGGGTCCTCATCTGGCGGCGAAGCAGGCCCCCTTTTTTTGTTGTGGTTTGTCCTTCAGGCTTTTCCAGACTGCTCTTTTATGTTCTGTTTAGGGATGTCCGATTGGCATTAAAATGTGATATCGGAAAATATCGGTATCGGTTTAAAAAAATTAAACGTTTTTTTTTTTTTTTTTTTTACATTTCTATAACCTTTATTTACCCAGGCAAGCAAGTAAGAACAAATTCTGATTTTATTTATTGTCAAAAGTATGCATAATGTTGTGTTAATTCCACAACAGGAGATATGTAATGTTAATTACCTGAAATTATTCAGTTGCATATATATCGGTATCGGTTGATATCGGTTGATATCGGTATAGGAAATTAAGAGTTGAACAATCAATCGGTAAAAAATCCAATATCGAGCATCCCTAGTTCTGTTATTACTCTGTTATGACCTGCATCTCGCAAGCCACAGGGCCAATTTGGATGAAGCGTTGCACATAGGCTGGCAGCAGGCCATGGACTTGAATTCTGTAATCTTTTTCAGATCGGTCAACGATCCATTTTGTCCATTGAATTACATATCCGGTATGAAGTTAGACCTTTTGAACGCACAGGGGGGGGGGGGTGATACTAAGCAGGTTCGCTGCTCAGAGCCTCCAAGAATCAGCTATCTGGCCCCTGTTTACAACATGCTGTACAGACTTTACAGTGCTTCCATCGCTCTAGGTTAAACCATGCTCACATGCTTAAGTGTATAATAGTGCAATCGTGTGATGGTGTAATAGTTTAATAGTGTGATACTGTAATATGGTAATGTGTTGGTGTAATGGTGTGTAATACTGCACTAGTCTAATAGTGTGATCATGTAATTGTGTAATAGTATAATAGTGTGTAATAGTGTAATTGTGTAATAGTGTGATATTGTAATGCTGTGCGAGTGTATACTGATCATTATAATTAATGGTCACAGGTGGTGTCTGCATTTGTTCATTATTGTAGGCATGTTTGTTTGCTCTTTGAGAGAATAAATGCGTGGCTGCACTCTATTGAGCACATCTTTCTAGTTGGTAGTGTGAGTTGTTGTTCCAGTTTCTTTTTTGTTTAGTCAGGCTTGGCTTTTCCTGATTGCAGAGCGCAGTTCATATTTGGCAGACTTATATATCTCACCATTGAAGGCATAATTGTTTTCCCTTGCGTAGTGCCTGCTAGTTCTTTTGAGAACCAGGGTTTGCTATTACTGCCCGACATCACGGTTTTAGTCACAGGGCACATCGGTCCACACAGAACTGTTTGCCTAAATATTAAAGGCAACCAACTTGTGTCTAGCCACGCCCAACTTGCGTCTAGCCACGCCCCCGCGGCGACGCGGCAGCAGCAGAGCGGAGCTGCGGTCCGTTGGTGACAAGTTCGATTCCCTTCAATTTTTTTTTAACATGCATTGTAACTGAGGGGTACAATTCCCTGACTGTATTACTAGATATGATACTTACTACCACTACCTTTGTACTTAATATTCGGCCACCCAGTACACGGCATAAATATATTATCATGAACACTCTCACGTAGATGAAACGGATCCAACACAAATGTACGAATTAGAAACAGGTCTTTATTTCCTACACAGCGATGGTGTGTAGAATAAGCACTTAATCACTTAATTACATTTATGAATTGAAATAGTATGCACTTTTATGGCAAGGAGTATTCGTCGGTATATCAATAGATAATGTCCAATCTCTGAAGGCGCAGGTGGTAAATATACGACCTGGAATAGTTAAGGAATAACAGCAATGATACTTTAATGATTATAGGCTGGATACACTAGAGGGGGTTAATCCGGTCGCTTGTAAGCCGACAGGAGTAGGAGGGGGGGGGGGGGTAGAATCCAGCTGCCTCGTCCGGCCAAGGGTATCCCAGGAGAACCCACTGTAGTGCCGTTCAATGCGCCGGCGATCCTTGGACCACAGATGAAAGCAGGTGGACTCTTCGTGGGCCGGCTCTCTCCGGTCCACGGGGGAGAGATGTGGAGAGACCTCGTCTTGCAGAGCGTCTCCTCACCTTGCGTCCTCTCCAGGGGGGGGGGTTCCAACACACGGTAGTGTCGGGGGTCTTTATCCATGGAATAATCAAAGTATCCAAAGCATAATCCGTGCCTGGGAAGGCGGGCTGTCGTCGGTAGAATAATCCGGTATACAGGTCCACTCGCTCGTCGGCTCTGGGGCTCCTCGGGTGCAGCTTCACATAGGGTCAACCACCCTGGGTAAGCAGCCAGTTCTCTGCCCGAAACGATGGGGTACTGACTACGGTAGTATTCTCACCGCACGAAGCACTATATATTAACAGACTATTATTAGCTTAATAGACTACGTCCAACTCGACGATATAGTGCCAAATATGACTATTTAAATATTAATATACACGATGTCTCAATACCGATGGTAGGCCGAACTTGGCCTTACTCCCACACGTGGCATCGCGGGGAGGCTTTACGTCTGTGACTCTATTGGAGGGTAAGAAACTGGACTGAAAAGAAAGTCCTACTTTAGTAGCGCAGTATATATACGCACTATGAACAAATAGTCCCATTAGTGGTGCGGTAGCCAAATTCCTACGCGGAACTAGGACTTGTTCGTACATGTCGAGCGGTACGTTTGAACTGGGTCTGAGGGGTATGGCAGCCTGGCACCAAGGTCTCGACCAATAGTAGAATGGAGACTATTATGGGATGTTCAGTAGGCTAGAATGGATATTCAATGCATATTGTACAAGGAATATACAAGGGATATCAGGGAATATTAGAGAATATACAAATACAATTAAATATATATATATAAATAAATATATATATTCGGTTTAATCTGGCCCTTCACAACAGCCACCCCCTGAATAGGTCCCAGACCTAATCAGTTAAACGGAGACAGATTAATCGCGTTGTCTATTTACACATAAGGGTTTGCTGTAGGGGTCAGTCAACTTCACAAAGTCATAGGGTTGTAGGGTCATGGTCATCATCGATTATGTCTGGGAGTCGAGGCAGTTCTATGAGCCTCGCCACGGGACGGGTGTAAGTGCGACCCTGGACGAGCACTTCAGCTGCTCGGACCTTGCCGTCGGCACCGGTGATCACTTTGCTTACGCGGCCGGCCGGCCACATAGCTCTGGGCAGTGATTGATCAATAATCATGATGACTGTTCCTTCTGTCAAATTGTCTCTCTCCTTTACCCACTTCTGGCGGGTCTGTAGAGACGGTAGGTAGTGCAGTAGGAAACTGTTCCAAAACTTGTCGGCTAATACCTGGCTGTACCTCCACATTCGTCGGCCGTTCGCTTCTTCAGGCCGGTACATTGTCTGGGGTAATGTGGGATCTAGCCGCCCCATCAGGAGTGTGTTGGGGGTAACTGGGTCGATATCCGCCACATCACTGGAGACATATCCGAGGGGCTTCGAGTTAAGTACTCCCTCAATCTCCGTGAGGACTGTCATTAGGACTTCTTCCGCCACAGTCTGGGCCCCAAGTACTGCGTACAGGGCTGTCTTTATGGAGCGCACTTCTCGTTCCCAAGTGCCACCGAAGTGGGGTGCGTTTGGGGGGTTGAATTGGAAATCAACCTGTGCTGGAGCGAGGTGGGTCTTAAGTTCTGGGCCCATAGCTTGGAAGCTCTCTCTCAGCTCTCTTTCGCCGCCTTTAAAGTTTGTCCCATGATCGGACAATAGGGTAGACGGTCTTCCTTTCCGTGATATGAATCTACGGAAGGCCATAAGGAATGAGTCTGTGCTCATGGTCGGGAGAAGCTCGATGTGTATCGCTCTGGTGGTCATGCATTTGAATACAATACCCCACCGCTTCTCGGTTCCTCTTCCTTTCTTTATGTGCAGCGGGCCAAAGCAGTCCATACCCGTTGAGTGGAATGGCTTGTCACCGATTCGGAGGCGACATGGAGGAAGGTCAGCCATCCTTGGTATGCTGGGCTGCGCGCGCCACTTGCGGCAGTCTAGACATGTTCGTTGGAAGCGTCGTACCGCCTCTCTTCCTTGTAGGATCCAGTAACGACGTCTGATTTCCGCGAAGACTCTTTCTGCTCCTGCGTGATGTACATCCTCATCGTATTTCTTTATAATCAGCTCTGTGACCTTGTGTCGGCTGTTCAATACGATCGGGTATTTAATGTCATCCGGTAGATTGGGGGCTCTGCGTAGGCGACCACCCACTCTGATGAGGGTGTGAGCGTCGCTCTCGGGGGCCAGGTGAATTAATCTGCTGTCGGATGGGACGGGCTTTCCTCCCTGTAGACAGGCCAATTCATCGGGGAACGAGTCTCTCTGGGCTCGCTGCAGTAGAAGCAATTCTGCTTCCTCGTAGTTAGCTGCTGACATATCAGCGGGGGACTTGCACTCCGGGTGGTACCGCAGGAATGTTCTTTGTTGTGCACTCTCTATGGACGTGCAATCGTTTATGTTAGGGTCGGTGGAGGCTACGGTGCTCAATCCACAGAACACAGACTTCTTAATTTCCACCTCCTCTGGACTTGCTTCCCTCGGGATAGGCATGGGCCACTGTCCTTCCGGGAGTCTTAGGAATGCGGGGCCGTCACTGTAGACATTGCGACGGGTGAGGTCATCCAGGGGCATCCCCCGGGTGATGACGTCAGCTGGGTTCTGTTTTGTATCAACGTAGCGCCACTCTGTTTCTCCGGTTAACTCTTCGGTTAAGTCTTGAATCTCGGTGACTCTGACTCCCACGAAGACTTTGTACTTGCATGAGTCCGATTTGATCCAGGCGAGTACCGTCGTGGAATCTGACCACAGGATTGTTCTAGACACCGGTATGGTGAGCTCACGTTGGATGAGCGTGGCTAGGTGCGCTCCGGCTAGGGCTGCGCAGAGCTCTAGACGTGGGATAGATTGTTGCTTGCGTGGGGCTATTCTCGAGCGGGCGAGGACAAATGCTGTGTAGATCTCTCCCCCCTGGTCTTGGGCCCGCAAGTAGGCTACTGATCCGTATGCGACCTCTGAGGCGTCACTGAAGACGTGTAAGTCCATTTTACATGTCTCTGGCCTCACCGTGGGTGGGAAGTAGCTTCGGCGCATATTAACGCCTGGGAGTGAGTGGAGCTCCATCTCCCACTCTCTCCAGGTGGATGCAAGGTGTGCGGGAATGGGGTCGTCCCAGCCCTGGTCCTTGTCCCACAATGCTCGTACAATCATTTTTGCCCTGGTGGTGTACGGTAGAATACATCCTAGCGGGTCATATTGTCGGGCGAGTGTTGTGTACACACTCCGTCTGGTGGTCGGCGCCGCCGCCGGCCTTCCCTGTTCCGTAGTCAGGGACTTGTGTCTGTAGTGAAGCGAATCTGTTTTGAATCGCCACACCAATCCCAGGGTCATCTCCTGGGCTTCTCCCGGGATTGTAGCCATCCAGGTCTCGCTGCTGGCTGCCTTGTCCTCGGAGGAGAGGCTGCGCAGTACTTGCGGATCGCTGCTGGCCCACTGCCTGAGATCAAAGCCGCCTTTGATCAATGAGGCGCGGAGTTTAATCAGGAGAGCCTCGGCTTCTTCCTGGGTTGAAAGGCTTTGTAGACAGTTGTCTACGTAGAAGCTGTTCTTTACGCTGTGTCGGACCTCTTCGTCCGCTGCTGGGTCCTCTGCTATATGTTTCTGTAGTGCAAATGTCGCACAGCAGGGGCTGCACGACGTTCCGAAGGGGAGGACTTCCCATTGGTAGATGGCTGGGTGCTCATCTCCTGGCTTCTCTCTCCATAGGAACCGTAACAGGGGCTTGTCCGCCTCTACTAATCTCACCTGCAGGAACATTCCTTTAATGTCCCCGCTGATGGCCACCTTTTCCTGGCGGAAGCGGAGTAGAACGCCGAGTAGGGAGGGGCCGAGTGTGGGACCGGGCAGTAACTCTTTATTCAGATTTTGGGATCCGATCTGGTAGCTGCAGTTAAATAATATGCGGTCTTTACCGTTGTGATGGACCTTGTGGTGGGGCACGTACCACGATTCAGTGGTCTGGTCAGCCTCTTTAATGTCCATCTTTGTGACGTGTCCCGCTGTGATGAGCTTCTCAATCTCAGCGCGGTATACACTCTCTTGGGCGGGGTTCTTGGCTAAGCGCCGCTCCGTGTTCAGCAGGTACCGTTCTATGGCGTCTGTCTTGGCGTGGAAAGTAGGCATTCCTTCTCGCCGCAGGAGTGGCGTGGCGTATCTCAACACGCCGTTGACCGGGACTCTCTTGGTCCCTGTCTCGAGGAGGTGAATGGCGTAAATGTCATCTTTAGAGCGAATGTCTTTCTTTCCATTCTTAAAGGGCATTTGTTCCAAGCTCCATAGCCGCTCTACGTGTTGCAGGAGTGCGGTTTCTCCCTCTGTGACTCGGGAGTGGAGACATCTAGTGGCTGTACTTCGGTTGAGAGATTTGGCGAGCGGGCCTTGGAGAGTCCATCCCAAACGGGTCTCGACTGCTGCAGGACAGCCTCGGGGTCCGGTATGAACCCGGTCTATCGGGACAATGAGGTCTGCATGGTCGGAGCCTATCAACAGGGTCGGCATAGCATTGTCTATGAGCGGGATCGGTAACTTGCGCAGATGTGCATATTTCTCCATCAGCTTGGCGACGGGGTATGTGTACCGCGACAGTCCTATTTCTTGGCTGGTGAAAGCGTCTGCAATCTGGTACCGTCGCTCAGGCTGGCCGCTTGCTGCGATAGAGAATGAGACATTCTCACCCTTTATCGTCTTCAAATCTCGTCTTATTGTCCGAATTGTCATTTGGGTTTCGCTTCCCCGCAGCCCCAGCTGGGCCGCAGCGGAGGCGAGCAGCAGGGTCTTCTCTGACCCGTCATCGAGGACGGCGCAAGTGTCCAGGACCCTATTCTGGTAGCTTAGTGTCACACGCACTACCTTTAGGAGTACTCGGGCTCCATTGCTGCTGGCGGGATCGATGTACATGACGCTCGCTTTGCGGCTGGATGGTGCAGGTGAAGGGCGCCGTCTGTTACTGTCGTGAAGTATGTCCAGATGGGCTCCATCGCACTTGGTGCACCTCTTCTTTAAGCGGCACTCGGCTGCCACGTGTGAGCGCGCACAGCGAAAACAGCGCCCGTTGGACTCCATCCATTGACCCGCCTCCTCCGCGTTCAGCTTGGGGAAGGAGTCACATTGCGCTAGCCAGTGTTCTTTCTCACAGTAGGGGCACACTATCTTCCACTTCTCCGTTCTGGAGGGGGTACTGTGGCTCCTGCTGCTCGGTACTGACTCCGATTGGTGCATCACAGTCACCGATCTTCTTCCATCATTTAGTCGTCTGGTTCCTTCTCTGGAGCCAGGGGTGCTCCGTCCGAATGTATCTAGCCGTAGGCTGCTGACTTCTCTCGCCAGGAAGTCTGCTAGATCGAGGAGGTTCGGTTCGGGGCCATTCGGGTCTCTGTGGTCCCTCTGCCGCCTAAAGCGCTCCTGACGAGCGGGCGGCAGCTTCTCCAGGATCCTTTCCACATTTGAGTTGGCGTAAAGTTCATACTTCCCCTTCTCTCTTTGCGCTCCCAACATCCCTACCAGGGACTGCACTCTGATGGACAGGTCGTCCAGTGCTCGATTGTCTATTGCTGGGGGTAAGCGGTCAATGTGTCGGATCTCCTGGATCACGTAATCCCATATGCGCCCATACCTCTGGTCCAATGCTACCAGCGCTGCTGTGTATGGGGTGGTGGAAGTCGCGTAGGCGAGCGCTATATTATGTGCGCGGGGCACCTTTAAGTGCTGCAGTAGGATGGCGTATTTGTGGCGTTCATCCAATACATCCACCAACATGGTCTCCAGACACATGCGGAGTTCTGTATACTGGGCCCGGTTCTCTTGGGTGAAGTCGGGTACCATAGGCGTGCCAATGTATGACGCTGACTGTGGATACATCGGCGAGCGTTGGGGGAGAGGCCTCCTAGGCGAGTCTCCTCCCGCTCCTTGGTATGGGCTGGTACCGGCAGTGTACCATGGCCCGCTTGTCCAGGTGCTGTTCCTCGGTGCGGGTCGTGCGTCTTGCTCACCCGTGTATAGAGTCGGGGGTCTGTAGCGCAGCTCCGCGGGAGTATAGCCTGGGCTGTACCGGACCTCCTGGTCCGGTAGAGTACTGTGCTGTCTTCGGGCGCGGTTCTCCTCCTCTTCCTCTTCGTCTTCAGTTAGGTCATCCAGTGCTTGTAGTCTCTGGTTTAGCCTCTCCACAGGATATGCTGCTCCTTCCCGGTTGCTAGGTCTCGCTTGGACCGGTGGGGGGAGGTGGTCTGTGGGGGGTATAGACCTCGTCTGTTGGTCAAGTTCAGGGTTGTTTACTCGGCTAGGGGATGCCGCCCTGGAGGTGTGTCTAGACGAGTTCCTGGAGCCTCTGGCGGAGGGAGAGGGTGTTGTCCGTCTGATCAGCTGTTCTATTAGTTGCGCTTGTTGTCTGTCGCGCTCTGCGTCCCGTAGAGCACCAGCAGCTGCTCGCTGGCTGTCTGCTCGGTCTCGGGCCACATTCTCTTCCATCTGAATGCGTCTTATTTCTAGACGTATATGCTCTTCTTCGCTCCGCTGCTGGATCTGCAGTCGGTCGCGTTCAGCAGCGGCGTTCAGGCTGATGAGGAAGGCCTGCTGTAGGGTCCTCTCTGCCTCGCTGGGAGAAGGCGGTTGTATAGGGGAGCCTTCCCTCGGGGTACTCCTTGCGGAGCCTTGGAGTTCTATCTCCACGGTGCTCTCCCCGTCTTCTTCCGTGCCGAGTTCTCTCTCGGTAGCGTTGTATTCCTCCCGGGACTCATCGGGGACTACTTCTTCAGTACTGGCGGGGTGTGAAGTCATGTCTGGTTCCCACTGGTCCCCACCGTGAACTTGGTCAGTTACATTAGAGCCCGTAGGGGCCTCTATGGTCGGGGTAGTCTGGGCGTTGGGGTTAGACATACTTTTACTTTCTAGTTTTACCGCGTTTACTGTTAGTAGAAGACTAGGTTGTTGACTGACAGCGTAAGCCTCTAAGTACTGAGGGAGCCGTCGTTCGCGCTGCGGGCGTTGGTTAGGAGGATCGTTTCGTGGAGTGTTCATCATAGGCCATTTCAATATTAATAACACTATATTAATATTACACTAATTACCATCCGGCTCGAAGGACCAATTGTAACTGAGGGGTACAATTCCCTGACTGTATTACTAGATATGATACTTACTACCACTACCTTTGTACTTAATATTCGGCCACCCAGTACACGGCATAAATATATTATCATGAACACTCTCACGTAGATGAAACGGATCCAACACAAATGTACGAATTAGAAACAGGTCTTTATTTCCTACACAGCGATGGTGTGTAGAATAAGCACTTAATCACTTAATTACATTTATGAATTGAAATAGTATGCACTTTTATGGCAAGGAGTATTCGTCGGTATATCAATAGATAATGTCCAATCTCTGAAGGCGCAGGTGGTAAATATACGACCTGGAATAGTTAAGGAATAACAGCAATGATACTTTAATGATTATAGGCTGGATACACTAGAGGGGGTTAATCCGGTCGCTTGTAAGCCGACAGGAGTAGGAGGGGGGGGGGGGAGGTTGAATCCAGCTGCCTCGTCCGGCCAAGGGTATCCCAGGAGAACCCACTGTAGTGCCGTTCAATGCGCCGGCGATCCTTGGACCACAGATGAAAGCAGGTGGACTCTTCGTGGGCCGGCTCTCTCCGGTCCACGGGGGAGAGATGTGGAGAGACCTCGTCTTGCAGAGCGTCTCCTCACCTTGCGTCCTCTCCAGGGGGGGGGGTTCCAACACACGGTAGTGTCGGGGGTCTTTATCCATGGAATAATCAAAGTATCCAAAGCATAATCCGTGCCTGGGAAGGCGGGCTGTCGTCGGTAGAATAATCCGGTATACAGGTCCACTCGCTCGTCGGCTCTGGGGCTCCTCGGGTGCAGCTTCACATAGGGTCAACCACCCTGGGTAAGCAGCCAGTTCTCTGCCCGAAACGATGGGGTACTGACTACGGTAGTATTCTCACCGCACGAAGCACTATATATTAACAGACTATTATTAGCTTAATAGACTACGTCCAACTCGACGATATAGTGCCAAATATGACTATTTAAATATTAATATACACGATGTCTCAATACCGATGGTAGGCCGAACTTGGCCTTACTCCCACACGTGGCATCGCGGGGAGGCTTTACGTCTGTGACTCTATTGGAGGGTAAGAAACTGGACTGAAAAGAAAGTCCTACTTTAGTAGCGCAGTATATATACGCACTATGAACAAATAGTCCCATTAGTGGTGCGGTAGCCAAATTCCTACGCGGAACTAGGACTTGTTCGTACATGTCGAGCGGTACGTTTGAACTGGGTCTGAGGGGTATGGCAGCCTGGCACCAAGGTCTCGACCAATAGTAGAATGGAGACTATTATGGGATGTTCAGTAGGCTAGAATGGATATTCAATGCATATTGTACAAGGAATATACAAGGGATATCAGGGAATATTAGAGAATATACAAATACAATTAAATATATATATATAAATAAATATATATATTCGGTTTAATCTGGCCCTTCACAACATGCATTCTTTCGCCGGTTAAGTTTAGGCATGTTAACTTTAAGCATTGTTTCGGAGTTGGTTAAGGTTAAGGTTAGGCATTGTTTCGGAGTTGGTTAAGGTTAGAAGGGTTAAGTTTAGGCGCTGTTAAGGAGCTGGTTAAGGTTAGAGTTTGTCTTAGAGAATGGCAATAGACAGCCTATTTCCGCGCTGCAGCTCTCTCGCGCTGCCGCGGTCACATGGGCGTAGTGGCCAATCAGAGAAACGCTAAACACAAGTTGGTTGCCTAAAATATTCACGCGAACCGGACGTATGGCATAACTGTGTTTGTGTGCTCGCCGATGCTCTCTCACACACGTGTCTCCGAGGACGTCTCAGGAACAGCGCATTCAAAGCGACTTCTCCCGAGTTCCGACGGCGTCTGTGGACTGTATTCTGTATGTTTTGGCTCTGCGTTTGACTTCAGTGCGTGCGGCACATTGGACTGTGAAATGGAACAACGGTTGTGTGAGGTTAAAGTGCAGACTTTCAGCTTCAACCTGAGGGTGTTTACATCCATATCGGCTGAACCGTATTGGAATTGTAGCCCTTTCCCCCCATGTACAGTACATTTAAAATCCCATTAAGTTCCATTCATCTATTGAGGGGCATTATTTCCTAGCGGGGGGGAAAACTAAATTATTTCACGAATGACCACTCCAGGGTCACAGACTTGATAGCAATGTATTTGCAACCAAATATGAAATATTACACCTTTCATTTGAGTTCATGTTCATGTCACCAAAAATATGTAATTATTTTTGGTCTCTGTATTAAAAAGGGCAACAATTCCTACACAGTTAAGGACATCCTTGAAAGTATTGAGCCAAAACAAAACATACCAAGCGTTTTTCCACCTGGGCCTTCAGTGCTATCCTCGCTCCAGCAATTGAACCGCCTTCAAATTACCTCACCATGTAACTAGGGCTATAGGCTATTGTCATTCGACCATCCCCTACACAGTGCCAGCAGCCTTCATAGAGTGGCTCAGCATCTATGAGAGTTGCAATACACTAATTGTAGAGAGAGATGAATACACAGTGACTGAATCAAACCATCAAGGATGCACCACTGTTATGCAGTATGACAGCATGCTGCATCACAAATATAAATGGCATATAGCCCAAATCAATGGCACGCATTACCAAAGATACAACTACAAACTCACAACAACCAGTCACATATACTCATACGACCACCAAGGGTTGGTTTTAAGGTAATCCTAACGGTTATGGTTAGGGTATGAAGTTAATACGGATTAGGTTAACATTTATGGTTAGGGTTGAGATTCGTTTTAAGGGTTGCTTAACGGTTATGGCTGGTTTAAAATGTATAAAAAATCTAAGCAAATGAACAAAGGGCAGATGATTTAAATTTTTTTTTTTTGATACAGTACTGAATTTTGCCATCCGGACACATGCAATTTGAAATATGAATATAGAATATCTGGCATATAAATTACCTTATTATGGTCAAGTCATACATCTATATGGATCGGACCAAATCTCCTATTTCCAATGGCAGAGTTAAATCTCTGGCAGATCGGGCTTAAGAGGTTACGGTAACAGTGTGGTTAACAGTGTGGTTAAGGTTAGGGTTATGGTTTGGGTGTGGCTGTCAGAAAAGTGTCTCTTGGCAGTGTCAAGGTAAAAGGTATTGTTCAGTTAACGACGTAAACTACGGCGAGCGCTGAGCGCCATACACAGTGCGACCATGTGATGCAGCCAGGGGGCGAGAGATAATGCATTGAGTGCTGACAGTCAAGCATGCCCAGTTGTGTTTCTCAAATATGTAATCATGCGCTCTAGGGCAGTGGTTCCCAAACTGTGGTGCGCGAGCGCCCTCTAGGTGGTGCGTGACATGAAAAGGCAAATTCTTTTTTTACAATTAAATTTCATAAAAATCTTAGTCAAACCTTTAGTATTATGGATATTAAACATGCTGGCAGAGTACATGCATCCATGTTGTCGTGAACATTTTAAAGAAATGAAAAGAAATTCCCTATCCATAGTCGCCGTGGGAAGAGATAAAATAAAAAATAAAATAAAATAAATTCCCTACCTACTCATGGCCTTAACTGACAACAAACAGGAACCAAACAATATTTTTTTTATGCCTAATAAATATAACTAATATACATTATTTCAAATGGGGATTTTCACTGTGTAAATCATGAAATTCAAGAAACGTTTTAATAAAAAAACGTACGTTTTAATAATAATAATAAACAATAATGTCTCGGGCGTGTCTGACACAGGTGTGCTTCATCTGTGCACGGAGACCAGCAACAATTTTTTCTAACAGAAACCCATTGGGGGGTGCGTCAGCTAGGTCGGGAGGTGACAGGGGGTGCACGGCCAAAAAAGTTTGGGAACCGCTGCTCTAGGGCATGACAATGTCCACTCGACAGAGGCAATAGATCACTGGGATGGTCACCACCAAACGTGCCCATGCGTGAGAGTTGCCCCACGCTCTTGCACATATCTTTCTCCTGAAGGAAGACGAGGAGGTCAGCAGGGCTTCTTCCTTCAAAATCAGTCATGGTATTGATTACAGTTAGTTCTGTTTTAAGCTGGGGCAGAACGAAGAGATCTCCGTGGCTCTCCATTAAACTAGAACATGCCTGAGACTGCTGCTGGTCGAGGAGGGAGAGAAACATGATTTTCTCATGGTCTTTAACTTCTTAAGCATCTGGCAAAAATGGGGCTAGTTTATTCATTTATTTTGACCATTGCATACCCAAAGTAATGTGTGATTTATTATATTTTATACTTATAGCACATGCATGAGTCTGGTCTCTTTTGAAAGGTAACATAATGACGTTTCTTACAGAATAAAGATAAATCCCTTTGAGTGCTAATTAAATAGAGTAACAGAGGTTTGAACACACTGAAGTAAAGGTTTTGTGTACTCACATTTATTTTTACTGGTTGCCAGATGCCTGTTTTTAAGTTCCAGCTGAGAGGTAGGAGCTGGAAAGCATAATGGTTCCATAGCCTTAAGTCTTATGTAGTATAGGTCCAAAGTTTATAAAAATCAGACGGAAAAGGTACGGGTAGAAATTCAGTGTGATTATCCAAAATGGCCGTCCACTGCCATTCATTAGCCTACAGAGTAAAAACAAAGGACTTCTTCGTCTTCTTGTGTCGCCTTCCCCCACTCTGAGCGCCCGTCTGGGATCGCTTTCGGAGCAGACGCTTGTTTGCTACAACGGTGGTCAATCATTTTCGCCATCAGCAGTGACTTGTCAGTTCAGGACCGTTCACAACCGGACATGGTCACGGCTTGTCAAATGAGACTCGCCGGACGTTTCGTCTTGTAACTCGAGAATGGAATCATGCAATAGGTTGAGTGAGGTGGCGATCGAAAGGCGGCAAATTCAACTTTCCAACAATGTATTGGTTGATCGGCAAAAACGCAGCCCGGGGCCGGCAGACGAGCGCAAAATGCTGAATACGGGCCTTCCGATCCTTAAGTGGTTAAACTGGTTCTGTATCCATGTTGTCCATTCGTTGCTGTGGAGTTTCTGGTACCTTGCGCGAATGTCCCCCTGCACTCAGCCTCTCCGTCTGCTTGGCACACCTGTTTATAACTCCAAAACGTTTATGGAGACTGGTGGACAGGCCAAAACGGAATGTCTGCAGTCATAAAATGTACTTGAAATGCTTTTATCCGTTTATTTGTTTATTCGGATGCCCATTAGCTGCTATTAAGGTAGCAACTATTCTTTATGGGGTCCACATGAAAACATTAACACACAATGTCCAGGAACCATTCACACTAAATCACATTTGTCTGACTCAGCACCCAGATCCGCTCATACCCACCCAGTACCCTCCACGATCCCTTCATACCAACTCAGTATCCTCCTAGATCCCCTCATACCCACCCAGTACCTTCCTAGATCTCCTCATATCCACCCAGTACCTTCCCAGATCTCCTCATATCCACCCAGTACCTTCTTAGATCCCCTCATACAAACCCAGTTCCCTCCCAGATATCCTCATATCCACTCAGTACCCTCCTAGATCCCCTCATACCCACTCAGTACAAAACTACGTTCTCTGCATTGCACACATTCTAGGTGAAGGAACTACTACATGCCCTTGTCTCACCTCTCTGGTAGTATGTACATTAATACATGAAATAATTTAGCATACATAGTAGACATGAGAAGCAAACATCTTTCGGCACTTTGGCCTTTGTCCAAAAGTGAATTATATGAGAGAGAGAGAGAGAGAGAGAGAGAGAGAGAGAGAGAGAGAGAGAGAGAGAGAGAGAGAGAGAGAGAGAGAGAGAGAGAATATGCAGACAATATTGACATTCACGCTGTTCCAAAGTTTGATGAATTGGTGTAATTGTGAAGAGGGGGAGGGGGAGGCCCCAAAGTACTGAGCAGATATCTCCCAAAAAATGTATCGCCTCCCATTTAATTAGCATTCCCCCGGTCGTTCACATGGCAACGGCGTTGGAAATGAGCCATGTGTTCATACCCCCGCTGTCATCCCAGTCTGTAATGAATGCAACTGTCAAGTCATCTCTCTGGGCACCTTGTCTTGACTGATGGCAGACACCAGGATTCCCCCCCATAGCAACAATCGTCTTCCTTTCCTGTTTTGGGACGGCAAAATCATTTCCATTTCTCCTATTAGTTTGTTGATTACCACAGCTGTTTCTCCTTGTTCGGAGTTCTCGCGCTAAGGGGAACATCTGCCGCCGCGCTCGTCCGCCCGTAACTCTTTGTTCTGCCCGGCGGATCCAAATCACTCGTGAATCGAGTTCGATGTCGTTCCCGCGTCCGATGCTCGATTACGCACGACGCGGCAGGTCGTTATCTATATTAATGCTTGTTTTTCTTTCTCTCACTGTCACAGGCGAGAGTGAGGAAAGACACGCGGCGAGAGGTTTTGGCCCAAGAATAAATGTCATCCGTGTAAATTATTTAATAAAAAAATAAGCTAACTTTATATTATACCTGCAGTAGGCAACTTCCTCTAATTCATATTTAGTTTCGAATTCTGACACAAATAAAATACCCAATCGTAAAAGTCACTGATGAGTAGTGTAATGTGGAATAGTTCCAGTAACCTCCATAACCCCAATTCAGTAACCACCCCAATACTGACTCATAGCGTCTGCGTGGCTTGGGCTTCCAGCCAGTTGGGGAAGCTGTCAGGGAAGGTGCCTCATGCTGTGCCATTTGGTTGTGGTTATGTTCATTTTCCTTCACAATCGTCTTTGCAGAAAGAAAGAAAGAAAGAAAGAAAGAAAGAAAGAAAGAAAGAAAGAAAGAAAGAAAGAAAGAAAGAAAGAAAGAAAGAAAGAAAGAAAGAAAGAAAGAAAGAAAGAAATGCCCTCAGTCTAATGAAGAATGAACGTAAGCCAAGCCAGCAGGCTGTGATGGTGGCATCACAGATGGCACCATATTCACATTCAACATGGTGAAACCAGCCCATGGCCTCTCTCTCCCTGCATCGTCCTCCTAGAGGCTCAGTGCTTCAGTATGAATGAAGCAGCAACATGGCCTCAGTGCTTCAGTATGAATGAAGCAGCAACATTGATTGATTGATTGATTGATTGATTGATTGATTGATTGATTGATTGATTGATTGATTGATTGATTGATTGTTTGATTGATTGATTGATTGAAAAGTTTATTAACAGATTGCAGAATGGGTACAGTACAGTACAGCTCAATACATACAATTGTTAAGGGGATGCAGACCAGAGAAAGACTTTCGTCTTGTTTACATCAGGGTCCCCCATTTTCAATTCATCATAACAACACACGACATACAGATAGACAGTACTGCTACATCTATACATTTATGACATACCAGATTTGCAAATACAGTACTGTTTGTGATACAAAAAGTGTCCAGAAAAAGAGTGTATATACATTTGTCGTAGAAACTGTACATTGGGGGAGGTTGGGTCGGTGGGGTGGGGTTGGGTGGGTGGGGGGGGCTACTGTACATTGGAGGTGGGTGGGGGGGGGTTGAGTAGGGGGTGGGTGGGGGACACTGTACACTGTACATTGGAATACTGACAAAGCCATACTTGGTCATTTACTGTACAACTGGGTTAGGACATTTGTAGGGGCCAGTTTCGAATTGCAGTCTCCCGTAGGTGTTCTTTGAGAGTGTTTTTGAAAGTGGGTAGTGATTCACATTCCTTTACAGCTTTGGGTAGGGCGTTCCACATTGATGTGGCATAATTGCGAAAAGTGTTTAGTCCCTTGTTTGAGCCGAATCTGGGTTTAACATGATTTGTGGAGCTCCCTCTGGTGTTGTGATCGTGGTATTCACTGACCTTTGGGAAGTATTTCGACATGTACATGGGTATCTTAGTGGTGCAATGTATCTTGTAGACCAGGCCCATTGCAAGTTGCTGTACTCTGTCGTCTACTCTAAGCCATCCTAGGTTGTCAAAGTGGGCAGGGGTGAGGTGGGTTCTAGGAGTCAGGTCAAGCAGTAGTCTGACTAGTTTGTTTTGAGATGTTTGTAATTTGGTTTTTAGTGCCTTTGAGGTGCTTTGGTACCATAAGGTGCAAGCATAGTCGTAGTACCCTTGAATGAGTGCTCCTGCCAGAGTCTTCAGGGTATTCTTGTTTACCAGAGAGGAGATCCGGTACAAGAATCGCGTTCGTTGGTTGACTTTTTTTATTACATTGGATGCCATTTTGTCACAGGAAAGATTAGCCTCTAGGATGGAACCCAGGTAGGTAATTTCATCTTTCCTTGTGACAATATTGTCTCCCACTGTAACTGAGAAGCCGTCGGTCTTGCTGAGTTTGTTATTTGAGCCGAAGAGAATGGACTCTGTTTTGCCCATGTGTAATGATAGTTTGTTATCGGCGAGCCATATGCAGATTTTGCCTAGTTCCGAGCTGAGGGCTTTTTCAACCTGTAACTTGTTCTTGTGGCCTCAGTGCTCGTGGCCTCAGTGCTTCAGTATGAATGAAGCAGCAACATGGCCTCAGTGCTTCAGTTTGAACGGAGCAGCACTGTGCCCTCTCAGTGGCATGTTGCCCCCCAGTAAATACCCCCCCCGCGCTTGGAGTCTACCGTCTCCGATCACCAACTGTCCCCCAGCGGCCATGTCTGTCAGGACCCCGCCTGATTGATAAACCTTTTAAATGCACTATGATGTCACCACTCATTAGGGACTCGAGCGTCTTCCTCCATATAGTGTACGCCTCTATATTCCCATGGTGCATCACTGTTTACCTGCCACACTTACAGAGTGTTGACAGATGCTGTTACTAGTTATGCCCGCGCCAGTGAGTGACGGTGATTGGGACTGACCGTGGGATGCTGCAGGCTATCGGTTGACTGTTCTGTGGGGAAATATCAGTTGCCGCATAGACGCGCGGTGTGGTAACACCTTAATAGGACTGATTGAGCTCTATTCCAACGACAAGGCGACAGCTCTGTGTAAATCTCATAGAAAAGTTGAACGCTTGCGTTTCACTCGCACGGCAAATGTCAACGTGACAGTTACAGTCAAGCACACACACACACGCTACCTGTATGCAAATACCCTGTATCCTCCCCCGCTCGTGTGGCAGCACAGCCATCATGTGAGGCTCATTGCCAACCGCCTGAAACGGCACGGACCCCGACATTATGGTTATGAGTTACAGCTGTGTTTATTCATCTATAACATGTCAAAATGTCTGCCGTGAAAAAGGCCCATCGGTGCCAACGGACAGTGATCACAATGTATGTAGACGTGTACGTAGCTATACCCACATGCACTTCTCTGCATGTACACTTTGATTGGGTTTGAATGGATAATCCAGTGAATGCAGTCTCCATGTAACGGCAGTTAAATGAAGATATACTTCATATAGGCTATACGGGTATACAATAGAATAGAATATAAATACTTTAATCATCCCGAGGGAAATTTGGCACTACAAATTCCTCACAGTAAACGTTTAGGTAGACAAAACAAAGTCACAAATGAGAATAACAAAAAAAATTGCCTAAGAATAAAGAATAAAATAAGCCTAAGAATAAAATAATAATAATAAAATACGGCCCAGGATTCACATTTCCTATGTTATGTATATACATTATAATATAAAATATACAGTAAAAATATACAGAAATCTACAGTAAGTGTACAGTAAGTGTAATATTGAACAATGTTGTTTTAAAAGTAAAAGTCCAGGAAGATGGTAACTGTCACCCTGTGCTCAGTGATGCAGTGAGGCACAGTGATGCATTGTAAAGTCTGATGGCTGTCGGAATTAAGGACTTCCTGTGCCGTTCAGTGCTACATCTTGGGAGTGTTAGTCTAGCACTGAACGTGCTCCTCCTGTAGCAATTGCCTTTGAATCGCAACGTTCTGGGTTCAATACTGGGCACCGGCGAATCAGCTTGAGTAGCTATAACGGCCCGGGGTAACTAAGACGAACGGTAAGTACCGGGGGCTGACGGAAGGTGTGACACTCTAGCAATCCATCTCCCCGGTCTAAGCGCCTCGTAAGCGGGGTAGGATCCCCTGCTGCTCGGCTGATACCGACAATAAGCCACTTCGACCTACTTATTCGTGAACCTACTTATTCTCTGCATTTGACCCCTCCTAACCACTCTAGGAGCCGCGGGGCAGCCACAGACACGCGCCCCCCAGGGACCAACTACAGTTGTAACAGTAGTAGTAGCAGTGCCTTGGTCAAGGGCAATGTGGCAGGAGTAGCGAAACGTGGTGTGGGAGGAAACCAGAGTAGCCGCAGGAAACCCACACAAACACAGGGAGAACATGCTAACTCCACATTGCTAACCACTGTGGCACCGCGGCCGTCGTATCACAGATCTGGAGTCAGATCTATATCGATACCAGCAGGGTTTTAACCTGACACTTTCTCTCTTTCTCTCTAGCCACTTCCGTCACCGGCTCGGGGAAAATGAGTAGACCTGGGACTCTATTTGATTGAGCAACAGGGTTAGAGAGATATTGACATTATAAACTCGGGATTCTTTTTGTTATATTTATAATATATTTTTGTTATATTTCCAGTGCATACTGATTACATATTTGACCTTTTGTGACAATCTACAGACAAAGAGGATAAGCTAGGCTAACAATTTGGCTACTTTTTACATCAAATTGAGAACATCAGTGTTTACAATTTACAATGTTGATTGCTATAGCACAATGTCAGTTTCACTAATCACGTAGTCGCGCTTTAGCCGTACCTCTCTCCACACTGTGTTTAGCGCTATGCCGGCGCTGGAGAGAGGTCTGGCTGGACCTATTATCATTCCCGTATAGGGGAAGGAAAAGACAACGCTCTGACTTGTTTGTATTTCTTTAAACCAATCACAATCATTCTGGGCAGCGTTAAGCCCAGGATGCAGCGGCGATGCCCTTGCAAAATAGTGTCGCTGGGTGGGGAGGACTATTCCAACTGAAATAGTCGGCTAATGGCATGTTTATACCCACCGTCTACATCCTGTGAGTAAAACTAATGGCATGTTTATACCCACCGTCTACATCCTGTGAGTAAAACTAATGGCATGTTTATACCCACCGTCTGTCTACATCCTGTGAGTAAAACTAATGGCATGTTTATACCCACATTCTAAATCATGTGAGTCAGACTACTAGAGTTTTCAGTGGGGACATCGCCTCCTATACATTTTATACCACGGCTTGGTGGTCCTCTTCCTGTATACGATCTTAGCTTTTAACTATGTTTTAACTAATGAGCTTCAGGAAATGCTTATTGGTCTTAAACTGGTACTTGAATGCAAATAAAACTAAATCCATGCTGTTTTCTCTAACCAGAAATATTGATTATAACGGTTTGCTTACGCCCACCATAAATGGATATAGAATAGAGAGAGTCACTGAATCTAAATATCAAATATCAGTTAATCTCTCGAGTCCCCGGTGTTTAGAATCCTCTTCCCTGCATCAGTAGGGTGCAAAGGATCACACCAGGTGCATACTCAACTCATATGCAATTCAAACAAGTAGCTTACTTGCTAGCTTAAGACAGACAAACACTGTGCAAGTGGGCTGGGATTTGTCCCAAACACAGATGGGTCCAATTTGTATTCGACTAACATGTTGCAAACATCACAGTACGCTCTCTCGTATGGGAGCCATGTGCCTAAGGTACCCCCTAGCTATCAGTTCTGAGCACTTTAAGAAAGCCTGCTACATTTTCATTCCATAACTGGGTTCCTCTTTTCCAACCTTAATTGCATATTTTCTGTTCCTCTGTTGAGTTGTAAACAAGTTGAGGTTGTATAGTTTGTGTGTGTGTGTGTGTGTGTGTGTGTGTGTGTGTGCGCGCGCGCGTGTGTGTGTATCATGTGTGAGTTAAAATGTGTTAAATCATCTCAGATGTCTCTTGCAAAGCGGCTGTGAATGCGGGTCTTTACATTTAATTTGCACAGTTACCCTCAGACATCTGTTTTTATGACAGAGCAGGTGCCTAATCCCACAAAAACTAAACAGTTTCCTACAGTACTTAAAAAGCAAATTCTCCAGACAATCACTAATCTCGTTTTTGAACGCAACACAATAACCCCCCACCCCCCCCCCCCCCCCACCTGCTTATCGGCGCGTAGCACAGATACTCATCTGTCTGGTTATGTGCATTAATGGTTTAACAGAGCTTCTCCTTATCCACATTGGAATCAGTTGAGAATCACCCCTGCTAACTTCAGCTACCATAACTCATACCGTCTGTATGGTAGGGAGAAAACCGTCACTCATACCGTCTGTATGGTAGGGAGAAAACCGTCACTCATACCGTCTGTATGGTAGGGCTAAAACCGTCACTCATACCGTCTGTATGGTAGGGAGAAGATCGTCACTCATACCGTCTGTATGGTAGGGAGAAAACCGTAACTCATACCGTCTGTATGGTAGGGATAAAACCATAACTCACCGCCTGTATGGTAGGGAGGTTAAACATTCTGCCGTGATGTAATCAAAGGGGGGCTCCACCCACAATTTCCGGGCCACTCCCCTCACAAAAAAACAAAGTCCCAAACCATACTTTCAATTTGTAGAACAAACAACCACTCGAATTGTAGCCAACCCCTGTGTGTACACAATGCCTGTTGTCGGTTGATGATTTGTTAAAATGGCCTCTGCGTTTTTTATTCAAATGGCTACTCCCCTTGAATAGGAGATGTTGCCCCCCATGTCTACAACCGTGTGAAATCGGATTATTCTTTCCGTTTGGGACTTTTGAGTTTTAGGCGATGGGTGCGCCGTCACATAATTAGGAATTCAATGCGGCCAAAGCGGCAGAGTCGAGCCTCTCTGAGGCTCAAAAGACCGTTTGCCATGGTCGATTATAATGGATTATAGTTGGGTCAAGTGATTACAGGAAGTAACAAAATGATTATTTCTTTATTTAAAACGTGGAGATTTTTTGATTCCGTAGAGACCAGCTCACAGAGGTGGAAATGCCCCCCCCCCAGCTGCTTATCGGCGAGTAGCACAGATACTCATCTGTCTGATAATGGTCAAGTGATTACAGGAAGTAACAACATTATTATTTCTTCATATAAAACGTTGAGATTTTTTTTATTCCGTAGACCCCACACACACACACACGCACACACACACACACACACACACGCACACGCACACGCACGCACGCACGCGCGCGCGCACACACACACACACACACACACACACATACACACACACACACACACACACACACACACACACACACACACACACACACACACACACACACACACACACACACACACACACATTTATAATCTTTATTTATGTCCACATAAAGACAATGTTTAAAGGACACAAATATTATCAGTGCACTTGTACATTGTGGGATTATTATAATCGTGCCCAAATTGACAATGGTAACCAAAGTTACACACACACATGGATGATGAACCTGACAATCTACACACAGCTCATGGATACAGATAGCAGCGTCTTCTCCAAATTGCCCGGCTGCCAATAATTGCTGACACTGAGCAATATTTTGCTAATTGTTTGGCTCTTCTCTTCGGAAGACCGGCCAACTGAAGGCCTCTAACACCCAACTTATGGACATGACCCAGGCTTCCACACACACACACACACACACACACACACACACACACACACACACACACACACACACACACACACACACACACACACACACACACACACACACACACACACACACACACACACACACACACACACACACACACACACACACACACACACACACACACACACACACACGCGCACACACACACACACACACACACACGTCACTGGCTACAAAAAAGACGGGGAGGATGTTGTCACAACTAACTTTTCCTAAACAAGACTTCTCCTCGGCGCACAGCAGGCTGCATAATGTTCCCTCCACGTCTATCCACCACGCAGCACGCCGCGTCGCTGCCTGCAGGAGTGTGTGTAGGGAGACTGATAGCCGCGGTGGTTCAGCGGATTCACGACGAGCAGCGGCTGCACCTGCCATTGGTATTCAAGGTGTTTTTCTCCTGTAAGTGTTAGTGAAATACATTAGGGGGGGTTGGATTTGGAGAGAGAGAGAGAGGGAGAGAGGTGGGGTGAGGAGGGAACTGAGATCTGAAAGAGTGAAGATGGATTAGCGAGGGTGTGGTGTGGTGTGGTGTGTGTGGGCATTAGGATGCTTCCAGTGCAGGGGAAACCAAGGCTGGGGGGAAATCACTCGTCTACATCATTGCTCCCCTCAAACTCTGCGGGAATCACTCTCACTGTCAGGCCTTCATGCGCACCCTGAGACCCCATGTTATCCTGTACCGTATGTGGCCTATAGATTACTCTCACAGTGTGCACTGCACTTTTCATCTCAGTAAATCACGCCTTGTATTCACAGCCAACGAGGCTTTGTGTGTGTATATATACGTATATATCATGGTGGATTTAATGAAATCCACGTATTTCCTTTGAAAAGTATTGGCAAGGGAAATGTGCTTTTTCTCCCTTGTCTGATTTCCCCCCCTATTGAATTCCATAGTAAAGTTTGACACAAAAAAGTTCAGCTTTGACATTGACTCGTAGTGACAGGAGGACGCTGGTTTCTATTGTCTTTGAACACTTGAGGACTGGTCTTGAATGACACCCGAGACGTCAACTGCATGGTCCATATAGCCATACTGTGTGTGAGTCTTCTGATAAAGAGTCCACACCCTTAAAAATCCCCATTCAAATGTCATCGAGAGACGTTGGTCTCAGATTAACCTAATGTGGGGGCGACAGCGGTCGTCTGGTAATCAGAAGGTTCCCCGGTTTGATTCCGGCTCCTCCCAACAGTGTGTCAGGAAGTGTCCTTGAGCGAGACACTTAACCCCTCACTGCTCCCAATGAGCAGGTTGGCCCCCGTCGTCGGTGTGTGTATGGGTGACTGTGAGGCATAACTTGTAAAGCTCTTCGGATAAAACCATTATATAAATGCAGTCCATTTAATCAGAATATACATCCATCGGATTATGTTCATGAGAATCCCTTGGGCGACGGAGTTGTGATTACATTATGCCACGCACGTTTTGGAGGGAAATAATGTCCTATTGATATTTTTTTTTTCTTTAACTCAGTGGTTCGACTTCACAGCCTCGCGTTTACCTCACATTTACCTCACATTTACCCACAGCCTCACATTTACCCACAGCCTCACATTTACCTCACATTTACCCACAGTCTCACATTTACCTCACATTTACCCACAGCCTCATATTTACCCACAGCCTCACATTTACCTCATATTTACACACAGCCTCACATTTACCCACAGCCTCACATTTACCCACAGCCTCACATTTACCCACAGCAGCCTCACATTTACCTCACATTTATCCACAGTCTCACATTTACCCACAGCCTCACATTTACCCACAGCCTCACATTTACCCACAGCCTCACATTTACCCACAGCCTCACATTTACCCACAGCCTCACATTTACCCACAGCCTCAAATTTATCCACAGTCTCACATTTATCCACAGTCTCACATTTATCCACAGTCTCACATTTACCCACAGCCTCACATTTATCCACAGTCTCACATTTATCCACAGTCTCACATTTACCTCACATTTACTTCACATTTACCCACAGCCTCACATTTACCCACAGCCTCACATTTACCCTCAGCCTCACATTTACCTCACATTTACCCTCAGCCTCACATTTACCTCACATTTACCCTCAGCCTCACATTTACCCGGGTGCCAACACTCCTGGGAGGCACCGGAGCACCAGAGTGGAAAGCAAGCCGCTGTGTGAAAAGTCCAAATAAGCAGCAGCACTCGATGGAAGGTATTTTTTACCAAAGAGGTCAGGTTGTATAACACTCTGGGATTACATTATTGGCTCACAGAGTGAGCTGGAACGCCTACTGTAGGTGATCAGAGACATAATTGAGCATGGAACCGGACTTGAAGAAGTCTTTATTTGTAGCACACATCGCTACATTGTCATGCAGCAAACACACACATGTGAGATGGCACATAGGAACACACACACACACATGTATTTTTTTTGGGTCGCCCCATCCCGTCGTCCTTCCCTCCCAATGGCAGCCAGGAGCAGAGGGTTGCTGTGTGGGGCAGTGCCCGGGGACCAATCCAAGTGATCCAGTCCGTCAGGGATGTGTCTGCGTTAGTGATCTGTCCGGCATGTTTTTCCATTGGGTTTATCGCTTTTTCTGGAGGGGAGACCCTTGCCAGCATGGGGAGAACATGCAAACTCCACACATGCTTGTTATGGTTTGACACCGACCCCAAACGCAACGACACAAGAGAGTTGGATTCAGAGTTGCCAAATACAAGGGCTTGTTTATTTGGTGACTAGAATAAGTGAAACAGGGAAGGCAGGTCAACAAGAAACAGGTACAATGAACAAGGGGCAAAGTTCTGCTGCTCTGCAGCTTCTCCCGGAAGGGTAGTCTAGGGAAGCAGGAGCAGACCTCTGTACCGCTCTGCAGAATCTCACGGCGGACCTCTCAGATGTTGTGTAAGACCGAGAGAGGGAGAGAGGGAACGGGTCAGTGACAGAGCAGACTTGAAACGAGCTGGAGGACAGGGTGTTATATTCTTCGTGTTAAACAACACAGTGATGTGCAATATTCCAAAAACAGCCCAAGTGCATATCTTCATGTAAACACACAGTGAGCAAAATCCAAACACCGTCCAAATGTGAAATACTATCTTCGTGTAAACACACAGTGAGCAAAAATCCAAACACAGTCCAAATGTGAAAACAATATCTTCGTGTAAATACACAGTGAGCAAAAATCCAAACACAGTCCAAATGTGAAATAATATCTTCGTGTCAATACACAGTGGGAGGTGGAAGATCCCCAAAATATTATTCCAAAAAAGGAAAGAGCAAAAACGATAATGGCTGGGTGAGTGACTGTCTGACAAAAAGGTGGTAGACTTCAGTGTAAAGGTTACACACGAAAATCGGAAATAGGTCAAGACAGTCAATCTAGATAAACTCACCCAGACGTGCTGCGTAAAGGAACAGGAACGAAGTGGAGGCGAGCGCGCGCCACGGAGCAGGTATCCAAGCGAAGGCTTCTAGGAATTTCCTGGAGAATAGCACAGTGAAACAGAAGCAACGGGGAAAAACATCCAGCGACAAATCAAGACGAACCAACAACTTAGGGTGGGGAAAACGGGGTATAAATAATGAGGGATCGATTGATTGAAAGGCAGTGACAGCTGGGGAATGTGATTGAAAAGCGTGGGGAAGTGAGGGAACCAATCAGCGACGTCTCAGATGACGTCAGCGGGGAGAAACGTGTGAACGAGGGAATTGAAATACTTGACAGAAAAAATGAATGAAAACAAAGCGAGGGTGGTTAAAGGAACAGAACGAGTGAGAAGGCAAGGACAGAAACCTCACAGTACCCCCCCCTCAACGGGAGCCGCCCGGCGACCAGGCCGACCCGGCTCGTCAGGATGGGCCCGATGGAAGTCGGTGATCAAGCCGGGATCCACGATGAGCTGCCGGGAGACCCAGCTACGCTCCTCAGGGCCGTAACCCTCCCAGTCCACCAGGTATTGGAATCCCCGGCCCCGCCGACGAACGCCCATCAACCGGCGGACCTGCCACTGGGGGTGACCATCCACTAGCACAGGAGGCGGCGGATCAGGAGCCGGAGGCATAAGGGGACTGAGGGAGACGGGCTTAACCCGGGAGACATGGAACACGGGGTGGATGTGCATGGATGCAGGAAGCTTCAGGCGCAGGGCCGCCGGACTGAGTACCTTCAGGACCTCGAAAGGACCGACGAAGCGAGGGTTGAGCTTCTTGGCCGAGGACCGTAGCGGGAGGTCCTTCGCGGAGAGCCACACCCTCTGCCCAGGGCGGTAAGTCGGCGCGGGAACCCGGCGCCGGTCGGCACCACGACAGGCGCGCTCAGATGTCCGGAGCAGCGCGGTCCTGGTGATCTCCCAAACGCGACGGCAGCGGTCGAGGTGGACCTGCACGGAGGGAACTGCCACTTCCGTCTCCAGTGCGGGAAAAAGAGGGGGCTGGTAGCCCAGGGAGGCCTCTCGGCTGCCACACACCGAAGAGCAGACTCCACGCTCTGGTTCATCCTCTCCGTCTGCCCGTTTGTCTGGGGATGGTAGCCGGAGGAGAGACTGACCGTTGCCCCCAATCCCTTGCAGAAAGCCCGCCAAACCTGGGAGGTGAACTGGGGCCCCCGGTCAGAGACGATGTCCTGGGGTAAACCGTGAAGGCGGAACACGTGGTGCGTCAGGAGGTCCGCCGTCTCGGCTGCTGAGGGAAGCTTGGAGAGGGCCACGAGGTGGACCCCCTTGCTGAATCGATCCACCACGGTCAGAAGACAGGTGTTCCCCTGGGAGGAGGGTAGTCCAGTGACGAAGTCGAGCGCCACATGTGACCACGGACGGCTTGGAACGGGAAGTGGCTGCAAGAGCCCGGAGGGTGCCTGGTGAGAGGCCTTGCTGCGGGCACAGACCGCGCAGGCCAATACGAACTCCTTGACGTCGTTTCGCATGGTGGGCCACCAGAAACGACGAGCCAGGAAGGAGAACGTACGATGGACGCCTGGGTGGCAGGCGAACCGGCTGGTATGGCCCCACAGCAGTACCTGGGACCGGACAGAGTCAGGGACGAAGAGACGGCTCCTAGGGACGTTGCTTGGAGCACGTTGGAAGCGTAGAGCACGCCTCACCACACCCTCGATGCCCAAGGTGATGGCTCCAACCACTCGGGCCTCCGGGATGATGGGAGATGGGTCCTCAGAGGGTGGAGCCCCCTTGGAGTGCATCCGGGACAGGGAGTCGGCCTTCGTGTTGCGGGAACCGGGGCGGAAGGTCAGCGAGAAGTCGAACCGACTGAGGAAACTGGCCCATCTCGCCTGCCGACCGTTGAGGCGCCTGGAAGCGCGGATGAACGTTAGGTTCTTGTGGTCCGTCCAGATGGTAAAAGGCTCCTCGGCACCCTCTAGCCAATGACGCCACTCCTCCAGAGCCGCCACGACCGCCAGTAGCTCCCGATTGCCGGTGTCGTAGTTCCTCTCGGCGGGGAGGAAGCGACGCGAGTAGAAGGCGCAAGGATGTACCTTCTGGTCGGAAGGAGAACGCTGGGATAGGACAGCGCCCAGGCCAGAATCCGAGGCGTCCACCTCCACGATGAACTGTCTCTTGGGGTCAGGGTGGAGCAGGATAGGAGCGGAAGTGAACCTTCTCTTGAGGGAGCGGAACGCAGCGCATGCCGCTGGGGACCAGTCGAACGGCAGAGCGGGGGAGGTCAGCTTGGTAAGAGGCTCCGCCACTTGGCTGTAGTTCCGGATGAACCTTCGGTAGAAGTTTGCGAACCCGAGGAAACTCTGTAGCTCCTTCCGAGTGGTGGGTTCCGGCCAATCCTCCACAGCCTGGATCTTGCGAGGATCCGCTCGGGTCAAGCCCTTCTCCACGATGAAGCCCAGGTAGTCGACGGAGTTGGAGTGGAAACGGCACTTCTCCGCCTTGACGAAGAGCCGATTGTGGAGGAGGCGCTCCAGCACCCGGCGGACATGCAGGATGTGTTCCTCGAGGGTCCTGGAAAAGATAAGAATGTCGTCCAGGTACACCACCACGAACACCTCCAGCATGTCACGGAGGACATCGTTCATGAGTGCCTGGAATACCGCCGGGGCGTTGGTGAGACCGAACGGCATCACAAGGTACTCATAGTGACCCCTGGGGGTCTTGAAGGCGGTCTTCCATTCATCGCCCTCACGGATACGGACAAGATGATAGGCACTTCGGAGATCCAGCTTGGTGAAGAACGAGGCCTGGGTCAGTGGCTCGAAGGTGGAGCTCATGAGAGGTAGGGGGTATTTGTTCTTGATGGTGATCTCGTTGAGCTGACGATAGTCGATGCAGGGTCGCAGGTCCCCATCCTTCTTTCCAACAAAGAAGAACCCGGCCGCCACCGGGGAGGAGGAAGGCCGAATGAGTCCTGCTTCCAATGACTCAGAGATGTAGAGATCCATCGCCTTCTTCTCCGGGGCAGTCAGACTGTAGAGGCGGCTGCCGGGAAGGGGAGCCCCTTGGCGGAGGTTGATGGCGCAGTCATAGGGGCGGTGAGGTGGAAGGGACTGAGCCCTGGTCTTACTGAATACCTCCATGAGGTCGTGGTACTCGGGAGGAACGGACGAGGGATCCGGGGGCAACTCACCAGCCGGTCTCCGGGGCGGGGGACAAGACGCCGCCTGTAGACAGCGGGCGTGACAGGAGGAGCTCCAGCCCCTGATGGTACCGGAGGCCCAGGCGATGTGGGGCTCGTGCAGCGCGAGCCAGGGCCTACCCAGGACCACCGGGACAAGGGGGGATTGGGTAATGAGGAACTGGATCCTCTCTACGTGGTTCCCAGCAATGGTCAGCAAGACTGGGCCGGTCCGTTGAGAGATGTCGGCCAGGCGGTGTTGGTCCAACGAAAAGATCTCCAAGGGCCTCACAAGGTCCTCAAGAGGTATGTTGGCTTGGGTGGCAAACTCGAAGTCGAGGAAGTTCTCGTCTGCCCCAGAGTCGATGAGGGCCTCCACCGTGGCACGTTGGTCCCCCCAGGCCAGGGTGACGCTCAACAGATGGTCAGGTGGTGCGCGGCGCTGGGAATGGGAAAAACGGCTCACCAGGATCTCCCGGGGTCTTGGTGAGCCCGATCTTTTGGCCGGATAGGGCAGTCGGCGAGAAAGTGTCCCGTACCTCCGCAGTAGAGGCAGAGATCGGACCTGAGCCTTGCCTGACGCACCACCTGGCTCAGACGAGAGCGTCCCAGTGGTATGGGTTCCTCCTCGCGCACCGGACGGGGAAGCCGGTTACCATCAGTAGTGTTGGGGACGGGGCGTCCAGGAGTCCGGGGTGCTTCAGGAGGTGACAGTCGGGTCCTTTCGCGCCTTCTCTCCAGGAGGCGTCCGTCAATACGGATGACAAGGCTAAACAGCTCCTCGAGGGAGTCGGGCACCTCCCTGGTAGCGAGCTGGTCCCGGACTGCGTCACTGAGCCCCCTAATGAAGGTTAGGCGAAGAGCAGGTTCGTTCCATCCACTCTCCACCGCCGCCAGTCGGAACTCCATGACATAGTCCGTCACCCTGCTGCTCCCTTGTCGGAAGGTCCCCAACCGGGCTCCAGGGTCCAGACCTCGGGCTGGATGATGGAACACTCTGCGGAGCTCCGCCACGAAGTCTGGGTAGGAGAACAAAAAATCTGCTTCCATTGCCCAGGAGGAAGTGACCCACTGGGCAGCATGGCCTGAAAGTAGGTTGGTTATATAAGCCACTCGGGACCCATGAGCAGAAAAACGGCTTGGTTGATGACGGAAAACCAACTCACATTGCATGATGAATGTGGCACACTCCTCGGGATTACCGTCGAACAGCCGTGGGACGGAGAGAAGGGGTTCCCGAGGAGCGAGATCTGCTGGGGCTGCGGGGAATGTTCCTGAAGGGTGTGAGAGATGAAAAGAATTAACGGCGTCGCCCAGCGAGTTAAGCTGGGCGAGAATCTCGGACTGTTGTCCCGCCATAGCGGCCATTGAACCCTGCATAGGCAGGACCTGGTCCCTGAGGTCCTGCACCGCAGCCGCAGCCCGCTCTAGTTGGAGACCATGATCCCTGGTCAACTCGACTTGAAATGCAAGTGCGGTTCTGACCCCCTCTGTGTCGGCTGGGGTCGTCATGGTTGGTTCGTAATGTTATGGTTTGACACCGACCCCAAACGCAACGACACAAGAGAGTTGGATTCAGAGTTGCCAAATACAAGGGCTTGTTTATTTGGTGACTAGAATAAGTGAAACAGGGAAGGCAGGTCAACAAGAAACAGGTACAATGAACAAGGGGCAAAAGTTCTGCTGCTCTGCAGCTTCTCCCGGAAGGGTAGTCTAGGGAAGCAGGAGCAGACCTCTGTACCGCTCTGCAGAATCTCACGGCGGACCTCTCAGATGTTGTGTAAGGACCGAGAGAGGGAGAGAGGGAACGGGTCAGTGACAGAGCAGACTTGAAATCGAGCTGGAGGACAGGGTGTTATATTCTTCGTGTTAAACAACACAGTTGATGTGCAATATTCCAAAAACAGCCCAAGTGCATATCTTCATGTAAAACACACAGTGAGCAAAATCCAAACACCGTCCAAATGTGAAATACTATCTTCGTGTAAACACACAGTGAGCAAAAATCCAAACACAGTCCAAATGTGAAAACAATATCTTCGTGTAAATACACAGTGAGCAAAAATCCAAAACACAGTCCAAATGTGAAATAATATCTTCGTGTCAATACACAGTGGGAGGTGGAAGATCCCCAAAATATTATTCCAAAAAAGGAAAGAGCAAAAACGATAATGGCTGGGTGAGTGACTGTCTGACAAAAAGGTGGTAGACTTCAGTGTAAAGGTTACACACGAAAATCGGAAATAGGTCAAGACAGTCAATCTAGATAAACTCACCCAGACGTGCTGCGTAAAGAACAGGAACGAAGTGGAGGCGAGCGCGCGCCACGGAGCAGGTATCCAAGCGAAGGCTTCTAGGAATTTCCTGGAGAATAGCACAGTGAAACAGAAGCAACGGGAAAAACATCCAGCAACAATCAAGACGAAACCAACAACTTAGGGGTGGGGAAAACGGGGTATAAATAATGAGGGATCGATTGATTGAAAGGCAGTGACAGCTGGGGAATGTGATTGAAAAGCGTGGGGAAGTGAGGGAACCAATCAGCGACGTCTCAGATGACGTCAGCGGGGAGAAACGTGTGAACGAGGGAATTGAAATACTTGACAGAAAAAATGAATGAAAAACAAAGCGAGGGTGGTTAAAGGAACAGAACGAGTGAGGAAGGCAAGGACAGAAACCTCACAATGCTTCCATTTAAATAAACGACGAAAAGAGATGGAAGAGAAATGTCAACCTTTCAACCCTGATGGCTTTGACCATTTAAACCCTTGGCTTAGTGGACCATTTGCCCACACAGTCACTTTTCTTTAAAACCCAGTCAAAGTCTGATAGTGAGTGTCTGTGTGTGTCAGAGAGAGTGTGCTGTACTTCCCTTCGGTACAAATGACAGAAGTCATATTGTAGGTTTATAATAATAATAATAATAATAATAATAATAATAATAATAATAATAATAATAATAATAATAATAATAATAATAATAATAATAATAATAATAATAATGGATTGGATTTATATAGCGCTCTTCATGACACCCCAGTGACCCCAGAGCGCTTACAGACCCTATTATTCATTCATACACAGTCATACCAGTGGTGGTAAGCTACAATTGCAGCCAGAGCTGCCCTGAGGCAGACTCACGGAAGCGTGGCAAATAATCATCGCCTACGGCCCCCTCCGACCACCACCAACATTCATTCACATGTATACACATCAGACGAGGCAAGTAGGTTAAGTGTCTTGCCCAAGGACACAACTGCAGTGGGATGGACATGGGCTTGAGCGGGATTCGAACCACCAAACCCTTTGATTGGACGACCCGCTCTACCCCTGAGCCACGCCGCGCCACAAACTAGGCCTGATACAAATTTGCACTTCTAAAATTCTGAGTGGTGCTACTTATAGTGGAACGCCTGATAAGAGCAGAAGAGCTGTGCACAATCATGATGTTGTGACCAATCACAGTCAGACATGTGGCTGTTTGTTTGCCTTTTTTTGCGTTTATTATTATTATTTTAAACTATTCTAAATAGACAGAGAGATAGAGGCAGATAGAGTTAGAGAGAGAGCGAGAGAAAGATAGCTAGACAGATAGGTAGATATCTAGGTAGATAGATAGATAGATAGATAGATAGATAGATAGATAGATAGATAGATAGATAGATAGATAGATAGATAGATAGATAGATAGATAGATAGATAGATAGATAGATAGATAGATAGATAGACAGACAGACAGACAGACAGACAGACAGACAGACAGACAGACAGACAGACAGACAGACAGACATCAGACAGACAGACAGACAGACAGACAGACAGACAGACAGACAGACAGACAGACAGACAGACAGACAGACAGACAGACTGACAGACAGACAGACGACAGACAGACAGACAGACAGTAGACAGACAGACAGACAGACAGACAGACAGACGACAGACACACACACACACAGACAGACAGACAGACAGACAGACAGCCAGACAGACAGACAGACAGACAGACAGACAGACAGACAGACAGACAGACAGACAGACAGACAGACAGACAGACAGACAAACAGACAGACAGACAGACAGACAGACAGACAGACAGACAGACAGACAGACAGACAGACAGACAGACAGACAGACAGACAGACAGACAGACAGACAGACAGACAGACAGATAGATAGATAGATAGATAGATAGATAGATAGATAGATAGATAGATAGATAGATAGATAGATAGATAGATAGATAGATAGATAGATAGATAGATAGATAATAGATAGATAGATCGATCCATGTATGAGGAAAGTGTGAGCAAGCAGCTTGTTTGCAGTCTGTGTGCCCGTCTCATGTCCACGTTGTCTGGACAAATCTATCTCCCCATCATAGGCTATGGTGATGGATTGTCT
>NC_140171.1:23737747-23840247 GCF_963971535.1 Notolepis coatsorum
AACCGTCCAAATCCGCTATGACTTTCATTCAGCGCTTTAGCTCACCTCGCAGAGCAGCGGTCCTGCGATTCTGCGGTCCGTTGTTGACGAGTTCGAATCCCATCGAATTAATTTTTTTTAACGTGATTTTTTTTTTAACGTGTATTCTTTCGCCGGTTAAGGTTAGGCATGGTTAAGGTTAAGGTTAGGCATTGTTTCGGAGTTGGTTAAGGTTAGAACGGTTAAGTTTAGGCGCTGTTAAGGAGCTGGTTAAGGTTAGAGTTTGTGTTAGAGAATGGCAATATTCTTTCTATGGTTAAGGTTAGGCATGGTTAAGGTTAAGGTTAAGGTTAGGCATTGTTTCGGAGTTGGTTAAGGTTAGAACGGTTAAGTTTAGGCGCTGTTAAGGAGCTGGTTAAGGTTAGAGTTTGTGTTAGAGAATGGCAATAGACAGCCTATTTCCGCGCGACAGCTCTCAGCAGCCTCGTTGCGCGTTCTGAGTTTGCCGCGTCACGTGCCTGTCGGGGCCAATCAGGCCTACCCGGAAGTCACTTACTGTTGCGGAACCGGTACACGCGACCAGGTAGGGTGAAGACAGGAAGGGGAGGGTACAGGAAGGGGGGGGGGTTACACAAAGGGAGGGGGCGGGGGAAGGATGACCAGGTAGGGTGAAGACAGGAAGGGGAGGGTACAGGGAGGGGGGGGGGGGGGGGGGTTACACAGAGGGAGGGGGCGGGGGAAGGATGACCAGGTAGGGTGAAGACAGGAAGGGGAGGGTACAGGGAGGGGGGGGGGGGGTTACACAAAGGGAGGGGGCGGGGGAAGGATGACCAGGTAGGGTGAAGACAGGAAGGGGAGGGTACAGGAAGAGGGAGGGGGGTGTTAGGTTTCAGGATGGGGGAGGTAGGTTGTTAACAAAAGGCCTATGGAAGAAATCGACCACAACATGATAGTTGGTTCTGTATGACCCTAATGAGATTGTGCTTCATAAAACAGACCAAACGATATACAACATAAAAAGTCACTTAAAACATTCACCTTTAACCCTTTCACTACCACACTACCAAAGGGTTAACCCTTTCACTACCGCACTACAGACGGTTAACCTTCTGTAGTGTGGTAGTGAAAGGTTAACCTTCTGTAGTGTGTTAGTGAAAGGGTTAAAACTCATTCGCGGCCATTCGATTTCCCCATCTAGCTCTAGCTGGGCCAGGTTTCCATTACATAGTTTCACTGTGCGTCACCTTGTTTGTAGAGCTAAATCTATATTTTATATTATAGCTATGGATACAATACCATGGTCATTTGACAGTAACTATCTTCCGTTCAAGATGCAAAAAAGAATAAATAGGTTTCCCATTACTAGAAAAGTGCACTTGGAGACATTTAAGTGTAGCACCCGGTCTGGAACAGGGTTTACTGCACTCTCGATACTGCCTACTAGCAGGATCTGGCCGGTACTGCACCTTCAGAGTCCCAGTATGCCTTTTAACAGCAACATACAGGTCCCTGACATTGAATAGTATATTAAAAACAAAAAAAGGGAAAACAATCCAAAAACATATATATATATAAATGTACGTTTTTGGGCGTTAACCGTTGGCGCCCAATAACGTATATATACGTGGTTGGCCCCGAAAGTGTTAACATTCACTTTAGACACTTTAAACACTTTTTAACACTACACCATATTTTATTATTTATTACTAAAAGATTTGCACTACATCTCTACCTCATTTTTGCATTTTGTTTGCATTTTGTACTGTGCACTGCACGTAGGTTCTCACAGGATATCTCATGAGAAACAGCGTTGTGCATTTTAAATACACTGTATCTTCACTAGCCATCCAATTTGACGCTTAGCTGGAGCAGTCTTTCCCCTTCATTGCGTTATAATGCACGACAGTAACAGAATCATAGGAAGTGTGACTGAAGATGGAGTTAATTCCAATATGCATTTTTCATATATGGAGCTTTTCTTGTTGTTGTTGTTGTTGTTGTTGTTATTGTTGTTGTTTTGTTGTTTGTCCCCCCCCCCCCCCCACCCCCCCACACACGGTGTTGTTCCTCAGAATATCTCATGGCGTTTCTTTTCATCACAATATTCGTCCCTCTGATAAGGTTCTCTTCATCATGATAACACAGGACTACCGTGTGGGGAGGTTTCTTCTGTCCTGTCAGATCAGAGATGTTTCAAATCTCAGGACTTGTTTTCCTTCTAGACCTCTGCCAAACTCACATTTCAAAAACACACTGAAGAAATGCAGTGTTTTTTCCAAGCACTACTGGTGTTACGTACGTACACACACACACACACACGCACGCATGCACGCACGCACGCACGCACGCACGCACGCACGCACACACACACACACACACACACACACACACACACACACACACGCAGAGAGAGACGCACGCACAAATCTCAAAGCCCCCTCAGTCATTATATCCATGTCTTTGCTCTGGCTGGTGGATGTCATGTAACTCTTTGCAAGAGTTCTTAAATTATTTGCAGTGCTTTTCCAACACTTCTGACAGTATAACTCAGGTTCAATCTAACACACACACACACACACACACACACACACACACACACACACACACACACACACACACACACACACACACACACACACACACACACACACACACACACACACACACACACACACACAGACAGACAGAGACACACACACACACACACACACACACACACGCACACTCCCATATGCCACCTGTGCTCGTACAATCATCTTTGCCCTGGTGGTGTAAGGTAGAATACATCCCAACGGGTCATATTGTCTGGCGAGTGTTCTGTACACACTCCGTCTGGTGGTCGGTATCGCCGTCGACCTTCCCTGCTCCGTGGTCAGGGGTTTGTGTCTATAGTGGAGCGAGTCTGTTTTGAAGCGCCAGACTAGTCCTAGTGTCATTTCTTGGGCTTCTCCTGGGATGGTCGCCATCCAGGTCTCGCTACTGGCTGCCTTGTCCGCGGGGGAGAGGCTGCGCAATACTTGCGGGTCGCTGCTGGCCCACTGCCTGAGATCAAAGCCGCCTTTGATCAGGGAGGCGCGTAGCTTGAGTAGGAGAGCCTCGGCTTCTTCTTGGGTCGAAACGCTTTGTAAACAGTTGTCCACGTAGAAACTGTTCTTCACACTGTGTCGGACCTCTTCATCTGCTGCTGGGTCCTCTGCGACGTGTTTCTGCAGTGCAAATGTAGCACAGCACGGGCTGCATGTGGTTCCGAAGGGGAGGACTTCCCATTGGTAGATGGCTGGGTGCTCATCTCCGATCCTCTCTCTCCATAGGAACCGCAGTAGGGGCTTATCCTCCTCCACTAGTCTCACCTGCAGGAACATCCCTTTGATATCCCCGCTGATAGCCACCTTGTCCTGGCGGAAGCGTAGTAGCACGCCTAGTAGAGAGGGGCCGAGTGTGGGGCCGGGCAAGAGCTCTTTATTCAGATTCTGGGATCCGATCTGGTAGCTGCAGTTAAACACAATGCGATCCTTGCCGTTGTGGTGGACCTTGTGGTGCGGCACGTACCATGATTCGGTCGTCTGATCGGCCTCTTTAATGTCAATCTTCATTACGTGTCTCGCTGTGATTAGCTTCTCAATCTCAGCGCGGTACACACTCTCTTGAGCGGGGTCTTTGGCTAGGCGCCGCTCTGTGTTCAATAGATACCGCTCCGTAGCTTCTTTCGTGGCGTGAAAGGTGGGCATTCCCTCTCGCCTCAGGAGTGGAGTTGCGTATCTCATCACTCCGCTGACTGTGACTCTCTTTGTCCCTTGCTCGAGGAGGTTTATGGCGTAAATGTCTTCTTTAGAACGAATGTCTTTCTTTTCGTTCTTAAAGGGCATTGTCTCTAGTGTCCATAGCCTCTCGACATGCTGCAGGAGAGTGGTGTCTTCTTCTGTCACTCTGGAGTGGAGGCAGCTAGTGGCTGCTGTTCGGTTGAGAGATTTAGCGAGGGGGCCTTGTAATGTCCATCCTAGGCGGGTCTCGACTGCTGCAGGACAGCCTCTGGGTCCTGTATGGGCCGGTCTATCGGGACTATGAGGTCTGCATGGTCGGAGCCTATCAGCAGGGTCGGGGTGGCGCCGTCTATGAGCGGGATAGGTAGTTGACGCAGGTGCACATATTTATCCATCAGTTTGGCGATGGGGTAGGTGTACTGTGATAGTCCTATTTCTTGGCTGGTGAAAGCATTTGTAATCCTATACCGTCTCTCTGGCTGCCCGCTTGCTGCGATAGTGAAGGAGACATTCTCGCCTTTTATCGTCTTTAAATCTCTTCTTATTGTCCGAATCGTCATCTGGTTCTCGCTCCCCCGCAGTCCCAGCTGGGCCGCAGCGGATGCGAGGAGAAGGGTCTTCTCTGACCCGTCATCAAGGACGGCGTAAGTGTCCATGACTTTATCTTGGTGGCTCAATGTTACACGGACTACCTTTAAGAGCACCTGGGCGCCGCTGCTGCTGGCGGGGTCAATGTACATGACACTTGCCTTTGTGCTGCTCGATGGTACAGGTGCAGGCTTTCTTCTGTTACTGTCGTGTAGGACATCTAGGTGGGCTCCGTCACACCGACTGCACCTCTTCTTTAGGCGGCACTCGGCTGCCATGTGACTGCGCGCACATCGGTAACAGCGCCTGTTGGACTTTATCCATTGACTCACTTCTTCTGCATTCATCTTCTTGAACAGGTCACATTGTGACAGCCAGTGTTCCTTCTCGCAGTACGGGCACACCATCTTCCACTTCTCTTTTCTCGAGGGGGTACTGTGGTTCTTACTGCTCGGTACTGATTCTGATTGGTGCATGACAGTCACTGATCTTCTTCCATCGTTTACTCTCCTAGGTCCCTCTCTGGAGCTTGGTGTGCTCCGCACGAATGTATCCAAGCGTAGGCTGCTGACTTCTCTCGTCAGGAAGTCGGCTAAATCGAGGAGGGATGGTTCGGGACCGTTAGGATCACGCTGGTCTCTTTGCCGCCTAAAGCGCTCTTGTCTGGCGGGCGGCAGCTTCTCTAAAATCCTCTCGACGTTAGAGTTGGCGTATAGCTCGTGCATACCCTTTTCTCGTTGCGCTCCCAGCATCCCTACCAGGGACTGCACTTTTATAGACAGGTCGTCTAGTGAGCGATTGTCTGTTGCTGGGGGTAGGCGGTCAATATGCCTTATCTCTTGGATTACGTAATCCCATATACGTCCATATCTCTGGTCCAGCGCTGCTAGAGCCGCGGTGTATGGGGTCGTAGAGGTGGCATAGGCTAGCGCTATATTGTGCGCTCGGGGTACTTTCAGGTGCTTCAGTAATATTGCATACTTGTGGCGTTCGTCAACGACATCCACCATCATTGTCTCTAAGCACATCCGGAGCTCCGTGTACTGTGCTCGATTCTCATGGGTGAAGTCTGGAAACGTCGGTGTGCCAATGTATGACGCCGTGGATGGCTGGCACATCGGTGATCGTTGGGAGAGAGGCCTCCTAGGCGAGTCTCCTCTTGCGCCTCTCTGTGGGCTGGTACCGGCAGGGTACCATGGCCCGCTGGTCCAGGAGCTGTTCCTCGGGGCTGGTCGTGCGTCATGTTCACCCGTGAATAGAGTCGGGGGTCTGTAGCGCAGCGCCGCGGGGGTATAGCCTGGGCTGTACTGGACCTCCTGGTCCGGTGGAGTACTGTGCTGTCGTCGGGCTTGGTTCTCCTCCTCTCCCTCTTCTTCTTCTGTCAGGTCCTCTAGATCCTGTAGTCGTTTATTTAGCCTCTCCGCAGTGTATGCTGCTCCTTCCTTGTAGCTGGGTCTCGCTTGGACCGGTCGGGGAAGGGGGTCTGCGGGGGGTATAGGCTCTCTCTGGTGGTCAAGTTCAGGGTCGCTTGGTCGGTTAGGGGATGCTGCCCTTGACTGTTGTCTCGACGAGGCCCTTGAACCCCTGGCGGAGGGAGAGGGTGTTGCCTTGGTGATCAGCTGCTCCATTAGCTGCGCTTGTAGTCTGTCGCGCTCGCCCTGTAGTCTTTCGCGCTCGGCTTCGCGCTTGATGAGAGCGATGTCGCGCTCTGCTTCTCTTTGGGCACCGTCAGCGGCGCGCTGGGTGTCGGACCGGTCTCTTGCCATATTCTCTTCCGTCTGAAGGCGTCTCATCTCCAGGCGTATGTGCTCTTCTTCGCTCCGTTGCTGTGTTTGGAGTCGATCGCGTTCACCCTGAAGTCGATCGCGTTCACCCTGAAGTCGATCGCGTTCGGTAGAGGCTGTCAGGCTGGCGAAGAACGCCTGTGACAGCATCCTCTCCGCTTCGCTGGGGGAAGACGCTTGTAGAGGTGAGCCGCTCCTGGCTGTACTCGTTGGGGAGTCCTGGAGCTCTATCTCCTCGGCGCTCTCCTCATCTTGTTCCGTGCAGAGTTCCACCTCTGGAGGGTTGTCTTCCTCCCGGAGCTCTGGGGGGACTACTTCTTCGGTATTGGCGGGGGGTAAAGTCGTGTCAGTTCCCTCCTGGTCCCCACCGTGAGCTTGGTCAGTTACATTAGAACCCACTAGGGCCTCTGTGGTCGGGGTAACCTGGTCGTTAAGGTCAGACATAATTTTACTTTCTACTTTTACCGCGTTTACCGTCTGTAGAAGGCTAGGTAGTTGACTGACAGCGTAATCCTCTAAGTACTGAGGTGTCTGTCGTCTGCGCCGCGGGCGTTTTACTTTAGGAGGACCGTTTCGTGGAGTGTTCATCATAGGCCATTTCAATATTAATAACACTATATTAATAATACACTAGTTACCCTCCGGCTCGAAGGACCAATTGTAACTGAGGGGTACAATTCCCTGACTGTATTGATAAGTATGGTATCATTAAACCACTACCGCTTGATGTACTTTAACTTCTGGCCATACAGTACACGATATCTAAGTATGATGAACACTTTCCCACATATGAAATCAGGTCCACACAAATATAACAGTCGAAGGTTTAATATAGCAAAATGTATATACAACATTCACTTAATTACATTTATGATTTGAATGCACTTGTAAGGCAAATGAGTATTCGTAGGCAAATCAACACTGAATGTCCAATCTCTGGTTACGCAGGAAGCAAGTATACAACCTGGTTCTTTAGGGAACTATAGCGATGGTACTTAAGGATTATAGCGGGATACTAAAGGGGTCCTGCTGGTTGTAAGTCAGTAGGGGGGGGGGGGGGGGGTTTGGAGAGCCGTCAGCTGCATCCCATCTGGCCAACGATTCCTGGGGAGAATTCAGGTACAGAACACAGTGCCCGCAGGATCTTGATCCACAGATGAATACACTTGGGCCCTCTTGTAGACGGTAGCTGTAGGCTGTAGGTCCACAACGAAGGAGAAGCGAGGCGGCCTCGGTCTGGGTTGAGCGCCGTCTCACCTGGGCTCCTCTCTGGGGTAATTCCAACACTCACCGGCGTTGGCTGTTATCCGCTCCACAAATCAAAGCACCCAAAGCAAATAGATATTCCATGCCGTATCGGCTCAGCAGTCGTCCGGGTAGGTAATCCAATGTGCAGGTCCCCCTCGGTCCTCGTCTAGAACTCCTCGGATGCAAGCACCACACGTGGTCTGCCCAGCCTGGTTAAGCTTCTAGATAGCACGAGGAGGCGATGGGGGTGCTACTCACTTTAGAACTCGATACCGCACGAGGCACCATACATAATAGACTATTATTAACTTAATAGAAATACGTCCCACTCGACGGTACAGTGCCAAACTATGACAATTCAGCTATGAATTTACACGAGGTCTCAATGCCTATTCTGGGGCCAAATAGGCCATACTGCACCACACGTGGGTCGTGGGTGAGGCTTCACGTCTGTTACTAGGTTGGAGGGTAAAGGACTAATGGACTAAAAGAAAGTTCTACTTTACTTGCGCCATATTTATATGCACGGTGAACAAATAGTACCATTCGTATTTCGGTAGCCGTATTCCTACGCGGAACCGGGGCTAGTTGGGACATGTTCGTCGGCACTATTGAACTTGACTCCAGGGGCTTGTCTGCTGGCGCCAGGTTCTTGTCCAATGAGAGAATGAACTATTATGGGCTGTAGTAGACTAAAGGGATATTCAGTGTATATGTACAAAGAATATACAAGGGATATCAAACGATATACAAATACTATTAAATATATATCCATAAATAAATATATATATTCGGTTTAATCTGATCCTTCACAACAGTGTCCCTCGAGTTGATGTAGCCCCCCACCCCCCAGCATGCCACAGCATAGAAGACAACGCTGGCCACTACAGACTGGTAGAATGACTGCAGCAGTCTATTGCAAACATTGAAGGACCTAAGTCTCCTCAGGAAGAACAGCCTGCTCTGTCCCTTCCTGTAGAGGGCCTCTGTGTTGTCCGACCAGTCCAGTTTATTGTTCATGTGTACCCCAAGGAACTTATATGACTCCACCACCTCCACCTCATCCCCTCGGATGGTGATGGGAATCGGGGGGGGGGGGGGGGGGGGGGCTATTCTTGCCCCTCCGGAAGTCCACCAGCGGTTTTACTGGTGTTGAGTTGGAGGTGGTTGCTGTCACTCCACCCCACAAAGCTCTCCACCAGGTCTCTATACGCCTCCTCATCGTCGTCTGTGATGTAGCTTACGATGGAGGAGTTGTCAGAGAACTTCTGCAGGTGGCACCCGCTTGAGTAGTGGCAGAAGTCTGAGGTATAGAGGGTGAAGAGGAAGGGTGACAGTACAGTTCATTGGGAGGCGCCGGTGTTGCTCACCAGTACGTCAGACTGACTGTCCTTTAGTCTGATGGCTGGATGGTGTTGAAGGCACTGGAGAAGTCGATGAACATAATCCTCACTGAGCTGCGCGGCTTCTCCAGGTGCGTGTAAGCCCTGTGGAGCATATAAATTATGGCGTCCTCCACCCCGATGTTTGCCTGGTATGCAAACTGCAGGGGGTCGAGCGAGTCACACACCAGGGGCTTGAGGTGTTGTAGGACCAGTCCCTGGAACGTCTTCATGACGTGTGACGTCAGAGCGACTGGCCTGTAGTCGTGAGGGTGCTGGGTCGTCCCTTCTTGGGCATTGGGACAATGCAGGAGGTCTTCCAGAGCTGGGGCACCCTCTGCAGCCTCAGGGATAGGTTGAAGAGATGTTGGAGCGGTGCTGCCAGCTGCTCTGCACATGCTTTGAGCACCCTGGGATTGGTGTTGTCCGTTCCTCTGGCCTTATTCACACTAATATTGGAGAGCTGCCTCCTGACCTGGCTGTTAGTGATGGTCAGGGTTGGGGCTGATGTCTCCATAGGTAGTGTTGGCTGAGATGGTGGGGTTGGTGTTTGTGGGTGGTGGTGGGCATGCTGCTGCTACTGCTGCTGTTGGGGGTGGGGTGCCGGTGCTGATGGGTGTGGGTGGGGGGAGGGGTGCTTGAGAGGTGGGGAGGGGTGGTGGTGTTGATAGGTGGGGGGAGGGGTGTGGGGAGGCCACTCTGGTCAAAGCGGTTGAAAAACGTGTTAAACTTGTTTGGATGCTCTGGGGGGCCCTCCACAGCCGTGCCCTGCTGTTTGAACCCAGTAATCTTCCGGACACCCGCCCACACCTCCCTGGGGTTGTTGGCCTGTAGTCTGCCCTCCAGCCTGTCCTTGTAGCTGTCCTTGGCTGCCCTTAGCTCTTTTTTGAGCTCCCTTTGGACAGCCCTGGCCTGCTCACTGTCCCCTGCCATGAAGGCCCTCTTTTTCCTGTTTAGCAGGTGTTTAATGTACTTGTTAATCCAGGGTTTATTGTTTGAAAAGCAGCGTACCTTTGTTGTGGGTACGATGCTCTCCTCGCATAATCTAATGTAGTCTGTGATGCAGTGGGATAGTCCATCAATGTCATCTCCGTGGACCCTCTCAAACATGTCCCAGTATGTCGACCTAAAACACTCCCTTAGCTCCTCCTCGACGTCGTCAGACCACTGTGGGACAGACCTGGTGGTCGGTGGCTGTCTTTTAATGATGGGCCTGTATGTAGATACAAGCCTCACTAGATTGTGGTCTGCATACAGCAGGTCCAGTGCTTTGTCTCCCCTGGTTTTGCAGGTGACATACTGGGTAAAGTTTGTCAGGGTCTTGTTTAGTCTGACATGGTTGAAGTCCCCATTGATAAAAAGTACTTCTTCCTGGACTTTAACTTTTAAACCGACATTGCAACATTTTACACTTTTACTGTACACTTACTGTATATTTCTGTATATATTTACTGTATATTTTATATTAGAATGTATATACATAACATAGAACATTTATATCTCGGACCATATTTTATTCTTAGTCTTATTTTATTCTTATTTGTGACTTTTGTTTTGGTCTACCTAAATGTTTAATGTTTACTGTGAGCAATTTGTAGTGCCAAATTTCCCTCGGGATGAATAAAGTATTTATATTATATTCTATCTATTCTCTATATATACAGTATGTGCTAGAAAAGCAGTGGTTGATTGTATTGTTCATATGATTCATATGCATCCTGAGCCTGCGTGTTACTTAGAGAGAGTTATGCTCACTGCTTCAGAGGACAGACACATATAGTGTGTATGTCTGCTGCCAGCTGTAATGGCCTCCAAATATATAGCTCCATCGCCGTACCTTTTCATTTCAGTTATGTTGCCAGGGGAACAGCTTGGCGCACGTTTATTCTCCATCAGCTGTACTGTATCAGCAAACATTATGACAGGAAAACACAACATGGGGGTTTAGAATGTCCACATTGCCAAGTTGGAAAATATATATATCAAACCCCGCCCTCGAGCCTCCAATCACAACTGTCGCTTCAGGAGAAGAGGGCAGGGTTTGAGATTCAGTCGATTCAGAAGTGTGTGCAACAACACGTGCCGGGTATAAAACCAAACCGGAACCTCGTATACCTCCAACTTCAGTGTTACTTTTATATCTGATTTAAAGACAACATGTCCCTTTAGCCTACAGTATACAGTGTATGTATAACATTTTACATTTACATTTTGTCATTTAGCTGACGCTTTTATCCAAAGCGAGTCAGCAGGAAGGGTACAATTCTTACAACTGAGTAACATGTCCATCAAACAGTGCTGAAACTTGAGTGCTGCAGTGATGAGTGCATAGTTGTAAAGACATAGTGTTAGTATAGTAGGAAGAGTGCATGATAAGATTAGACAGTTAGAAGGTTAGTGTTTTTTTTATTTGTATTTCTTTCAGATATTGATTGAAGATGTTTTTAGTCGATATGTATATATATATATACGTGTATATATATGTATGACCCAATAACAAGAATTTAAAGAAGTAAATGAGCTTTATTTTTTCCTTGAGTAAGTAGTTGAACAGCTGATTGATTGATTGATTGATTGATTGATTGATTGATTGATTGATTGAAAATTGTATTAACAGATTGCAGAATGGGTACAATAAAGTACAGCTCAATACACACAATTGGGGGTTGGGTAGGCTGGGTGGGGGAGGGTAACTGTACATTGGATTATCAACAAAACCTTACTTGGTCCCAAGACGAGGGTCTTGTGTATTATTGGGTTAGGACATGTACTGTACATTGGATGGGGTTGGGTTAGGACATTTACAGCTGGTTGTTAAAACACTACATTTCAAGCTTAGACTACACCATTCTTCGACGTCCTCTCAATAAGAAATAAAGAAATCTAATTATAAAAGCAAAACAAGGATACATCTTTGGTGGGACTATGTTGTGGGCACATGCCTACAACTTGTTTTGCTTATTTGGTTGATTTGGATGATTAAAGGGGCAATTCACCAAAAAACAATGCCGATTTATTTTGCACATTATCTCACACACATCCACAAACTCTAAACAGTTTTGCACACATTCATTTAGTTTGACAGTTATTGTGAGTAAATTAGTTTGAATATGGGCACCTGTGATGTCATCTGGGACATTGATTCACTGTGTTGTGTTACGTAATTACAGTTCGATTAAATGGTAAGGTAGCAGTCCCTGTATCGTATAATAAAACACAAGATACTGTGCCCTAATGATGAAGGATATGCACTCGATGAAGAAACCCACTCCCATTGCCAAAAGAAGGTCTAACGTGCCTATAAATACTCTTTAGAATTACACTCTAAATCTGTATTATGTGGCCCATAATGGCCCCCAAACAGCATTGCCAACTTCAACAGACCCGATACGACAAGGTGTTGCTATCATCTTCATAATTCCATGGTGCTCTAATTAAGACGACACAGGGATACAAATGTCCCAGATGACATCACTGTTGGCCATATTCAAACTAATTTACGCTCAATAACTGTTTTGGGATGTGTGTGAGTAGATAATGTGGCAACATAAATCAGCATTGGTTTTTGGTGAAGTGCCCCGTTAAACTACAGTTGACACTAATGTCCCCCCCTTACTGCTTTTCAATGAGCTTAGATGCTCTTTATCTGCTGAAAGCTACATTTTAGTGACAACATGTTTGAGGTATGCCATTGCATATGCCATAGAACTAGGCCTACTCGTAAACAGAGCCACTGAAGAAACACTTGATTCTATGTGGAACCACTTGTGGTTCTTCAAAGAGCAATGAGGAGCTTTTTAAAGGTTTACAACCCTCCATTAAACCCTCCAAAGGAACATACTGCATTTAGCCGTGAGTGTGTGTAGAGTTACATGTCTATAGAGGCAGATGGTGAAAATCAGGAGGTGAACCTGGTGACCGTCTGAGTTGTTGGATTTTTGCCACATATTTAAACTAGTGCTGTCAGGCGATTAAAAAAATGTATCTAATTAATTACAGGATTTGTAATTAATTAATCTAATTAATCGCATTTTAATCGCATAACCATGTTATGCCTGATATTCTATATTCTATAATCATATTTCAAATTGCATGTGTCCGGATGGCAGAATTCAGTACTGTATCTACAAAATCTTCTGTCTATTCCTCTTCCATTTATTCATTTGCTTAGATTTTTCAGGTCTGGTCAATTTGAGCATGGTGTTATTCACAGTCAAAGATATTTTTTTATTGATATTCTCATTTGGTTCATTACAATTTACTCAAGCCTAGTAACAGACACAGTATTTCTGACACTGGGAATACATTCCCTGAGATCCATAGATGTCCCTAGAATCAGATACCAAGAACATGCAAATGGACCATATTAAAAAAAAATTCTGTAAATGTGTATTCTACGTTCTTATGGAATGAATGAGATAAAAAAAAATTATAAAAAAATATTATTTTTTTGTAATACATTTTTAGTTAATTTTTTCATAATGCGATAATTTGCTGTGTAATTAATTAATCTAATTAACGCGATAAACTGACAGCCCTAATTTAAACATGTTCAAATACCAAAGTGGCCTTGCCTCGACTGAGACCAAATTTACTGATTTAACGCCCAATCAACTAGGAAAATACATTCCAATGAACTAAAACTTAACATTTGTAATTGCGGCACAAAATACAACTCATGTCATTTCAAATGACAGCTAGATAGGCGTAACCACCTTGGGATTCAACTGAATTGCATATTAAGTAAAATTGTATTAGGTAAAATACGGACGTACATGGCAAAATCCCATTCAGCTGAGACTGCTGTGGGTTAACTTTTTGACATTTACTAACCATCTCCATTAGTTTAACCCTACTTCCGGTGTGAAACTAACTATATAAAGTTCATATTTGCATTTCAAAGTGGTAGTCATCGAGTCAGTCTATTATGTACAATCAGTTCCCACTGTATTTAGAAAAACAAGCAGACTCCCTTGATAGAGAAGGTAATGTTGGCTAAACGAGTTAACCGTTAGCTAACAAACAGCCATCTTTTGCGTGCTAGCCATGTACAATGCTAAGCTAGCTTAATATCAAGCAAATAAAATGAAAACATATGCCGTGGAAATGGTTGTAGTCCTATATGTACAGTAGGACGATGTAAGGCATGTAGGGGCATCAGTGGAGTAGGAGGTAGAGCTTTTGCATCACCTCTAGCCGGTCATACGTCTTTTTAAATTACTGTAGCCTATAGGCTAGCTGTCAGCATCACAGAGTTACACAATGATGTTTACAATGTGTTTCCAGCAAATCCACTCTACCATGTCACACAACACACTACCAAAGGGATACACATGAATGATGGTATAGTTAGAGTGGCCTGAAATACTGAGAGAAGAACTGGCTTTCAAAAAAATATATTAAAAGACAAAGGCTAGATTTATTAGGAAAAAAGGTCATTGTCGTCGCCGACATTATTACTGTCGTCGCATCATCATCATCATCATCCATCATCATCATCATCATCATCAATCATCATCATCATCATCATCATCATCATCTCATCTCATCATCATCATCATTATCATTGCTACCCTCTAAAATGATAATTTATATTACCCATGTTATTGCAATCATCATATTTTACTGAGCTCTCAACAGTACCAAAGGGAATGCCCTCCTCCACACCTGATTTAGCCTCCATGTCCCCCTATCTCCCTCTTTCTGTATATCACTCTATCTCCTCTCTCTCTCTATTTCTCTCTCTCTCTCTCTCTCTCTCTCTCTCTCTCTCTCTCTCTCTCTCTCTCTCTCTCTCTCCTCCTCTCTCTCTCTCTCTCTCTCTCTCTCTCTCTCTCTCTCTCTCTCTCTCTCTCTCTCTCTCTCTCCTCTCTCTCTCTCTCTCTCTCTCTCTCTCTCTCTCTCTCTCTCCCCCTCCCTCTCTCTCTCTCTCTCACTGCTGCTATTCTCTGACCACCTCCGTGCGAGGCCCGGTTCACCCCCAAGGCCCGTCCTAATCACATCACACTCAATACCGCCATAAAGACCAGGGACAGGAGCCCACAAATTACCAAGCAGGTGGTTCCATTGGTTGGGAGGGATCTAAGGGGGGCGTCGTCTGACATTTAATGCAATCAACTTGCCGCTGTAGTCAACGAAAGGCATTCTTTTTTACCTCAACCAAAATGTTATTGTGGCTTTTGAGTTGGAAATGTGCTCTTGTGTCGCACTGTTGTTACTGTATACTAGGGGTGTAAAGGTATACGTATCTGTACTGAACCGTTTCAGTGTGTACCATACCGTACCGAGCGGCTGTATATCGAACGAATACAACGGTATGTTAACCGCCCACCGGGGGCAGTTTTTTTCACAATCTAATATAATTATTATTTTTTTTCTTTTCTTTAAAAGTCGATTATTAATTTCAATATAGAATATTCGTTGACAGCCCTACAAGTACAATTAGTTACTGCACACTACATCACCCATGAGTGGAACATGGAAAGCCAAACTTTCCCCCACTGTACCGAAAACCCGTAACGAACCTTGACTTCAAAACCGAGGTACGTACCGTACCGTGGTTTTTGTGTACCGCTACACCCCTACTGTATACCACTCGCACACAGCTGCACACTCAGGTAAGTCACACACACACACGCACGCACGCACACACACACACACACATTCTAATTCCCACATTTTTATAGTACAAGTTGACATTTTGGCAGGCCGACAAAAGCTTATTATTAGTGAGCTGCGCTGGGTGAGAATATACGACTTCTGACAAGCTTTGCTTTCTTCATAATTATGATATTGTCCTGCTCCAGTTGCTAGCGAGAAGACAGCCACATGAAATAGATAACGGGCGATCAATATGAGATGAACACGGCATGGGGACTGGGGACAAGCGTCGGGGTCATCGCTCCAAAAAGAGTAATGTATTATTACATAAAAGGACAGGTTGACTTTTTTTAACCTTAAACATTGGGTCTCATTTACCAACAGACTTAGGACAAAATATCTGACACATTTTTGTCTTAGCGCCACTTAAGACATTTTCGGGCCAATTTTGGGATTCACCAACACTCCCTTCTCCTGGATTCGGTCCTAACTAAGAGCAGGATTTAGGAGCGCTGAAGAGCAGTCGTAAGTCGACAGACTTGTGTGCGCCGTGTTCTTAGGGGCTTTATTTGCGAGGAATCATGGTGATTTCGTTCATGTCAACTCTACAGGCCTCCTTGGAATTAATTAATCATAATTTAAATAAATATGACAATATTTGTATGCTAAAAAATGACGTTTTACATTTAGTCTTACCTCAACGACACATGTGATGTCCGAAAATAAATAATAGCACTACACCAACACTGCAAATGACAGTGGATAAATAAATAAGAACTAAAGCTAATCGTGTGGATATATCTATAGTGGAATATACTGTATTAATATTACATATGTATACCGTTTTGTTGCACGCTCCTGGCCACCTGTTCAGCGCACACACACACACACACACACACACACACACACACACACACACACACACACACGCACACACTGTATAGCCTACGTGTCTAATGAATGAACAGTAGGCTTATATTATTCTAATTACTTGTTTCATTAGTGTAACTGAGGGGTACAATTCCCTGACTGTATTGAGAGTATGGTATCATTAAACCACTACTTAGTTATGTACTTTAATTACTGGCCATACAGTACACAGTATATATGGTGAACACCCACACAATAATACGGCTTAACAAAGAAAGTCATATTTAGAAGTATTTATTAGCAGAGCAGCAATAGTAGGTTACAATATTGAGAATTATGAATTGCGCTTATATGGCGAAGAACACTTAAGTAGGTCAAGAGCGTAAGTCCATGAGCATATTAAGATGGGTATAATTAATACCACATGTAGCATAAGAATTATATAAGGCACACTAGTAGTCAGCTGGAGATACTAAGGGGGTTCCCTCCGGTTGTAAGCCAGCAGGGGAGAGGAATTGTCGGGAGCAAAGTCTGGATCAACGAGGAATAAAGAGACTCCAGATACAGGAGACGGTGCAATAATCCTTTGGTCCGTAGACAAAGCAACAGCTATACTCCGGTATGCATGGCAGCATGGATGAAAGCTAGCCAGCCTCTGTGGGTCCTAGAGGCGGGCTCGACGGTGCTCCTCACAGGGTAGATCCCACACAGCAGTGGGGTAGACGGTTCTCTGCTCCAGCAGCCACAGTACCAAAGCAATATAATCCAGCCGGAAAAGGCTCTGCATTCACCGGTGTAGGTTCTCCGGTGTACATATCCACACGGTTCTCGTCTAGGACTCCTCGGATGGCGGCACGAGGTTAGGCCGCCCAGCCTGGATAAGTGCACTAGCTCGGTACGACGAACCGGTGGTAATGCTGGTCACTGTAGAACGGTAGCCGCACGATACACTATACATAATAGACTATTACTTTACAATAGAATAAGTCGAACTCGACGATACAGCGTTAAACTCTGACACTTTAGCTATCAATTCGCACGCGGTTCTCAAGGCTCTATTTAGGGGCAAAAAGGGCCCACTTCACAGCACGTTGTATCGTGGTGAAGGCTTCAACTTGTTGGTCAACTCGTTTTAGGATAAATGCTGCTGTATCCACCTGCGCCGTATTTATACGTAAGGTGAATAATCTAGTGCCAACCTCAGTTCTGTCTCGTATTACTGCGCAAACCTGGGCATGTTGAGACATGTCTTAGCGGTAGCTTTGAACTCGACATTGGGGGTATGGCCGTTGGCGCCTAGGGGTCGCTGCCCAATAGGAGAACGAATATTATGGTCTGGCCTGTACCTAGGTAAAGGGATATTCCGTGTATATGTACAAAGAATATACAAGGGATATCAGACGATATACAAATATTATACAATATATCTCAAGTAATAAATATATATATTCGGTTTAATCTGACCCTTTGTAACAATTAGGATTTAATAGATACTATATGATCTGCCCTATACGTACAGTAAGTACAATACACATAGTATGGGCGCCACAGAGTCGGGTGTACTGTGAGCGAACCTGACTCTGTGAAGATGTAACGCTAAGATGTGTACTGTACTGTTCTGTAGTCAAACTGTGTTGTAGTGGAAATGACTACTATGGCAGCACAGTATCTGTGATCTCCTAATAAAACAAGTCATTCGAATAATATAAGCCTACTGCATTCATTCATTACGCACATAGACTATACAGTACGCGCGTGCCGTGCACGTGCGCTGCGGCAGGTGCACGGCCAGGAGCGCGCAACAAGATGGTATACGGAATATTAATACAGTCTATTCCAGGTATATAGTGTGATGACAACACATTTGAATCGAATCTAATTTTGATCCGTTGCAAAGCGCTTCCTTGCTACCTGTTGAATACAGGGCAATGCCAAACCTCGATTTCCACACGGCCCTCGCATTATAATGAGCTGGACAGGTGTGTCTGTATTCAAATTAAGTAAACAGGAACGCACGTTCAAGTTTGTCAATGAGTCTCGTATCTCATTCTGGGCATCGCAGCTGTGATCATTTTGGCGAGCTAAGACAGCCTCTCCATGCGTTGGTGAATCCGGGTGGTGTAGTGGTTAACACTGTCGCCTCACAGCAAGAAGGTCCAGGGTTCGATTCCCGCTTGGCGACCAGGTTTCCATGATGCCAGGTACTCAGGTGGGGTATCTCCCAGGCCTTTCTGTGTGGAGTTTGCATGTTCACCTCGTGCTCGCAAGGGTTCCCCCCCGATAAGATAAACCCAATGGAAAAACATGCACAACAGATCGCTAATGCTGTGGCGTCCTTGACGAAGACGGACAGGAGCACTTGGATTGGTCCCCGGGGCGTGGCTCAAGTTGACGCCCTATCTGCTCCCGGCTGCCCATGGGGGGGAAGGACAACGGGATGGGAAAAGTGCAGAGAGACATTTCATCGGCGACTCAGTGCATGTGTGTGTGTGTTCCTGTGGGTCGCCCATCTCGCGTGCGTGTGTTAAAACTGCATGACAAATAAAGACTTCTAGTCTAACAATTATTATAATAATTATTATATCAATTTCTCTTATGACCTTCCAAGGTGGTTGTCGTAAGAGAAATCTTATGACAATGTTGGTGAATGAGGTCCATTGTCTTGCGTCATCTGGAATTTCACAGATCACTTTAGTATTGAGCAACTTAGCACTGTGCTGCATCGTCACAAATACGCTCCAATGGGACACATGTTCTAGCCTTCAAAAACCATGATACATGATCCTTTTCCAAAGCAGGAAGCTCCCAATATAATCTGACATGTCTTCATATGTTCTACCGAGGAAATGGTTGCAAACTGCACATTGTATCAAAAGTTATGATGAGTTTCATAGGCCAGTTATACAGTAACTAGGCAACTTTGATATCACAAGTCAAATCAAATCAAATAAAATGTATTTGTAAGGCCCGACAACACACATTAATGCCCCCATGGGCCGGACACATCTTCTTTAAACAAGTCAAGAAGAAACATCACAATAAGTCAAGAAACAAAACAAGAACACCATAAGGTCCAACAAATTAAAAAATAAATGCAAAATAAATGAATGCAATGCAAACACTCCCAGACATACCCCACGCAAAGGTAAGGAAAAACTCACTAAAACCTAACAATAGGAAAAAATGCACCACAGGCAATCAAGTCAAGTCACGTCAAGAGTTTTATTTGTCACGGCATACAAGTATACAGTGAAATGCGGGGGGTCTTGCCCGCAACGATTGTGCATAATACAATAATAATAATAATATAATAAGAATCCAATAGAACGACATTGTGCACTAATACAAGTAATCAAAGTAGGGCATATCAGTATATGTACATGAGTTTTTACAGAGCATGGTAAGACATGCTAGGTCCTGTGATAGTGCAATACACTGTTAGCTATGGATGAGGCACTGGGTCTTTATGTACACTGCTATACAATGCTATATTATACAATCTCAAGTTATACTATACTATTTTTAAAGTGACCTTTCCTTTTGTAAAGTGACCATAAGTGTGAGCGTGTGCAGCATGAGTGTGTGTGTGCTCATGTTAAAGTGGCTGCTAGTGTGTGAGCGTGTACAGTGTGTGTGTTGTGTGTGTGCTCATGTGTGCTTGTGTGTGGAGAGTTCAGTGTTCAAGGCTCTGAAGGCCTGGGGGAAGAAGCTGAGCCGAAGTCTCTCTGTCCTAGTTGCTGGTGTTCGCAGGCGTTTGCCGGACCGCAGCAGCTTGAACAGGCTGTTGTTGGGGTGGTGAGGGTCTTTCATTATTCTGCAGGCTCTGGATTTGCACCTCTTGTTATATAGGACCTGCAGGGGTGGTAGTGCAATACCCGTAGTACGCTCGGCTGAGCGTACCACTCTCTGTAGGGCCTTCTTGTCCTGTGCCGTGCTGTTTCCATACCAGGCAGTGATGTTTCCAGTCAAGATGCTCTCTACAGCTCCGGAGTAGAAGGACTGGAGTATCTTCCCCGATACTCTGAACTTCCTTAACTGTCTCAGGTGGTAGAGGCGTTGCTTCACCTTTTTTACAACTGAGTCTATGTGTGTTGTCCATGTCAGATCCTCTGAGATGTGGACCCCCAGGTACTTGAAGCTGCTCACCCTGTCCACGGTAGCCCCGTTTATCCTCAGTGGTGTGTGTGTCCCCTGCTGTTTTCTCCTAAAATCCACAATCAGCTCCTTGGTTTTACCAATGTTCAGGAGCAGGCTGTTGTCCTGGCACCAGCGTTCCAGTACCTCAACCTCCTCCCGGTAGGCCTTCTCGTCGTTGTCCGAGATCAGCCCCACCACCACTGTGTCGTCCGCAAACTTCACTATGGAGTTGGAGCTGAACTTGGCCACACAGTCATGTGTGTATAGTGAATACAGCAGGGGGCTCAGAACACAGCCCTGGGGGGACCCGATGCTCAGGGTGATGGTGTTGGAGGTCTGACCCCCCACCCTGACCGCTTGGGGCCTTTCACTCAGAAAGTCCAGTATCCAGGTGCTCAGAGCGGAGCTCAGACCCAGCTCGATCAGCTTGTCCACCAGTCTGGTGGGGACTATGGTGTTGAACGCTGAGCTGTAGTCAATGAACAACAGTCTCACATAGCCCCCCTTCTGGCGGTCTAGGTGAGAGAGGGTGCTGTGCAGTACTTGGGAGACCGCATCATCAGTGGACCTGTTTGGCCTGTATGCAAATTGCATAGGGTCCATATCACTGGGGCGGGAGGCACAAATGTGATCCTTAACCAGCCTATTAAAACATTTCATGGCCACAGAGGTGGAGGAGAGAAACCTTAGAAGGGCCAATTCAAGGGGGGATCTCCCTTCTTAGATGTCGGTGATAGTAGTGTTGCAGACGGACAGTTGGTAAGCATGCACTCATGTGTGTAGTGAAACACAGATGAGTGCATGCAATAGCAACTGAACATTTAGAAAAATTAAAGATAGAGCTGATAGCGATAGCAACTGAACATTTTGAAAGATTAAAGATAGAGCTGATAGCGGATCTATTTGAGGCACAGGGGTGTCCTATGCAACTCATTATAATGTGTGATACGATGTACGGTTTGCAGAGAAAGAGGTGGTGTGTGTGTGTGTTTCCGTACGTCCATACATCCATACATCCATACATCCAACCTTCCATCCATCCATCCTCCCTTCCTTCCTTCCTTCCTTCCTTCCTTCCTTCCTTCCTTCCTTCCTTCCTTCCTTCCTTCCTTCCTTCCTTCCTTCCTTCCTTCCTTCCTTCCTTCCTTCCTTCCTTCCTTCCTTCCTTCCTTCCTTCCTTCCTTCCTTCCTTCCGTCCTTCCTTCCGTCCTTCCTTCCTTCCTTCCTTCCTTCATTCCTTCCTTCCTTCCTTCCTTCCTTCCTTCCTTCCTTCCTTCCTTCCTTCCTTCCTTCCTTCCTTCCTTCCTTCCTTCCTTCCTTCCTTCCTTCCTTCCTTCCTTCCTTCCTTCCTTCCTTCCTTCCTTCCTTCCTTCCTTCCATACATACATCCATCCATACATCCATCCATCCATCTTTTCTCTCACCCTCTCCCTCTCTTTCTCATTTGACAAAAAAAATAATAATGGACAATTTATACTGCCTTCAATCTTCTCATTAATAGTAGAGCCCTGACTCTACATTATATAAACGCTGACCAAAACTCAAACGTGTTCCCGTTAATCGAAGACCAGGATCTAAATTCTTTTTTTACTGCCATTGGAATCAGAATGTCCACACGCGCCAGCCACTATTGGACATGAAACGTGCGTCTCGCTCCATCACTATTCTAATGCGGGAGAGTGACGTCTGCCTCTGACCTTGACTCCTCCTTGGCAGAGACTAGTCCTTCCCAGTCTCATAATGACCCGTCCTTGGGGGCTTTGGCTCCCGAAACAGAGCTATGAAGAGCAGCTGTCGAGGGACACGAGGACCGGTGCCTCGCCTGACCTGCATTACTAACCGACTTATCTGCATTAATCTGCCTCCACGAGTCGGTATCTGCATTTTACCGCTGAGACTAGGGATGGGTACCGAATTCGGTACTTTTGAGGTACCGAACCGAAACACGTCGGTACTACCGAGTATCGAATCAAGTGATCTATTCATCTATGATGAATTGAAAATGGGGGACCCTGATGTAAACAAGACGAAAGTCTTTCTCTGGTCTGCATCCCCTTAACAATTGTATGTATTGAGCTGTACTGTACTGTACCCATTCTGCAATCTGTTAATAAACTTTGCAATCAATCAATCAAAACCAAAAAAAAAGAAAAAAAAAAACTATTTCTTTTTTACTTTTTTTTATTTATTTTTTACTTTTTTCTTTTCATGTCAACGTTCACACGCACAATATATGCTTACCTAGGATTTGACTTGATTCAACAACAAAGCAGTCGGAGCAATGGCAAGCCGAAAACTGTCGAAATTGTTTGGAGTTTGGATTTTTCTTTTTACGACTGAGGTAGGTAAATTAAATTTCTTGAGACTAAAGTACCGTTGGGTACCGGTATCGATTCACAGGTACCGGTACCGGTATCGGTTCAAATGTGAAAGGTACCCATCCCTAGCTGAGACCCTCCTACTTTTCAGTTCAGTGGCTCAGGAGGGTAGACCGGTCGTCCGGTTAATGGCAAGGTTCCTGGTTAGATTCCGGCTCCTCCTGCCAGCGTGTCGAAGTGAGTCCTTGAGCGAGACACTCAACTCCCAATTGCTCCCGATGAGCAGGTCGGCACCTTGCATGGCGGCTGCCTCCGTCGTCGGTGTGTGAATGTGTGAATGTGAGGCATAAGTTATAAAGCGCTTTGGATAAAAGCTATATACATGCAGCAGTCCATTTAGCATCTAATGGTTTTCACACCTTTCGAGCCCTTGTCATGCATGGTAAACACATGCGGCTCCTCTAAAGGTGTGAACGCTGTTAAACCGAGACCAGAGGTGTCTTAGTGGTAGAATTCAGATGCTGACTCTCCGTCGATGCAGATTAATTAGCTGAATTTTCACAATCTTGCCATCGCCAAGGGAACCATAGCAACGTTATCAACGAGGCAGACATCATGAAGTGAAACTGGCGATCCATATGATTCTCACCTCGGAGTTCCACATTTCCAGAAACTGAAGATAATCAGTAAGCCTGACAGATCAATCAATTTCTCAAGTTTCCAATTGACCTATCACAAGCCACGCCCCCTTTTATTGATCCTCCAATCATAACTGTTGTCTTCCCAGGGAAGGAACAGTTGTGATTGGAGGATCAAGAAAAAGAGGGCAGGGTTTGAGATAGGTCAATTGGAAACTTGTCTCTGGAAACTGTCGTCTCCCTGGGAAGGCAACTGTTGTGATTGGAGGATCAAAAATGAGGGCGGGGTTAGAGATAGGTCACTTGTGTTCATGCTGTGCACGACAAGCCTACATGATAGGGACATGGAGGGGAGGAAAATGTTTCAACCTGCGTTACCTCAAGCCCATGTCCATCCCATTGCCGTTGTGTCCTTGGGCAAGACACTTAACCTACTTGCCTCGTATGAATGTGTATGCATGTGAATGAATGTTGGTGGTGGTCGGAGGGGCCGTAGGCGATGATTATTCGCCACGCTTCTGTGAGTCTGCCTCAGGGCAACTCTGGCTGCAATTGTAGCTTACCACCACCGGTATGACTGTGTATGCGGCACGGTGGTGTAGTGGTTAACACTGTCGCCTCACAGCAAGAAGGTCCAGGGTTCGATTCCCGCTTGGGGACCAGGTTTCCATGATGCCAGGTACCCAGGTGGGTATCTCCCAGTCCTTTCTGTGTGGAGTTTGCATGTTCTCCCCGTGCTCGCAAGGGTTTCCTCCCCGATAAGATAAACCCAATGGAAAAACATGCACAACAACAGATCGCTAACGCTGTGGCGTCCTTGACGAAGACGGACAGGAGCACTTGGATTGGTCCCCTGGCGCGGCTCACGTTGACGCCTGTCTGCTCCCGGCTGCCCTTGGGGGGGAAGGACGACGGGATGGGTTAATCGCAGAGACGAATCGCATCGGCGATTCTAAAGAGACAATGCATGCGTGTGTGTTCCGGTGTGTGTGCTAAAAAAACTAACCGCTGTGTGTACCACTAAAACAATGAGTGTCGTTGCATGCCGAATAAATACCTCTGCAACAGGTCCTGCATTATTATTATGAACGAATAATGGACTCTGTGAAGCGCTCTGAGTCAGAGAAGAGCGCTATATAAATCCAATCCATTATTATTACCTGCAGGTAAAATTCCTACGTGATTTTCAGGTCCTATTATGTGCCTCCAAGTCAAATGTCTCTGTGACCTCTGGAAGTGCAGATTTGCTGCTTTTAACACACAGAACATGTTTTCAAAGTGTTTTCAACAGTTTTTATCATCTCTCTCTCAAATCGTCATATTCAAATTCAAAGGTGCTTTATTGGAATGAATGGCAAACAATTGGCAATGTTGCCAAAGCAGTTTACAACATGTACAAAAATACATATATATTGTTAAAACAAAACAAAACATACGTTTCATGTTTAACCAGGTGGGGGCCCGTCGTCGTTTGGTTTTCGTTTTGTTTTAAATCAAACAAAAATAAACAAGTAAATCATAATGATACTAATAAATAAAACTTCAAATGAACAGTATAGTACAAAATATACATAAAAACAAGATGAGACACACTGGGTAGCTAGTCCAGCAGCGGGGGACTTGGAACTGTTCCTCCTCTCTCCTCTCTCAAAGCTTGGGATTCTGTCATTTTTAAATGAATGACCCACGGATGCTGTCAATTCTTCCACAACGTAAGAAAATGCACCTCGCTCTCAACCTCACCTATCATACAATGACCACATGTTCTTTGGTCTCTCTCTCTCTGTCTGTCTCTCTCTCTTTCTCTCTCTCTCTTTATCTCTCTCTCTCTCTCTCTCTCGCTGTCTGTCCTATCGTTAATTCCTAGCATATATTCATTAATGTGATGTCTCAGTGGGTCTTGTTTTGTTTGTAGTGTCTCCTGATTACATTTCATCCCCTTGTAGTACTTTAGTCTTTGCATTGATTTGAATGTTTTGTGAATCCCTTGCTGTGCTACTTTGCATAGCCTTTTGTCTTGCCCTTCCCTTCATTTAGTTTCAGTGTTTCTTAATAGCACAATACCTCATTAAAATGCATAGTTTAGGACTCTCAATTTGTACAGTGTTTTAATGGTTGTAATTGAATAGCTATCTATAACTATAAAGCAAGGAATCTCTGCACGTGTGCGTGTGTGTCCTGTCCTGTCCTTTGCATGTCTTGGGAACTTCACGCTTGGCGGGAGTATTGCTGAGGATCCAGGGGAGCGTTTGGCACCATTTGGCCAGATGGTGGCGCTATAACAACAAACCTAATGTTTGGCCTGTAACCTTTGAACCGTAACTCTCAGAAACAAAATGATTGGTTTTCCTGGATTTTGTGGTTCCAGATGAATGTACGCCATATCCATTTGCATCTAGATAGATGTTGACATGTTTTCCGCTATGCCCCACAAATGTTGAGCAATCATCACCAAATTTGGTACAGAGCATCCCTGCATCAAGCCATTTTTCTTCAGTTTTGCTATAGCTGGCCCTCAAAGTTTGCTCCTGTGGGCAGGGCTTATATTAGAAAAAAAAATCATATATCCTGATCACTTTAGTGCTAATTCAATCGCTTTTGGTGGACATGTGTATGATGCCTTTTATCCAATAGCATCATCTAACTATAAAGGAAGGAATCTGTCTGTCTGCAGTCTGTCTGCATGTCTGTCATATGCATATCTCAAGATCCGTTCATCCCATTGATTTCACACTCGGCACGTGTATTGCTGAGGACCCGAGGGAGTGCAATGTCGACTGCGAAGCCAATCTCACGGTTCCTGAGAACGCTGCAAGCAGCACTTCCGGGCACCAAGCAATCGGCTCAGAAATGGGCATGACCCCCCCCCCCCATCCCGACAACGCTGCAAGCAGCAATACCAGAAGCCAATGATAGATTTTGTAAATGCCATAACAGCAATTCACTCCCCTTGGCTGTAGATACAACGAAAGGGAAGTAGTGGAACCAAATGCCTACTCCCCTAGGAAGAATGGTAAATGGACTGCATTCACAGCTTTTATCCAAAGCGCTTAACAACTTATGCCTTACATTCACCCATTCACTCACACATTCACACGATGATTGTATAGGCAACCATGCAGGGTGCCAACCCACTCATCTGGAGCAGTTAGGGGTTAAGCGTCTTGCTCATGGATACTATGACACGCTACCAAGAAGAAGAGCGGGAATTGCACCAGAAACCTGCTGAGCAGCCACTGTCGCAAGACATTCCGTTGTGACGGCTCTATGGAAAGGGTCTATAGTAGGGGTGTAAAGGTACACATATCCGTACCGAACGGCTGTGTACCGAACGAATACAACGGTATGTTAACCACTAACGACCGCCCACCGGGGGCTAATCTAATATAATAATAATAATCATTATTATTATTATATCTTTTTTTACAAGTTTCAAGTTTCTTTAATAGTTGTCATACAAGTACAGAATACTTTTATACAAAATGCTTCTTACTGTTTCGCTCCAGAGACTGTGTTAGACAAGATAAGTATGAAATAAAATAGTATAGCATGTAAAATAGAAGTAAAAGTAGAGGTCACAGTGTTCAGTATAGACATATGTACAATGTTCGATGCAGAATAGAAGTAACTGAGTTACCATACAATATACAATATACTATGCAATGTACTAATATACAATACTATATAGTGCAGAGCAGAAATGGGATGAGGTACAATTTAGGTACAATTTACAGTAAGGTGTACGAGTTGTAGTGCAAATCCTTTACCAATAAATATAAAGTGTAAAGTGTGTTTAGGTGTTCTAAAGTGTGTAAAGTGGGTGCTGCAGTGAGTTGTTTGTTTAAAGTGAGTGTGTGCGTGTGGATGTGTGTGCTGTGTGCATTTGATGGTTGTTGCATAGTGTTTATTGTTCGTTGAGCAGCCTGATGGCCTGGGGATAGAAGCTTCTTCTGAGTCTTTCTGTGCTCGCCTTAAGACTCCGGTATCGCTTCCAAAGAGGCAGTTGTTCGGGTGGCTGGAGTCCTTGATGATTCTCTTAGCCTTCCCCCTGCACCGCTTGTTGTAAATGTTCTGGAGGGTGGGAAGCCCCCCTCCAATTGTGCGTTCGGCTGAACGTGTCACTCTTTGTAGTCTGCTACGGTCTTGTACAGTGCTATTCCCAAACCAGGAGGTGATGTTGCCAGTCAGGATGCTCTCGATTGTACATGAGTAGAAGTTCCTAAGGATCTTCTGACTGACTTGGAACTTCCTTAGGCGCCTGAGGAAGTAGAGGCGTTGTCGTGCCTTCTTCACAACACTGTCAATATGTGTGGTCCATGTCAAGTCCTCGGATATGTGGGCTCCGAGGTACTTGAAACTGTTCACTCTCTCAACCGGTGCCCCGTCGATGCTGAGGGGGCTGTAGTCCTTGACCCCCGACCTCCTGAAGTCCACAATCATCTCTTTTGTTTTGCTGACGTTCAGGGAGAGGCAGTTCTCCTGACACCACTGTGACAGATTATCTACCTCTTCCAGGTAGGCCCTCTCGTCGTTGGCAGAGATCAGGCCCACCACTACTGTGTCATCAGCAAATTTGTTGATTGTGTTGTTGTTCCGCTGTGCCACGCAGTCATGTGTGTACAGGGAGTAGAGTCGATTATTAATTTCAATATAGAATATTCGTTGACAGCCCTACAAGTACAATTAGTTGCTGCACACTACATCACCCCTGAGTGGAACATGGAAAGCCGAACGTTCCCCCACTGTACCAAAAACCCGTACCGAACCTTGACTTCAAAACCGAGGTGCGTACCGAACCGTGGTTTTTGTGTACCGTTACACCCCTAGTCTATAGTGATGCCGGTGCGGATTGGCATCATGCCCTCCTCCCTCCCCATAGAAATTAAGCGACTTTTTTGCTGCATCAGTTCATTATCTTGCGCCGCTTCAGATTTAAAGTGGTGACCTTACTCTGGACGGGAGCAGAGTCAGGGGGGGGGGGGGGGGGGGGGGGGGGTGCCCTCGATGATTATGCAGAATCAATACAGAGTTGAATGTAACCAATACTGAAGTGGCCTTCGGGGTTCGGCGACGCGAGGCGGACCGCGGCAGTAAATATTATTCCGGGACTCAGTGCATTAAGCGGCGTACGGGACAGCGGAAGGGGGGCGACGGATGGATTGCTGTTGGAACAAGTCTATTTTGTGATGACCCAGACCTTTAGGCCAACGTTAATCCCCTCTATTCACTAGAGTTATTGGCCTCGGAGGAAATCTGGCTTGGGAAGATGCGGAGCGCCTCAGAGGTGTGAGGAGGAGATACATCATCGTCACCTCTGACCACCTCCAGTGTTTCCTCCCCGAGAGCTATTTTTAGATCAGCTCCGAGCCAAAGGAATTAGCGATGAGGGGGGGGGGGAGAGTCTATCGGCTGGTCGCCGGTCCTCACCTCACGCGGAGACTTATCTGGCTAGAGCCGCTGTGGTCCCACAGGGCACCGTCTGCGGGCCACGGAGTGGAAGACGTACGAGATCCATCCACTAGCCCCGCTGTCAGAAATCTCCCCTCCTCAGCAGTCACTGGTGACAGTAGTGGATTAACGGCGGGCTTAAGGTGATGAAAGTGTGATGTAGGGTAATCTGATCAATAGTGCCACAGGCCACAACTGCTAAGTCCCAGTCAACAGCAGCATCTCACAACAGGGGAGCTGCAGGCGAATCTATAATTGTATGCCTATATATAGAGCTATATTGTATGTAGTTATGCCATTGTATAATGGGTTTGGCGTTATAACGACACTGCACAATGGTACAGCTGCTGGAGGCCCTGTGCTTGTTACCCAAAAAGAGGCCAGTTGATGAAAAATATAGACGAGCCATTCGTGACATTACCCTGGGATTATCGTTTCAATAAGCTCTCTCTAGATTCAAGATTCAAGAGGTTTATTCATCACATACATACACAAGACATATAGTGAAATGAAGGTGGCCATGCCCGCTTCGATTGTGCAAAAAATACAAATAATAATAGAATAAAATAGAAATAGAAATAAAATAGACATGATAAAAGTACTAAGATAAAATACAAAAGGTAATGAGTCCTATGCACACTACTATACAATATACAGTTATACTCTATGTCACTATGCTATCCTAACTATACTATACAAAAACATCCAGTTATGTTTTTTCATAATTTTTTCACTAACGTTACCTTTTTTGTTTCCTTTAAAGTGACCTGTTCTTATGTGTTTAAACTTTAAAGTGACCTGTGGTGTGTTTGTGTGTGAAAGAGTGCAGAATGTGTGGTGTGTGTGTGTGTGTGTGTGTGTTCATATGTGCTTGTGTGTGGAGAGATAAGTGTTCATTCTTCAATGTTTTGATGGACTGGGGGAAGAAGCTGAGCCTGAGTCTCTCTGTTCTTGCTGCGTGTATGCGGAGGCGCTTGCCTGACCGCAGGCTATTGTTGGGGTGGTGAGGGTCCTTCATTATTCTGCAGGCTCTGGATTTGCACCTCATATTGTATAAGTCCTGCAGGGGTGGTAGTGCAATACCCGTAGTAAGCTCTGCTGAGTGCACCACTCTCTGTAGGGCCTTCCTGTCCTGGACAGTGCAGTTTCCTTCTACCCATTCATGGCATTCTCATGGCGTGTTTTGGCATGGTGCCACTGCTCGTTGGCCACAGTTGTCGTTTAATGATAATCACCTGCTATTTGATTACATTCCCCTGTTGATTGCGACCGAGATGTCTGCGATTGAAGGCTATGAATAAAATAAATGACCAACGGCAGTTTACCTCGTGCAATAGCTTTTAACGTCAGTCATGGCACACGGTGTGGACCTGGGGGTTGTTGCAGGAAGCCTCCCACATGGGTAAACACATGTACTTCTATTTCACCTGTCGTGTCCGCAGACATGTCCGCTTGCTTGTGAGATTATATTGACCGGAAAGCCCTCGTTTATCTCAACAGAATGAGCTATAGCACTCACAGGTTTGATATACATTTGACTGACAAGACAGGCGTTTTAACCACAAATGCTTGTGATTCATTAGCGTTAGCTGATGTTACACGTACAGATGACAAGTGACCTGGCCAGCCCTTACCTTCCCCCGAGGACACTTTGAAGTGAGGAGAGAGGAAAAAAGGAAAAGTCACCATGAGATATTGAAGGAGAGAACTGAGGGAAGAGAGTGGTGTGTGTGTGTGTGTGTGTGTGTGTGTGTGTGTGTGTGTGTGTGTGTGTGTGTGTGTGTGTGTGTGTGTGTGTGTGTGTGTGTGTGTGTGTGTGTGTGTGTGTGTGTGTGTGTGTGTGTGTGTGTGTGTGTGTGTGTGTGTGTGTGTGTGTGTGTGTGTGTGTGTGTGTGTGTGTGTGTGTGTGTGTGTGTGTGTGTGTGCGTGCGTGCGTGCGTGCGTGCGTGCGTGCGTGCGTGCGTGCGTGCGTGCGTGCGTGCGTGTGTGCGTGCGTGCGTGCGTGTGTGTGTGCGTGTGTGCATATTGGCACTGTCTAGCCCATCATTTCAAAAAAGTTTCAAGGAAAGGACTAAGTGCACTATGTAAGGGCGGATGTGGTTGCTTCTATAGTATCAACAGCCCTTCAACAGCATTTCATTGTATACCTGTATGCCGTGACAATTAAAACTCTTGACTTGACTTGAAGCCCTGTTCATATTCAACCTGTATTCATATGAGGTCATCATACCATTACCTACCTAAAAATTAGAACAGCTGTATTAACCAGCTCTAAAATACCTATAATGAGAAAAGTTGTATTAACCAGCTCTAAAATACATATTATAATGAGAACAGTTGTTATTGACTTACTTGACTTAATCCTCTTTACCCCGTTGGGGGGCATAGGGCGTCCAGGTGTTTCTCTGCCTACCGGCTTTCCTCTGTGGGTTGTAGTCCAAGGCCTGTCTAGTGATGTTGTTCGAGTCCTTCCTAAGGGTATGCCCTATCCAGTTCCGCTTTCTCCTTTTGATGGTGGTAGCTATGCTGTCCTGGTTTGTTATCCTCCACAGCTCTTCACTTGTGGTTTTGATGGGCCACCAGCCACCACAGCTTGAGGATGTAGCGCAGGCATTTGTTGACAAACACCTGGATCTTGCTTGTGAGTTATTAACCATCTTTAAAATATCTATAATGAGAACAGTCATTATTAACCAGGTCTAACATATCTATAATGAGAACAGTTGTTATTAACCAGCTCTAACATATCTATAATGAGAACAGTTGTTATTAACCAGCTCTAAATATAATGAGAACAGTCGTTATTAACCAGCTCTAAAATATCTATAATGAGAACAGTCGTAGTAACCAGCTCTAAAATATTAATTTCACCATAGCCATAAAGTAGTCTGTTTAGGCTGGTTAGGTTTTTACAGACTACTGTAACGTTCTGGGTGTCTGTCCTCTCCCAGTACTGGAGAGACTACCGCCACTCTGGAGTACAAGTCAAGTCAAGTCAAGTCAAGAGTTTTAATTGTCACGGCATACAGGTATACAATGAAATGCGGGTGGTCTTGCCCGCAACGATGTGCAATACAGTGGTACATATAATAGAATCAAAAGAAGGAAACAACATTGTGCAGTAACAGGTAGCAGGTAACATGGAGTGACATCTCGGTATCTGTACATAGTTATTTACAGAGCATGTGGGACATGCTAGTTAGCTTTGGTAGTGCAATACACTGTTCCTGTTATTCTAATTTAAAGTGTCCTTTCCTTTGGCCATAAGTGTGCGTGTGTGCGACATGAGTGTGTGCCCGCTCATGTTAAAGTGTTAAGTGGCTGCTCGTGTGTGAGCGTGCACAGTGTGCGTGTCGTGTGTGTGTTCATGTGTGCTTGTGTGTGGACAGTTCAATGTTCTGAGCACTCAATGTTCATTGTTCATGGCTCTGATGGCTTGGGGGAAGAAGCTGAGCCTAAGCCGCTCTGTCCTAGTAGCTGGGGTTCGCAGGCGTCTGCCTGACCTCAGCAGCTGAAACAGGCTGTTATTGGGGTGGTGAGGGTCTTTCATTATCCTGCAGGCTCTGGATTTGCACCTCTTGTTGTATAGAACCTGCAGGGGGGGTAGTGCAATACCCGTGGTACGCTCGGCTGAGCGCACCACTCTCTGTAGGGCCTTCTTGTCCTGTGCCGTGCTGTTTCCATACCAGGCAGTGATGTTTCCGGTCAGGATGCTCTCTACAGCTCCTGAGTAGAAGGACTGGAGTATCTTCCCCGATACTCTGAACTTCCTTAACTGTCTCAGGTGGTAGAGACGCTGTTTCGCCTTCTTTACTACTCTGTCTATGTGTGTTGACCATGTCAGGTCCTCTGAGATGTGGACCCCCAGGTACTTGAAGCTGCTCACCCTGTCCACGGTTGCCCCGTTAATCATCAGTGGTGTGTGCGTCTCCTGCTGTCCTCTCCTATAATCCACGATCAGCTCCTTGGTTTTACCAATGTTCAGGAGCAGGCTGTTGTCCTGGCACCAGCGTTCCAGTACCTCAACCTCCTCCCGGTAGGCCTTCTCGTCGTTGTCCGAGATCAGCCCCACCACCACTGTGTCATCTGCGAACTTCACTATGGAGTTGGAGCTGAACTTGGCCACACAGTCGTGTGTGTAGAGTGAGTACAGCAGGGGGCTCAGAACACAGCCCTGGGGGGACCCGATGCTCAGGGTGATGGTGTTGGAGGTCTGACCCACCACCCTGACCGCCTGGGGTCTTTCGCTCAGAAAGTCCAGTACCCAGGCGCTCAGGGCGGAGCTCAGACCTAGCTCGATCAGCTTGTCCACCAGTCTGGTGGGGACTATGGTGTTGAACGCTGAGCTGTAGTCAATGAACAACAGTCTCACATAGCCCCCCTTCTGACGGTCAAGGTGCGAGAGGGTGCTGTGCAGTACCTGGGAGACCGCGTCGTCGGTGGACCTGTTTGTCCTGTATGCAAATTGCATAGGGTCCATATCACTGGGGAGGGAGGCACAAATGTGGTCCTTGACCAGCCTCTCGAAACATTTCATGACCACAGAGGTGAGTGCCACCGGTCTGTAGTCATTTGGACATGCTGGGGAGGGTTTCTTCGGCACAGGGATGATGGTAGACATCTTGAAGCAGGCAGGGACCACTGACTCCGCCAGTGATTGGTTAAATATGGCGGTGAACACAGGGGCCAGCTGGTTGGCACAGGTCTTGAGTATACGTCCTGTTATGCCATCTGGGCCAGCAGCCTTCCTGGTGTTCACCTGCATAAATGCTCTTCTCACACTGTGTTCCGACAACGAGAGAGCGTCCCCCCCCCCCTCGCGGTTGCCCCCCCCCCTCCACAACAGCCGGCGCGCCAGTGACGTCACTAGCCGGAGAGCCAGCAGCGCCACTGAGCGTAGAAGATGTTGAGCTTGTCCGCGAGGGAGGCGTCGTCGCTCCCCATTGAGGGGGCGCTGACTTTATAGTCAGTTATTGTCTTCAGTCCCTGCCATAATCACCCTGTTCTATGTAATTAGCACTGGGTGGGTGGGGGGACTGTACATTGGAGGTGGTTGGGTGGGTGGGGTGAGGGGGTTGGGTAGGTTGGGTAGGAGGGGTGGGTGGGGGACACTGTACAACTGTACAAGCAAAACTGTACATTGGAATATTGACAAAACCATGTTTGGTCATTTACTGTACATTGGAGGGGGTTGGGTTAGGACATTTACAGGGGCCAGTTTCGAATTGCAGTCTCCCGTAGGTGCTCTTTGAGAGTGGTTTTGAAAGTGGGTAGTGATTCACATTCCTTTACAGCTTTGGGTAGGGCGTTCCACATTGATGTGGCATAATTGCGAAACCTGTTTAGTCCCTTGTTTGAGCCGAATCTGGGTTTAACATGATTTGTGGAGCTCCCTCTGGCGCTCAAAAAACATTTTCTCTTTTGTCCTGTTGCTTTGAGCTGTCTGTAATCTTCTGGATTACATTTTTTGGGGAGAAGTAAACTCCCGTAGAACTGTAAGAATGCTAATGTAATTGGATTGGTACAGTACACTGATTTCAGCATATAGAATTCGTATCTGGTTAGGTTTGAAGAGTACATAAATCACGGCTATAATGCAACACATTATCTGCCTCCTAAATCCACTGTTCAACATTGTAACACTGATTAAATCAACCTCCACAGCTCGCACAGGGGCTGCGAGACATTTGCAATGCAAAACAGAAACATATTTCTTTTTTGATCTACTTTTTCTCCCATCCCAATTTCGTATCGTCCAATTCTACCCTCCCCTGTCTCGAACGCTGTTAGGCCATGCCTCCCACAAGCCGGCTGCAATGTGGACGAAGCCTTACATCACGTGTCCCCTCCGGTACTCGAGGAAGCAGCCGTTGCATATTTTCACCTGCACAGCGCGATCTCTCAGCGGCGGGGGTCTGCGTGGGAGGGACACGCCGCCCCCGTCGCCTCCTGATTCTGCTGCGCAGGCGCACCAACCGACCTGTAGGAGTCGCTGTCCACAACGTCCGATCCCCACCCACCAGCTTCCCACCCCCTAATACTGCCAATTGTATTAGTACGAACGACCAGCCAAGCTGATAGCAATGCGGAGAGCTGGGCTCGAACCCAGCGTCTCCTGCATTGGTGGCGAGCGCCTTGCCCACTACACCACCTAGCCGCCCTAAACAGAAACAGTTTGATGCCTAAGGATTCCACTTGTCAAATGACACGAGAGACTGTTTTTTATCAAAAAAAAAAACCCTATACAAGTTTGTATCAACTCGATAGAAACACAATTGCAATACGCCGCAGCCTTTGGATCCTGCTATCGTATCGGGAGATCTCAGACGGTTACCAGTCTTGGCAGCTCTTGGTGCTCCTCTCTCTGCTCTGCCCACACGTCTCATGAGAGCAACTCAGTTAGTCATCATCAGCCTTTTACTTCAGAAGAACAACCAGCCCTGCCTTGGGATACGATCAGCCACTCTCCTCGACCTGACACCGCTTTTTAGTTTTTTTCTCTCTTTTTTCTTTTTTTTTGGGGGGGGGGGGGGGGGATATTTCCACTGCCACGGCACAGGGGAATGGAGACAAAAATGAATGGAAATGGAAGTGACACCGAATGCGTACGCACAGAAGATGGATCCCTGAGCCGCTGCAAGCTTTAGGAGGAGGCACCTCGAGGGTCCTTTATCCTCCGAAAAACACACGGATCGCTGGCGAACGTCGCCGTGTGACACGTTTAGTCAAATCTACAGCCTAGAAAATGTTGTCTCTCTTTGTAGCGGAGATAAGCGGAGCTTTAAGACCAAACAAATTTAAATAAATTAATAACGTCGTCCGCGGGGCCCCGGCTGAGAGCTACAATGGTCCCTCCGCGAGCCAAGGTGCTGCGTGACAAACAACGCCGGGATTCCTGTCATGTTTCGCAGATATGACGCTAAGTGGATTACACAAGATTAAGTATGACAAACGTGAAAGACGGAAGGAATACGATTTGACATAGCACCACGGTTCCCAGCCTCGAAAGACTATAGACATCCTTCCTATATGGTAATGCGATTAGCCTACTGTAGCATAAATCCTTAATTATGTCTCGTGTCCATTGAGGCTTAGACATATCACTTTAGGTGTCCCCTGTGCCATTGTGCCTCTGATTCATGTATTTATCTCCATGTGCTCCAGGAAGAGACACAGTGTTCAGAGTGCAATATGTGCAGGACATGCTCCATTTTGGCTCTAACGCGGGGCGTATGGTGTCGATGGGTTTTACATTATTAACTGAGAGATGACTAATGGTACATGTATTCTTCTCAAAGATGATTCCCCCAACAAGCTAGTAAGCGGATGATTACATGATGCCCTTGGATTCGGTTTGAGCATCATTTCTGTATATATTAGTGTAATTTATTCATTCGTATTCATGTATGTATTTATGTATTTAAACTCCATGCTATACAGTAAAGCCATATGACATCTCAGACATCTAAACTATCTGGTTGAGGTGGGGTGGGGGGGAAATTGTACATTGGAGGTGGGGGGGGGGGGGGGGGGGGGGAGGGCGGAGGGGGGGATGGGTAGGCGGGTGGGGGGGTAACTGTACATTGGATTATCGACTAAACCTTACTTGGTCCCAAGAAGAGGGTCTCGTGTATTATTGGGTTTAATAGGACATTTATTGTACATTGGAGGGGGTTGCGTTAGGACATTTACAGGGGCCAGTTTCGAATTGCAGTCTCTCGTAGGTGCTCTTTGAGAGTGGTTTTGAAAGTGGGTAGTGATTCACATTCCTTTACAGCTGTGGGTAGGGCGTTCCACATTGATGTGGCATAATTGCGAAACGTGTTTAGTCCCTTGTTTGAGCCGAATCTGGGTTTAACATGATTTGAGGAGCCCACTCTGGTGTTGTGATCGTGGTATTCACTGACCTTTGGGAAGTATTTTGACATGTACATGGGTACCTTAGTCATGTAGTGAATCTTGTAGACCAGGCCCATTGCAAGGTGCTGTACTCTGTCGTCTACTCTAAGCCATCCTAGGTTGTCAAAGCGGGCAGGGGTGAGGTGGGTTCTAGGAGTAAGGTCAAGCAGTAGTCTGACCAGTTTGTTTTGATATGTTTGTAATTTTGTTTTTAGAGCCTTTGAGGTGCTTTGGTACCATGAGGTGCAAGCATAGTCGTAGTACCCTTGAATGAGTGCTCCTGCCAGAGTCTTCAGGGTATTCTTGTTTACCAGAGAGGAGATCCGGTACAAGAATTTAGTTAGTTGGTTGACTTTTTTTTATTACATTGGATGCCATTTTGTCACAGGAAAGATTTGCCTCTAGGATGGAAGCTAGGTATGTAATTTCATCTTTCCTTGTGACAATATTGTCACCCACTGTAACTGAGAAGCCGTCGATCTTGCTGAGTTTGTTGTTTGAACCGAAGAGAATGGACTCTGTTTTACCCAGGTGTAATGATAGTTTGTTATCAGTGAGCCAGATGCAGATTTTGCCTAGTTCCGAGCTGAGGGTTTTTTCAACCTGTAACTTGTTCTTGTCAGACACCAGCAGGGCTGAGTCGTCCGCGAACAGGAACAAGTTGCAGTCACAAGCTGACAACATGTCATTTGCATAAATTACGAACAGTAGCGGTCCTAGTATGCTTCCTTGTGGAACACCACAGCTCACTGGGAGGGGGGGATAGGATACCGTTTACCTCCACCATCTATTCTCTCCCCTCCAGGTAGGATTGCATCCAGCTCACTGATAGACTATCAAAACCAATTGCTTTTAGCTTGTCAATCAGAATGGAGTGATTGACAGTGTCGAAGGCCTTTTGTAGGTCCAGCATGACCATGCCGCAGTATTTGCCCGCGTCCTCCTCTTGTTTGATGTGGTCGTTTAAATAGAGAAGGCATGTGTCAGTGGAGTGGGCTGTTCTGAAGCTAGATTGGAATTCGTAGATTATATTTTTCTCCGCGAGGTACTTTTCTACCTGTTCGTATACTATTTTTTCCATGACTTTCGAGATGGAGGTAAGGATAGAAACAGGGCGGTAGTTGCCTGGGTCTAATTTGCTGCCCTTTTTGTGCAGTGGTGTTACTCTCGCAATTTTGAAGTCTTTGGGTACGTGTCCCTGTTTTATGGAGAGTTTTTTGAGTACCTCAGCTGTTGTTACCATTTCTAGTTTGAAATCGTCTTTGCGGACCCCTAGGTTATTTGTTGGTTAGATGACCTCCGTAATCAATCTCGCTCTCAGTGAAGTTTATCTTTTTAGTTCGCTTAGACATTATTCCACATTCCACAAACAGGCATATTTCCATGGGGGTGTTTAATTACCACATATGGTTGATGGGGGGCGGTTGTGTATGCACATACTTAGAATCGTGCACGAGCATAGACGGTAAGAACAATTGGTAATTATCAACACAGAGTACTTGCATGTGTGCGTATGACCTGTGTACGCACGTTTGATAAATCCCGATTTTTCTGTGCATAGAGACATTCTAAATTCCGTGCGTAGGAGCCAAAATAGAACACTTTCTACGCATTATTGATAAATGAGGGCCCTGGACTCTAGCTCAAACTCTAGAGACTTGACTTGGACTCTAGCTCAAAGACTAGAGACTTGACTTGGACTCTAGCTCAAAGACTTGAGACTTGAGATAAAATGGCAACAACAACAACCAGCACCAAAATGCTCACGATCTATACCTACTATGTTCTTTGTGATTTCCGTTCTGTTTAGTGGGGACTGGGGAGCAAGCAGGAGGCTGCTGGTCCTCCAATGAGAGTAAATATGAAACACAATCCTAACACGTCTGGAGTTATGGCCCATCAAATCAAGCAGCACCAAGTGCCTGTGTCTCCTCTCCTGCCTTCTGCTCCCATATGCCATAAAACCTAAATTAAAGTCTATCTCCATTTCATCACAGCGCAGTGAGGTATCAGGAGACACAAGGCTTTTTGTCTTCTCTCACACACACACGCACACACACACATACAGTCACGCTCACTTACACAGACAGGCACTTGTGTATGCGGCTAGACACAGATACACTACATTTCACACACTAGTTTAACCAGACCAAGTCATACCCGTTATGCAATGTGATATTACTGACAGCGTGACTGTGCACACAGACCAGCGTAGCAAATTATGCACACAACTACCCAAGGAAGGGTCACCCAGTGAGTCACATCACCGAGAGAGAGAGAAGAGAGAGAGAGAGAGAGAGAGAGAGAGAGAGAGAGAGAGAGAGAGAGAGAGAGAGAGAGAGAGAGAGAGAGAGAGAGAGAGAGAGAGAGAGAGAGAGCGAGAGAGAGAGAAGAGAGAGAGAGAGATCCAATCCACAGTATAGGTGGAGCACAAGGCCAGAGCTGCTCTGAGTTACTGTGCTAAAAAGTATAATTGGACTCTATGGAGAAACCTTGACACTCTCCTGGCACAAAAATACAAGTATTTTCAAACCATAATGTCTGGATGCCATTTTGCCACCTCAGCATGGCTGTAAGTGTGACTTTTTCAAGGTTGGGGACAGTAAACTTGAGCACAGGTCGGTTTAGATCGTTATTAGCTTTGCTGCCAGGTCGTGAAGATACCGGAGCCCCCGTTGTTTTCCGATCGCGGCCATTTGCACGCAGGCTGCTTCTTGCGATAGCAGAGGAAACCCATCTATGAGATCAGGATGTATTTTGTTGTGGTTCGTGCGGCGAAGGACGGACCTGCATATTGCATGGAATGGATCCACTGAGGTCTTTAGCCAACCTGGAATAGCATGCATGGCCTTGATACATGTACACTGTAAGAAAAAAAGCTGCAAGAAAACAGTAAATGTCTGGCATCAATGGTTTCCAAATACTTACTGTCAAATTACAGTAAAATCAAATACATTTACAGATTACAACCTTTATTTAATGGTTAATATTTTGATAAAAGGTAATTGACTGTATTTTTTTATGGCATTTACACTTAAAGTAGAAAAACAAAAGTAATCTGTAAAATAATACACTGAATTTCCCGTGAAAAAACATTTATTTTTTACAGTGTAGGCTCAGAACAGCCCATCATTTTCAATTAGATTCTCCCGCCTTTTCACTGATGGAGAGAACCTCTCTAGCCATCCACTGTCTATTAAAATGTATGATCCATAGAGCTGGTGTAATAGATAGTGAGTGCAGCACATAGGCCTCACGGGCGGCTTATTTCAAAGGTAAAATTGGCTCTTTGTATCCACTGATAGATATTCTTCAACAGAGATCTTAAGCTCAGAACGGAGACGGACCAGCACGCAGATAGAAAAATGAAAGCACAAACTGAAAGGGAAGAAAAATAAAAGATCATCATTTAGCTGACTGATGGCTGCGCGACAAGTAAATGACCCTTGCGTTTAATAAACAACACATGTTTTAAAAACAATCTCCCGTCCGTATAGGCAGAATAGCAATAGGGGCATACTGAGGAGATCTCGAATGATTTCTGTTTCAAATCGGTGCATTCCTCGGCGAGAGATCTGCCCAAACCCACATTATTAGTTTTATGGATTTGGCTGAGCTGGGTCTGTAGCAGAGTGTAACGACGATTCTCTGGAAGCTTAGATTGATTAAGAAAATCGACTGCTTCCCTGCCACCACCGCCATCCCCCCCCCCCCCCCCCCCCCCCCCAACCTGTTCACTGGCTGCATTGCTAATACACCAAACCAGCGGATGTAAGTCCCCCTGGTTCATCAATTCAGCAACCCTTTTATAAAAGACTAAATTAAAGCAGGTCCCACGGCCATTTTACCTCACAGGTTAATGGTTCATCAAGAATCTGTTTTCCTCAGTCAGGTCACGCCCGCTCGCCCCTTACAGCAGTCTCCTAGACCTAGATGACATTGGTCTGTTTGTGTATGTATGTATGTATGTATGTATGTATGTATGTATGTATGTATGTATGTATGTATGTATGTATGTATGTATGTATGTATGTATGTATGTATGTATGTATGTATGTATGTATGTATGTATGTATGTATGTATGTATGTATGTATGTATGTATGTATGTTTGTATGTATGTATGTATGCATGCATGCACAGGGCTGTACGTTAACTTTTTTTGCACATAGCACTGGTGCTACAGAGGTTGATAGTTTTGTAGCACAGGCCAAAATCTTGTAGCACAAGTATAAAACGTGTTATATTTGTAACAGTCACAAATGTGCCTATTGTATTTGTGTTATTTAGTTGCAGTGCCATGTTTGGCTGTCATTTAGTATATCGCCATGTGTTATTATTACTATGATACTCTCATATGCTATTTTAAATTAATATCATAAACAACATAAGGAATATTAGCATAATTTTGAGTGGACTGAAGGAATGAGTCAGCGTTAATAGTTTTAAATGCAAATAATTTATTGAAACATAGAAGTGGGGTCGGTTGGGACACACACACACACACAATGGGGGACCCTGATGTAAACAAGACAAACGTCTTTCTCTGGTCTGCATCCCCTTAACAATTGTGTGTATTGAGCCGTACTGTATTGTACCCATTCTGCAATCTGTTAAATAAAGTTTTCATTCATTCATTCACACACACTGTTTCAACTCACCACCCCCGCATCATATTGTAGTCTAGTCTGTCTTCAAACTTCCACTCCTCTCGAAACTTGTATTTGAATATCATCATTATCTGTCCATCCTCAGTTTACTATAATATACTCCTGTCCTGAGTCCTGACTAGTGACTTCATCGTCTTTCCAAACGCACGCACGCACACACACACACAGGGAAGGGGAGAGAGTGCCCCCCATTTCCCTTTCCACACTGTGTCTGCTGGCTCTGCGCCCTCTGCTCAGGATTAGCTTGTTAGCTTGCTAACGTTGTAGTGATTGTAATGGTACATAAACGTTAATTTCGGGCGATGTGCGCATAAAGGAATGGCGACGGTGCAAAGCATGTAGATGCATTTGACCCGTTGCGAGAAAGAAAAAACACCACGGACTTATTTCGGGACGTGTAGGCGCACTGCTGTGTTAACGTGCACCAACCGACCAACGCGCTGCTCTTCTAGCAGAAGCACGGATAGGGCGGATACGACTCGTCGAGTTGTCACAAGAGTTTTTTCAAAATAAGTGTATCATATGCACCTGAACGTTGCTAGCTTTCGGAGCCTAGCTGGAGCTGCGCGTGGGCAGAAATGAGACCCGCTACAGGATTTTCAAAATAAGAGTATCTATATGAACCGAATCCCTATCGCACCAGTGCTACTGAAGTAAATCCATCCATCGCACAGACAGCTGTTGCTGTAGCACGTGCGAGATATATGTCGCACTGTACACCCCTGATGCATGCATGTATGTATGTATGTATGTATGTATGTATGTATGTATGTATGTATGTATGTATGTATGTATGTATGTATGTATGTATGTATGTATGTATGTATGTATGTATGTATGTATGTATGTATGTATGTATGTATGTATGTATGTATGTATGTATGTATGTATGTATGTCTGCATACTGAATGAAGACACAGTGGTGGGATCTGAACATTCTCGCATTAGTTGTGATACCTTGGTGTAATTACAGTAATCAAATGAGACCGTTGCTGAAACCTATAATTCTCATGAATCCCTTTGCTTCCTTTTGGAAAAGGAGAAGTTGGCTTTTGTTCCCGCCCCCTGGCACCTCTCTACGTGGGACTTGAGATGCGAGGGGAGAGTTAGCAGCCCTTGCTAACCGTCAACATGGAGTTTTGTTCGGAAAGGCTTCCTTTGCGCCATAATGCAGCTTCAGCAGAACCCCTGTGGACCTGACTCGCTGGTGGGAGTTATGGCCGTTCGGGGGATAAACCCGCTGCTGGTCACAGACAGCATGTCTGGTTCTATGAAGGTTTGAGTGCATTGGGTTTAGATTCTCTCCATAGCTTAGTCTCACGCTGCCTCCGAAGCCATTGTATGTATCATGTATCATACTACATACTGTCAGAGCACACTGTCCAGTACAGTGTGCGTGACATACTACATACTGTCAGAGCGCACTGTCCAGTACAGTATGCGTGACATATTACATACTGTCAGAGCGCACTGTCCAGTACAGTATGCGTGACATACTACATACAACGTGTTTGCAGGATCTGCCCACCCAGGTGGAAGTGGCTGCTCGTATAACACCAGAAGATTCACATACTGCTGTTTTCTTGCAAGCTAAGCAATCAGGAGAATATACTGTACAGTGACCAGTGTGTTTTTTTATGTTTGTTTGGAAAAATCTCCACTGACCCAGAACCAGAAAATGGCCCTGGAAATGATCTGCCAACTAAGAATTGTGTGATTGAAATGATTGCGTAGCTCCATCGGCACCATTCTTCAAATGTCGGCGCTTGTGGTTTGCATGCAAATAAATCTCTGTCGCACGCATTATTTGCATATAACAGATCACACACTGAAAATTGCATACAGTAATAGTATGCAGCGTGGAGAAATCGGAAGCAGCATCAATTATGTTGATTGTGGCACCAGATAATGGCCAGGTCAGGAGATGGGATTTTTGTCCTTGCTAGTCCAGTAAGCGTGACCGAAAGAGCAATCATCTGTCGTGCTCATTCAATGGAAGCTGTGATTTTCGAAAACGCTAACATTCACCAATGAATTAATTAATTGAATGTACTACATGTACTGATAATGAAAACACCGCTGTGCAGCTGGGTGGAGAACGCAGAAAGAGGCAACCAGCTCCCCAAGGAGCTGCTCCACAGCCCCCCCCCCCCACCCTCCCCTAGAGGGCCGGCCCTAGTTTGAGCGCTTGCTTACATCATCAAAGGGTCCCAGCGCCTCATGTAATATTAACATGAGTTAAAGCTGTGGCAAGCAGCAGTGGTGATGTTCACACAGGCTTGGCGAGGGCTCGCCAAGCCGCGCGGAGACGAGCTGTCTTTCTGCTCGCAGACTAGGTGAAGCTCCCTCGCCTCGCTCCTTCACCAGGTCACAGGGTTACAGCGGGTGCAGCAGTTTCACCGCTTCTCCAGGGGGCGGATCTTCAGTCGCACTGGACCAGGGGGGGGTGTTGCTGCGCTGAAAGCAAAGTTTTGTATATATATATATATATATATATATTGTGGCAGATATCATCCCTCGTCACTTGGTTACATGGAGAAAGGGAGATACTATTGTCACAGGCAGAGGAGGGTTAATTGAGGAGTTGATTAGGACTAGTGGAATACACCTGTGCACCACGTGATCACCCACATCCCACACACACACACACACACACACACACACACACACACACACAAGACACACATAGCATAAAGCCCTAGGAGAGACAGAAAAGAGTTGAGTGGAGGTGAGGAAGGAGCAGATATCGTGGAGAGAGTGTGTTATACAGAGTTTGTGAGGTGAGAGGTAGGCTTGGGCGGTATGACGGTATTACGGTATACCAGGATATTTCGAGATCCCGCCGGTATGATTCTCAATACTGTGATGTCACAGACTGCTATTACACTGACAGGGAGTTGATTGTAGTGCACAGCACGCGCCAGCAGAGGGTTACGTGGCTATCGTTCTGGGAGCTAACGTTGATACCTGGATGGTGCGGGCTAACTGGCTACCGTTCTGGGAGCTAACGTTGATACCTGGCTGGTGCGGGCTAACTGGCTACCGTTCTGGGAGCTAACGTTGATACCTGGCTGGTGCGGGCTAACTGGCTACCGTTCCGGGAGCTAACGTTGATACCTGGATGGTGCGGGCTAACTGGCTACCGTTCCAGGAGCTAATGTTGATACCTGGATGGTGCTAACTAACTGGCTACCGTTCCGGGAGCTAACGTTGATACCTGGATGGTGCTAACTAACTGGCTACCGTTCCGGGAGCTAACGTTGATACCTGGATGGTGCAGGCTAACTGGCTACCGTTCCGGGAGCTAACGTTGATACCTGCTAACTGGCTACCGTTCTGTGATTTGTTTACTTGGTAACACGGGTTGCTAAGGAATTTAGGTTTGAGGTTGAAGAAAGTGCACTTTTAGGTTAAAAGAACGGCCCTAATGTCAACGTGTTTCAATACAAGCGTTATGTATGGTGATAACAAGTATATTGTTAGCCCCCCCCCGCTGATGAAAATGAAAGTCATACCGTCATATACCGTATACCGGGGTATTATGTCAGCATGGTATGACGTATGAAAAAAATTATACCGCCCAAGCTATAGTGAGAGGTAGTTGTAAGGAGAGGTTAGAGCGAGAAGGTGTTCATGGTACTGAACGCTGGACTGGCTGAGATACCCCCTTGTGAAAGTATTGAACATTCCCTTTTGTACGAGAGCCTGGAACGTGTTTTGACCCTGGACTGTAATTTGACTACTCTCTTGCCCATCGGACCTGTACTGTTGATCAATAAATACCATTGTTTATTGAAATTGTGCTTGTGTGGACATTGGAATTGTTTGTTTTGGTCCGTGTCGAGTCTGAACACCACAAGGCTTGTCACGATATAGATATATTTATGTAGCCCAGTATGAAAAATGCTTGCTGGGCTCAATTCCTTGTAGGCTAGTAAAATCTCCATCTCTGTATACATCTACAATATAATTTGTAGAAATTGTTTCCATGTAACCTACTTAAAGGTGCTATAGATAACATGTTCATGTATAGTAATAATGTCCCCTTAAATAATACATCCACACAGAGCTTTTAGAAAAGTTTTTGAAAGAATTTGATGAATCATTAAAAAAAATGAGTTGTTTACATACGTCGCATGTATGTATCCCCTCCTATACTTCCCATTTCCCCACGTTTCTACAGCACATTTAACACAGTATACCACCATACCGCTCATCTCAGCCAGTGTTCGAATTATGAGGGGGCCAATGGGGGCTCAGCCCCCATAGCTATAGTCTGAGCCCCCATAGTCAAGACCCCCTGTGGGGGTCTCTCAAAAAATTTATATAATATTTTTTTTTTCTTTTTTACGAATTAGTATTATTTATGTTACCTAAATAAATTGTTAATAGATCATATTTTTCTTTTCAGTTTTTAAAAGAACAGAGTAATTAATGTTGTGGAATAGGCTGCATTTCACCTCCAATCCGCTATGCGTCACCCATAAGTTTAACGCTATTGCAACCTAGTGAAGAAGAAGCAGCAAGCAGCTGATGTAAACAGAAGGCTGCAGGTCCGTGTCCTGCAACTGAAAACATAAACACTAAACATGCCGCCAAAAAAGAAAAGAAAAAAAAGGCTCAACCCGCCGCACGGCTATACAAAGCTGGACAGCTTTGGTTTTATAAAAAGGCCAAAGACAGAGCTGTTAGTGTAGCAGCTAGCAGCGCTACTGTCACTGAAGTTGACACTGCTAGTGCTAGTACTAGTGTTAGCTCTGCTGCTCCTGTGCGCAGTGCACCTGTTATTGTTACCACGCCGGTTGCCACTGCCAGACCCGAGTCTCCACCACTAGACCTGGACTGCGCTGCTACTCAACCACCACAATGCTGGGGTCCGAGTCAGTGGAACTTTTGGAAAAATAAATATGGCTGGTTATTTGCCAAGGAGGGATGCATTGGCTGCCTTCCATGTAAAAACGCCAAGATATTGTTAAATAAATCATTTGGAGCCCATTTGGCAGAGCAGTGGATGAATGGGACTGTGACTAGCTCTCAGAGCAAGAAGTTGAGGAAGAGAATATAGTCGTCACTACTCGCTTTGGATAAAAGAGGTCAGTGGTTTGAATCCCGGCTCTTCCAGTCTGCATGTCGGTGACATGCTGCAGTAGTTACTTTTCTTCTTGTTGTTCTAAGAAGATGCTGCTACTATTTTTCATACAGTTCTTGATTACCTGTGCACATTTGTTTATAACATTATTTATTTTGATTTATACAAGTATTTATTTTATGTTCATTTTATTATCAGATGATAATGTTACTTACTGTATCCTGATAAATGCTGCTGTTGTGCCATACAACTATTTATTTTCCATTAGATTATTTTGTTAGTTTTTGATTTATAAGTGCAGAGACAAATAAATGTTAATTCAAGTTCATAAATTTGGTCTCATTTTTTCAAATTAAATTGTTGTATTTTTTCAGATGCAAAATGCAAATAAGTAAACATGGCATTATATATCAGAGGTGAGTAAGAAAATGAACAAATATTGATGGTTAAGAATGAGCCTGAATAATGACATCACACAATAGTCTAATGATTAGAATGTTGTGTGATGTCATTATTACTTAGTATTAGACTAATCCTAATGAGATATTCCTCTAAATATGACTTCGAAAACAGCCACAATTCCAGGAAAAAAAATTGTAAAAAAAAGATTCAGGGGGCCCCCATAGCTCTCAGGTGATAATTCGAAGTGTGATCTCAGCTATACATAACGTGACAGGACCGCACACCATGGTCATCATGGACGCGGGAAAATAAAAATAATAGAAATAAAATAGAATCTTTTAGTCTTTTAGTTTAGTTTAGTTTTGCGCCGGGTGGGGGTGGGGGTGGGGGGCATGATTGAAAGCCGGCGGGTGAAGAGTGAGAAGCCGGCGGGTGAAGAGTGAGAGGAAGTGGAGGACATTCGTCTGTGAGCTACTCGGCTTCTTGACACCGTCCTGAATCTAATCATCAGAAAGCTTCAGAGGTGAAGTGAAATCTGCAGGAAATTAAGTCCATTAATCACATAGTGCCTCATTTAGTCCATTTCTACATACAATTCTGATGTGCGTGCGTGTGTGTGTGCGTGTGCGTGTGTGTGTGTGTGTGGGTGTGTGTGTGTGTGGTGTGTGTGGTGTGTGTGTGTGTGTGTGCGTGTGTGTGTGTGCGTGTGCTTGTGCGTGTGTGTGTGCGTGTGCTTGTGCGTGTGTGTGTGTGCGTGTGCGTGTGCGTGTGTGTGAGTCAGAGGCTGGACGCGGGGCTTTGCCTGAGAGGGAACAGAGGAAAGAGGGGGAATAGTGCGTGGTGGTGGTGGCGGTGCCGAAGAGAACCCATCAATTCTCATTACAGAAAATAGATCATCTCTCCTAATTAGAGCCGCGGCTCCTTGCCGACGGTGCGCCGCGCGGGATAAAGCAAGCTAGGCGCCACCCACCGCTGATTAATTAGGTGAGCGGGTGGAAAACTAAGGACTCGTGTGATTCTTGCCCCAGATAGCTTATTATGTGCGAAGCGTAATATATCGGAGGTCAAGTCGTTTGGGAAAATATTAGTAGCGTTTTCAACCGCGGCGGGATGCGCAGTCACCCCCCCCCCCCCCCCCTCCCCCTCGAGACGTGACCGCCCTTCTGTAGAGGAATGTCCCCCGCTGCATGTTTTATTTATTTATTTGTTTGTTTATTTATCTCCGTCAGCTGTGGTTATGAATGTGTACCGTCGGGTTTAACCTGTAAAATCGTGTCCACTGCCATTAATATAACAATAACTATGAACCGGACTTGCATTGCTGCACTATACAATATTTCATCCTTTGCAAGTCAACGCCCCCCCCCCCCCCCCCCCCCCCCTCCTTCCATTAACTCACTGGACTGAAATATTTATATTTATTAATTTATTTGCACTAGCACTAAATGCACTTGGGACAATGATGGTTATATATTGAGGACATTGGGACATTGATACTTTATTACTATATTACTATTATTATTGACATTATTATTTTGCACATGCTATATCTTATGTTTGTATGCCAGTGGTGATGTTCCTAAAAATTTTTCGTTGTACCAACAATGACAAATAAAGATCTATCTATCTAATCCTCTATAAAGCATATTTTCTACTATTACCCTCCCCACACCTGTGCCTCCTCTCCTCCCTCCCCCATGCTGCTATCATGCCCAGATTTCCTTAAGAGGATCAATAAAGGAATATCTTATCTTATCTTATCTCACATTGATGCCAAGTGTGGAAACATTTAGTTTCGATATTGAGTTGAATGGGATCCGCCATCCCCTCGTAATATAGCCAGTTTATATGAAAAGGCAATTTAAGCTGGTTATTACCTCGGATGTCAGAATCATTGGCAATGTGTTGCATTGTTAACTAGCTAACGTTTGATATATCGTTTGAACATATATACATATATAGCTTGTGTATTTTACATTTTAATACAGGCTTCAATAGAACCATCACCAAAGTCGGGCACCAAGCAGAGCATAGAGCATATTCTGACATGAAGTATGCCCCTTCCTTTTTTTTTTTTTTTTTACTTAATTTTTTAGCGTTTATCGCTTTTCTGGTCAAGCATGACCGACGGAAACAGGTTGAAATGGGATGTAGAGCAGGGGAAGACATTCTGAGAAATGACGGCGGGTCCGGGAATCGAACTCGTGTCCCCCAGATCCGTGACGAGCACGGTTTTCCCCGACGCAGAAATAGCGCAGAGATATGGGGTGACTTCCTTCTTTTATAGTTTCCTTGGTTTTGGAAAGACAATAATAACCTTCCCCCGGCGGCCAGAGACGTCAGGTCACAGTTAGGTTTACTCACTAATCATGAGGTTTTTAGAGCAGATGGGCAGAGAGGGATCTGTCCAGACACTACACTATACTGGCGGATGGGTCTGGGAAGGAGGGACGTTCTTGGCACCGGCAGGCAAAGCCTCGCCGGGAACGAGGAGCACTATGGATAATTGGGGTCCTCCTTTTTGGGCGTGATTTAGATCGTAGGTAGAATAAAAATAGAAAAGAGGAGACGAGGGCTGCATTGAAAGTGAAGAAGAGGATCCGACCCCCGGCTCCATGACAACGGGTTATTCCAGGTGCAGAGAGAGAGAGAGAGAGAGAGAGAGAGAGAGAGAGGTTGATCTACTACAAGAGCAGAGCACCCGGACCCCCCCCCCCCCCCCCCCCCCCCCCCCACCCCCCACCCCCCCGCATGCATGCATCCCAGGTGTCATACTTGATCCCGAGTCTACAGATTGGGGTTTTGTGCTGTGACTGACAGACACCTCCGGGCCGATACCTCTGATACCTATAATCTAGAGCTCAAGTGTCTCACCCCCCACCCGCTGCATACAGTACGTCCTAATTGAATCTACCACACGTCCCGCTCAGCCACCCCCCCCCCCCCCCCAGTCAACACCCCCCCCCCCCCCCCCCAGCCGTTTCTTGCCCCAGCGGCCTCTCAGTCACATCCTGTTTACACCTGTGAATTTCAAGATTCACATGCATAGCCACATGTCTGCTACTGCTAGCCTTTTTTTCTCTCTCCCCTCTCTCTCTCTCTCTCTCTCTCTCTCCTCTCTCTCTCTCTCTCTCTCTCTCTCTCTCTCTCTCTCTCTCTCTCTCTCTCTCTCTCTCTCTCTCTCTCTCTCTCTCTCTCTCTCTCTCTCTCTCTCTCTATCTCCTTCCTCAAATGTAATAGATAAATAGACCTGGAACATAAATCCAGCCAGGCACAAACAGGACATACCTAATTTAATTTCCCTTCCCTCCGTGACCCGCACTAGTCTTATCTTCCCCCTCAGCACTTTTTTGGGGGCTGAGTTCTGTTTATTTATTCCCCCCACTCACACACACAGCCGTTTCTCCCCAAGTTATCCTTTTTAGTAATACTGCGGACAAGATAAGTCACGGTTTGTTTAAGGGCGAGGTCACGTAGGTGAGCGGGATGGATTGGACCGCGATGGAAGCGAAGCGTGAGACACGCACGCACACACACACACACACACACACGCACGCACACACACACACACACACACACACACACACACACACACACACACACACACACACACACACACACACACACACACACGCACACGATTCTGGGGCCCTATCTGACTCACACCTCAAATAGAACGCTCCCTCATGCATATTCACGAGAGATATACTTTTCATTGCTGGCACGCACGTGTCTAGACACACTGGCATACTTACTCGCTCATGACAGTCCGTCGACGGCCCCCGTCGCTCCAAATGTGTTGTCTGGGGATTCTCGGGGTGTGTATGGCCTGTGCAGAGCTCTGTGGCTGTGTGTAATGGCCAATGCACAATCCGCAAGTCTTGTCACATGACGTGCATGGGTACACAGCACAGGAGCGGGGTGGGGGGGCTGTGGCATGCTCCTGAAGGTGAGCGATTACCTGGTGACCGGTGGAGCACCAGGTGTGTGGCAATCACAGCAGCCAGGGACTCTGTCTAGGGAGGTGGTAGGTCATAGAGGATCTGTCTTGGGAGGTGGTAGGCCATAGAGGATCTGTCTAGAGGGAGGCGGTAGGCCATAGAGGATCTGTCTAGAGGGAGGCGGTAGGCCATAGAGGATCTGTCTAGAGGAGGTGGTAGGTCATAGAGGATCTGTCTAGAGGGAGGCGGTAGGCCATAGAGGATCTGTCTAGAGGGAGGCGGTAGGTCATAGAGGATCTGTCTAGAGGGAGGCGGTAGGCCATAGAGGATCTGTCTAGAGGGAGGTGGTAGGTCATAGAGGATCTGTCTAGGCAGGTGGTAGGTCATAGAGGATCTGTCTAGAGGGAGGTGGTAGGCCATAGAGGATCTGTCTAGAGGGAGGCGGTAGGCCATAGAGGATCTGTCTAGGAGGATCTGTCTAGAGGGAGGTGGTAGGTCATAGAGGATCTGTCTAGGCAGGTGGTAGGTCATAGAGGATCTGTCTAGGGAGGCAGATCACGTTCCTGTGAGGTTTTCTGTGCAAGGAAGGAACACAGCGACACTGGGCGTGTGGGTCCGGTCATGGTTTTACTGTTGGGGCTGTGTGTTTATTTATTCCCTCAGTTATCCTTTTTAATACCGCAGCGGACAAGATAAGTCGTGGTTTGTTTTGACGAGGTTATAGGTGAGGAGGAGGACAGTTTGGATTGTGATGAAAGTCAACCGTGAGATGCGCCGCGCACACACACATGCACATGTACACACACACATGTACACACACATGTACACGTACATGCACCCAGCCACAGACACACTCAGGTCTAATCTGACACACATCTCAAATAGAACGTTCCCTCATGCATATTCACGAGGGATACACTTTTCATTGCTCGCCGGGATATAATTTGTGCACTAGACGTGTTGCATGCATGCGTATAGACACACACGTATATATACACACATTCATATATATATATATATATATATATATATATATATATATATATATATATATTATATATATATATACACGCACACACACACACCATACACACAGAGCGCTCTGTCCTCTCGCTAGAAGGCATGTCTCCCTCCGCCAGCTACTCAAATCACCAGGGCATGTCAGGCTACGCCACCCAGAGAGATTTAGCCATACTCCGTCTACCTCGCACCCCGGGAAGCATACAGTATCCACGGTGCACTGGACTGTGTAATGCCGTCAATGTTTAAATACACCACCGGTCGGATGCGGCGCGCATCGGGGGGAAGCATATAATATGATACGACTGTTTCTTTAGCTCGATTTGATCCATATGTATCCGGGATCCGATCTTATTGCATTTAGAGGCAGCTATGGGCGGGCGGGGGTTGGTTGCCTCAGATGGATGAGCTAACATGCGTTTTCAGTGTAATTAGCTATAGGACCATGTGTGTCCATATGACAGATATAGCTGTTTCGCCCAGAGCGAATCATAGCGCCCCAGCCTGACGTGCGATCAGCCTGCAAGTGGGCCGCCATTGGACGTCTCTCGGTTAGGTCATCCCTGTTGTTTTTCATCCGGTCAAGGCAACTGCTCTCGACAGACCGACCGACACGCCACAGTGTCGCATTTTTAGTCAAACGACGGTAAATTTTTTAAGTACGATATGGAGTCAAACGACTCGATTTTTACAGTACATTGTACATTTTTAGTGGAAGTACTGTACATTTTAATAACTTTAGGACGGGCTTTTGACAAATAAGTGGCCCGGATTTTTATGTTTAGTTAATATAGCTCTAACACACACACACACACTGTGTGTGCAATGCCTTAAACCCTGTTACTTGCCTTATTCACCTCGTCTCACTGTTGGTCAGTTGTCCTGAAGTCTGTATGTGTCTGAATTTCCTTGAGCAGAGATTGGTCGAGGGCTGTTCAAATCAACTGATGTCAGCAGCACAACATTGATGAGGATCATTTTGATTGGTCGTTGAGAGTTGATGATCATCTATGTCAGTAACCAGTAAGCTAGCAGGCGTACAACGCTTAAGTCAAGCCAAAGATGGTATAGGATGAGCTGTGCCTAATGATTGTATAGACCCATCTCAAACCCTGCCCTCTTTACTTGATCCTAGGAGGAAAGCAACAGTTGTGATTGGAGGATCACGAAGAGGATGCCCCAACATTCCATTGCTCTAGTTTTCCTGCCCCAAATGATTTTTAATCAAGGGGTGTAATGACACAAATGAAATCTGCCTCTCTGTATGCCATTTGTGTTGCCAGATTAGACCGAGAGGCAGTCTAAAATCCCAGAATTCATTCAGCACAACCTGAAAACCCAGAGTGAACTTAAAGATCCTCAGCCAGCCTCTCACCACTCCTGTGGGTACAGGGGATGTTGTGATGACTTGTTTGCTAGCTTGTGCTGAGGGGATATGCATGAGCGCGTTCATATCTTTCTTCCGTGGACATAGCGGGGGAGTTTCCTAGTCAACTATGTTATGCTCCGTCCAGGGGATACTGGAAAATGCATAACATACTGTACAATTCCCTGAAATCCACCTCAAACACTGAAATAGCAAAAAGTTGAACTTTTTATTATACAAATTAAAAAGGGAAGCATGGGCTTCGGAGTGGGTTAAGGCCGAAATTACAAACATGTTAAACAATCTAACTCTAACGCTTGCCTTTAAACACAAGAGAAAACAATCGTAAAAGCAATCGTAAAATAAAAAGGCAGCCCACTCCTATGGCTCTAGTACAAAATGACCACAAACAAAACGAGAACTAAATCAAAAGGCGTCGGGGTTGGGAAAGGCGAGACTGCAGGCCAGGTAGCGCCAATCTGTGGCAATCACTCAGCCAATTGTTCTATAAGAGAAAGGTACACACATGCACACACGCACGCACACTCGAAACTCACCCGGGAAGGAAAACCAATGGATTACAGAACAGAATGAATACACAACATACAATCTCAATATCAATCCCTTACAACCCAGGGTCATAACAACTATCGCCCGGTCGGTCTCTGAATTCCTTAAAAGCGGTCAGATGCCTTTCTTTGCACCTTCTGCGCTACAGTCTGGCTCGCACACCGTCACCGCTGTGTCTCTGGTCTCGCCTTTTTCTGAAGAAAGGGAGAAGGGTCCACACCTCGCCAACGCTCCCTCAGTGTTTACCTGCTAGTAGAGCCCTGCCCTTCTGTACAACGCTATGCTCTCACATAGTTTGTGCTTGTGTGCCACTCACACACATGAGCGCAATGTCACCGTGGTCAGGGTTTGTCTTAAAGATACCTTTTAACCAGCTCAAATTGTTTGATTGATTGATTGAACATTTTATTAACAGATTGCAGAATGGGTACAATACAGTACGGCTCAATACAAAACAAACTGCTAAGAGGATGCAGACCAAAAAAATACTTTTGTCTTGTTTACATCGGGGTCCCCCATTTTCAATGAATCATGTTCTTGTCCTTTGCATAGTAAGAAAGTATAAAATCTTTCAAAATGCTGGTATAATAAGATAAGATAAGCTCATATATTTTCTTTAGGGCTGTCCCCGACTAAGGCTTTGTATAGTCGACTTTGATTGGCCAAAATGTGCCAATAGTCACCTGCTAGTTGACTATATACTGTATATAAAAAAAAGGTTTTATATATAATAATCTTTTTTATTAATTTTTTTTTTCATTCCATTTGGGCTGTGGGGGGTGCTTAATGTCTGAAGGAGTTGACTGAAGGCTTCTTGTCCTCTGCGAAAGCATGCAATTGGTCCACTGATGTATACATGTTGATATTTGTCTAGTCTAGTGTGTTCATTAGACGGGTGAAATCCTCTTTCAGTGCCTCTGTGCCCGTTTTCTTAGGCAGTTAGCCTCTCTGGTATGCGCGCCATTAGTGTTAGCCACGCTTCTAGGCCTCTTTGCTTTTGGAAAGAATGAAAAAAAATATATATAAATATAAATATATTAGAATTATATATTTATTTTGCATTCGAAAGGCATACATATAGGGAAGAAGATAAAATCATAAAATAGTTCTCCAGTTGCTGGCAGCAGCCCATGCACACGGTTGTGGAGCCTGATGGCCGCTGGCACAAAGGACTGGTCAAGGGGGTTGTCGGGGGGTATGAGTTTGTGGCTGAAAGACTACCGGTGTACTGTGTAACACTATCCCCAGGAGAGTTCAATCAATATTTCTCAACATTACCCACTCAATCAGAGAGGGGCGTGTTGAATTATTTATGTTACATTGAAAATCTAGGGTTACTGTACAGTATTAATAGAGTAGACAATGAATGGGATATCGACGCTGTGGTCCCATGAAACATTTGTGTGAGCTGTTACAGACAAATGAGGTTTAAATTTCTGGTTCAAAACTTAACTTAACTTAACTATCCTAACATATAGACTCAGCTTATTGGGTGTGAAACTCAAGTTAATATGTGCCCCATCCGTTGTTGACAGAGCAGACACCCAGATTCTGGATGCAGATGACACCTCAAATGTTATGATTCTCTTTCTGGTTTCTAGCTCTAGCGAGGAGAGCTCATGTTCACAAACATCAACTGAACTGTCATGGCATGCAGTGCTAATTATAATAATATAGTAATTCCTCTTGTCGTTCCTACGTTCCTGTCACATGCTCCGGTCTGGTTCATCCACGCCGAACACGTCACGCAGAAAGACGTTTTCTCTCTCTGCTGCGGGAGAGGCCCACACTGATGCATGCTATTCTGGGAACCGCGGTTAGCGGTGGCTTGCAGCCATGGCTCCTGACATCCACCAGCCAACTTCCTCTGCTCTCTATCTCTCCAGAGGTCGCATGGAATCAGACCCGTTTCCCGCGGGACACTGGGATAACATGTACTGTAGGGAGACTAGGTGACCTCGAACAACCAACACACATACGTATACAGTACATAGGCTCGCCACATTTCCCAGAGGGGACGGATGAAAGGCAATGGTACTGCTGCTGATTCCACAGAGCTTAACCTAAACAGCTCATAGCCATTGCCGGAGACAGTTCAGTTCCCTCCTGGGAAACCTGCTTGGCATAATTCAAAGACAGAGCTTTTTATAACCAAATTTCTCACTTCTCTGTTGCTTGAATCTGTCACATATACAGGTCTCTCCCTCTCTCTCTCTCTCTCTATCTCTCTCTCTCTCTCTCTCTCTCTCTCTCTCTCTCTCTCTCTCTCTCTCTCTCTCTCTCTCTCTCTCTCTCTCTCTCTCTCTCTCTCTCTCTCTCTCTCTCTCTCTCTCTCTCTCTATCTCTCTGTCTCTTTCATGATTTGCATTGCTGCTCATCAGGGCACATTGGTAAGCCCAGATAAGGATGCGCTGGAAGTCATCAGCACCTCAGCTCAATGACCGGGGTTAACATAATTTTCACACACTTTTTAATACAATATCTTCTCAACTCTTATCAGCGCTGGCATGTGACATCCTTTGGTCTCCATGGACACCAGTGGAACGTAATCTGCCCATTGTTGCCAGGGGCTCCCCCCTATTATTTTTTCTCCCCTATATATCTCTCTCTCTCTCTCTCTCTCTCTCTCTCTCTCTCTCTCTCTCTCTCTCTCTCTCTCTCTCTCTCTCTCTCTCTCTCTCTCTCTCTCTCTCTCGCCCGCTGCCCCTGTTGCATTCATGCATAGATGACATGCTAAGTGAAAGAGAAGCCAGTGGGGATGAGCGATGCCTGCTAATCTGGTTTTAGTCACGGGGCATTGTCATTAGATTAATGGAGCAGAAGGAGCCATCCATTCCCTCTCCATGGGGAAGCTTTGGTGGTGGGGTGAGGGGTGGGGTTTTGTTGGGGTGGATGATGATGATGATGATGATGATGATGGAGGATGATTTGACAGTCTGCACCCTCCCTCCCTCTGCCCATCATCATCCACCCTATCCACCCCCGCCACATCACTGTCACCCTGGTTCTCAAAGCGGGGTCCTGGGACTCACCAGGTCTTGAGGGGAGGTTCTCTAGCTTCCGTGGCTGCGAGGGGGTTCCAGCCTTTTCAGTTCCATGTGACTTCTTTGCTAATCTCTCGCTAGTCACACGAGGGCAGGGTACAGAAAGCGGAAGGGCAAACGCGGGCCACGTGCAGCGCTTCGTGGTGCTGCGTCACCCCACATGTGGTTACATTGTGGGAGAGGGTGCATGTACAGGCGGCAGGCTGCCATCTTTTCCATAGTCAGACAAGAAGACAGATACCTATTTCCTCTCTTGTGCGTTCAGTAGAAAGCTATCCGGGGCTGCAGGCTAGCCTAGCTTAGCACAAATGCATGGAAGCGGATACGGACCACTAGCCTAGCTTAGAGAAATAAAGTGTTTTGGGCCAACGGCTAGGCTAGCTGGTCCATATCCGCTTCCATGCATTTGTGCTATGTTGCAGCCGGATAGCGTTCTACTGAAAGTGCAGGGAGGAAATTGGTATCTATTGTCTTGTCTGACCCTGGAGAAGAGGGTGAGCACTTTTCCCATAATGTTGGCGTGTTCCTTTAAGTCCTGAGAAAAATGTGTCACAGTTTACATCAGCTTTCATCTGATGTACTGTATAAAGATTAGATTAGATTCAAATGTATTGTCATTATACAGCAGTACATGGAAAGGGGTTTGGCATCCAACCAGCACATGCGCCAGTAAAGTGCAATAGTAATATACAATGCACAGGTTATATAGCACAATGCAGGGTCGGTGTCAGTGACAAATAGCAGTTTAAAGACGACCACAGATGCCATGTCTGAGCGGAAACACGCAGCCCAAACACGCAGCATGAGTGTGCACAGTGTCGTCAGCAGCATACGGAGGTCATAATCATGAAGTGACTTCATCCGGTTCAGCATTCAGTTCCTCCTCTGGCGATTTAAGACTGTGGCAATAGAGACAGAGACATGAGGAGAATGACGTTGTACGAATAAAGTGTTAGCCGTGGAAGAAAGACAACTGTTGCCATGGAGAGTAATCCCAAAAGCCGTCTGCCATGCCATTTCCAGCCAATTACCCCAAACCTCTGTTCCATCTGGGTGACAGAGGTTTCTGGCCGCAGATTAGTTCTTAGCTCTGATGAGTGTTCCGGCACAGAGTAACAAGTCTGCCTTCTGTGAGCTTGTTTGTTTATAATCGCCCGTTCCCCTTTTGCAGAAGTTTAAAGTGGGCTGCATTTGCTCGAGGTGAACGTACGGTGCAGGCTTTGCCCACGCAAAGGTTTATGCAAAGTTGTCCGAAGTGGAGCTTGAGAGTAGGCACGGAGTAACCTCGATTGTATAGTTGAATTGAAGGAATTATATGCGGAGATTGCTGTGGAGAAAGCTGCAGATAGAACACAATCTGTCTGAATGAAGAAAATCTGTCTTAGTTTTTAAAATAAAATTAAAGGCACACACACACGTCCAACTGAACAGAAAAGCTTGCTTTTTTTTTTTATAATTCTCTATGTCTCTCTAATCTGTCCACAGTGAGGGAAATACAATCATAATCATTATGGTACAAAATTATCTCTTCAGCTCCATCCCATTTAAATTGATTGATTATTGGCACAATTCTTTCCCAGTTCAATATTTTTATTTCTATTTACAAACATTTGCCTCTTTTTATGGTAAAAAAGTGCCTAGTTCCATCTGTACAATCTGTGTGTGCAGCACCTCAGGCTCGCTCGGCCTGGAACAGGCTGCTTTGGCTCCTGGCTGCGTGAACACTTTCGGCAACCAACCTGTACTTCCGCGTTTCTCTGATTGGCCAGCGATCGGCCAGCCCTCTACGCCCTACGCCGGTAACGCGTGCATGCGCATTTCATGCTTGTCTCCCTGTGTACAGCTGAGAGCTCCAGCATAGCTATGTACGCAAGCTAGGCGCAAGCCAGAGTAAAACACAGTTTTCATTCAATCAATAATAACATTAACGAGACTCTCGTTGTGTCTATTCTGCTAACGCTACCTCTCATTGCTTTAATGTTACCTAGGCTCTCGTGTCTATCTGCTAACGTTAACGTTAGCATTAAGCTAACAAGCTGTAACGGCACCAGTCTAGCACAACATTAGCACCTAACCTAACAACAACAACAAGCTTAACAAGTCAGCGATCTTTTTGTGAGACTAAACTCTCCGCTCGGTGGCAAATTGTGTTGATGTCGGTTTTGTTTCATCAATAAATGAGGCAGAATACACAGTGACTGTATCCTTTTTTGTTTATTGCACTTGTTCCTGCTGCAAATGAAATCCTACTATGCGAGACATTAAAGATGGCGGCTTTCTGTTTTTTCTGGAGAGCCTCCAGCGAGTGACGCGTCTCTCTTCTGACCAATCAGTGGTCTGCAGTGTTTCACGTGACTCATGAGGGGGTAAACGAGCGTAGAGCGGCTGGTATTCACAAAGGAGAGCGCTGGCCAACGCTGGCCAATCAGAGAAACGCGGAAGTACATGTTGGTTGCCCAAAGTGTTCACGCCTCCTGCCTCTGCTCCGCGTGATTACCAAACGTAGCCGCATTTCTGGCAGACGCTCTCTGATTGGCCGACGGCAGTTTCTACACTGGTTAAGCTTAGGCACTCTTCGAAGTTGGTTAAGGTTAGAGTTTGTCTTAGAGCATGGCGATAGAACGCCAGGTAGTTTGCAGGCTGTTTGACGTGGAAATGGGCAAAGACACAGCTCGTCACGCTATTGAGCGCACATGTCACATGACCAGAAACGTCTGCCAGAAATGCGGCTACGTTTGGTAATCACGCCTCTGCTCCCCTGCGCTGCGGCACTTCCTGGTTCACAAAATGCAGATACAACAGTAAAAACAAGGAGTTGCAGGTGAAATATGAAATCTGGGTCCTCGCCGGTCAGAAACATATTTTTAGTGAAAGAGAAAAGAGAAGGTTTACGAGTGAGCCGCCATTTTGAAAAAACGGAGATACACAAGAGTGTTACACGGTGACGTAGACATAGAAGATGGTTTGGCTGTTTGCACCCCGGGGGAGAATAACTCCTGTTAGTGTGAACTTTGGGCTTTGTAACTCTGCAGACATTCTACATCCACCTCCAGCCACAGTATATATCACATTAAAAGAAAGAAACAAAAGTGTTCCTTTAAATGTGAGCTTTCGGACCCAACTTTTTCAAATGTAGGCTATTTATTTTCTTTCCGGGAACCAATTCTCCGTCAACTTCTTTTGTTATTGTAATTGAGTTCATCATCAGAAGTTTTATTCCTCTTTGTTCAGAGCTGGTCTCATCTTGTAGTGTTTTCACCGAGGTTAGACTTTATTATTGGGGATTAGGGCATGAATGAAAGTCACCGGAATGTTCTCATATTAGCAAACGAATGATGGTATAGTGTGTGTGTGTGTGTGTGTGTGTGTGTGTGTGTGTGTGTGTGTGTGTGTGTGTGTGTGTGTGTGTGTGTGTGTGTGTGAATGTGTGTGTGTGTGGATGTGTGTGTGCGTGTGTGTGCGTGTGCATGTGCGTGCGTGTGCGCGTGTGTGTGTGTGTGTGTGTGCGTGCGTGCATGATGGTTTTTGCCACTCCTGTGCTGTGTGGATAATGGCGCCGGCTATCACTGTCTCGCCGGGGCCCCTGCGCCGGTCTAATCTCTCCATTTGGTTTGCCTTTCGGGGCCCCGGTATTGTTCCCCGTTCCCGCTCTTATCTGCCGCCGCTTGGAGCAGGAGGCGCGTTTACTCTGTCTCACTTCCACCGCGCTATAGCTTCACAGTCCTCCTCACACAACAGAATAAAGAGAGAGAAAGAAAGGAACCAGAGGAGTGAGCTCAGTGGAGCTCAGTGTGTCTGCCTGCTATCAGAAAGGCAAACCGAGGCCATGGTGAGATGAATAAAAAAGGTTTTCGATGGGGCGTTCCACAGTCTTAATAAGTTAACTAGAACAGGACAACTTTTTCCCGATCATATCCTCGTTAGATGAACAGATCGATGTTTCCTGTGTACCTTTTTGGTCATAATATCGGTCCTTGGGTTGAACGGCAACGCGCGACAACTGCAGACGACTGGCGCAGACGCTAGCGATATGAATTTGCCCCCGACACGTGTTGGGAAACATTAGCGGGAGACATGACAACAGAGCACAGCGGGAGAGAGGATTAAAAGAGGGGAGAGACGCTGAAATGAGGGGAATGGTGTCTTTTGCCTGTCTGTGTCTGAAAGCCATCGCGGCAGTGGAAAGCGTGTTCTCTGCTTGATTTGACAGTCTGTTGAGTTCAACAGAGGTTTGTGGGCTCTGCTAATGTTAAGCCGTCAGTCACGCTGTAGAGCCCTGAGAGTGATGGTATCTGACCAGAGCAGCCGGCCTGTTTCTATAATCACAAGCCTGCTTTGCTGAAAAAAATATTGTTTTCATACATAGATCACTTGTATCAACTTCTAATGTGAGTTTCACACATGTAATTAGGTTTCACGTGAGCATTTCCTGGTTAATAAGATGACAGTGTCGTAAATAGGCAATAGCGATCATTAAATACTTGACCTGCAAACATAAGTACATCTTATGTAACTAAGATCATTTTCTAATGCATAGGTATATCAATGACATGTTGTTAACAGGTGACAGAGAGCTATGTAGTATCGCCCTCTTGCGTTCAAAATGTGGAAATATTCATACTGGATATAATATTTCAATGGACAAATTATTCAAATACAATACTTTACAATACCGATTTGAAAAAAAGTATTTGAGATTTCATGTCATTGGCCTGCTGTCAGCTTATGTGCGACATTTCATAAAAATGTACCTTGTAGTTTGCAAGATTCGCTGCGGACAGAGTCACACAGACAGTCAGACCGACAGACAGACACATGACCTAAACGTATAATCCCCCCAGGCTACCGCCTGGTGGAGATACGAAAATACACCCTCAAGACCCCTACGCTCTGCATCTTCTGGCCGTCTCAGACCTACTCCTATCCGAGCTCCGGGAGGGTCATCAAGGAGAACCTGCCTTTTCTCAGTTCTTGCCCCACAACGGTGGAATGAACTACCCAACCCAGTTAGGACAGCCGAAACCCGTCCAATCTTTCGCCGTCGACTAAAGGCACACTTCTTCAACCATTATCTCAGATAAAAAAATTTAAAAATAAAAGATCTAACCCTAACTAACCACTTGTCCTAATAAACTAACCTACACTGTAGCACTCAACACTTTGATGAACATTGTTACTCAGCTGATAGAGTTGTGCCCCTCCTGATGACTTGTCGTACACAACTTGTAAGTCGCTTTGGATAATGATGACTAAATGTAAATGTGAAAGAAAAAAAGAAAGAAAGAAAGAAAGAAAGAAAGAAAGAAAGAAAGAAAGAAAGAAAGAAAGAAAGAAAGAAAGAAAGAAAGAAAGAAAGAAAGAAAGAAAGAAAGAAAGAAAGAAAGAAAGAAAGAAAGAAAGAAAGAAAGGAGATGCTGTGCGTGTAGTGTCAGGCAGAGGTTTGGTCTCCACAGACTTGGTTATTATGAATATCGCATGTATGGGACTGACTGGTAGAAAGGGAAGCTCTGGACGACTAGCGGAGCCTCTCATTGTTCTGAGAATGCACTCTGAAGAGAACAACGCTAATGGAGCTGAAGCATGCGTGTCTTCTAGTCAGCTGTCCCACTGAGACCAGAAACAATTAAGACACATCCACCCATAATGCTATTGTTGTGTTTCCAAGAGGAAATCAGAACAGTACATTCATTGATGGGGATGAATAATTCATCAGGGGGATTTCACTGTCATTAGTCAGACTGTTCTCGTGAGTGCAGACTTTTCCTAGCATTTTCCTAAGAATAGCAACCATAAACCCTGCCCACTAATCCTAATCCCGACCTTAACCTAACCTTAACCATAACATTATTTTAACTGCAAAAGTCACAGAGGAGTGGGAAATGGCTTTCCGCAATTTGTAGGAAATGCTACACAATTTTTTTCCCCAATTTTATCAGCACGTGCTACGAATCATGAGCACACGTTTCTTTAGGATAGTATTCCTTTATCCAATGGAGACAGTAAAGTTAGATTAAATAGTAAGCAACGGTATAAACAGAGGGTGGAATAAAATCTCTGCTGTTGCAATGATAAACTAGCAATGATTCATAGGATCGGTGTAATTAAGCAGCTCCTTGAGGAGTAATGCCCATGGTTACAAAAAGGGAATTGAACTTCTGTCCTAATGCCATATGAACGGGAATATGAGAGTCAGCTAATCAAAAAAGAAAACTGTAGATCACTGCACTGTATAGTGGCTGTCGTGGAATAGCCCAACAACATTACATTAGTAATTCCTGGCGCTGCTCTGATGGCTGCCTCTCTGATCGCTCCGACGAGACTGTGCTTTATTTTGTTAATTTTTATAGTATTAGGAGTTTTATTTGCACCAACTGTTGGTGCATTATATGTGTATGACCGTCAGTCAATCATTGACATTGGATTAAGAAAAACTTACCGATTGGATTACTCCCTGAATCAGCTTTCCGAACCGCAGCAATGGCCTTTGGAGATTCTCAAAACAATGGGACCAGATCCTGATCCCAGGAACAAAGGAATCACCAGGCGGCGAGGGAAGAGAGCTGGGATCCGTAACAGGCTGAGATCCAGACGACACCGTACACCACTTCCCAGTATATTGCTAGCCAATGTACAATCAATAGACAATAAACTGGATGACATCCGAGCAAGGATTCAATATCAAAGAGACGTTAGGGACTGCAACGTTCTCTGCTTCACCGAAACGTGGCTCACGCCGGAGGTTCCAGATCACGCGATTCAACCAGCGGATCATTTCTTTATCCATAGGAAAGATCGGACACAATCAGAGTCCGGTAAACAACGTGGTGGAGGTATTGCCTTCATGTTTAACAAAAATTGGAGTGATCCAACGAATGTGAAGGAATTATCCAATCACTGCTCCCCAGAACTGGAATATATAACCATCAAGTGTCGTCCTTTCTTCCTCCCGAGGGAGTTAACGGCGATCATCCTGGTCGGAGTGTATATTCCACCGCAAGCCAACAACAACGCCGCGCTCTCCAGACTACACGACGAGGTAAACAATATACAAACGACGAACGTTAACGCCGCCATTTTAGTACTGGGAGATTTCAATAGCGCCAATCTGAGAAAGGTATTGCCTGATTTCTACCAGCATGTGACTTGCAACACCAGAGGCGGTAACATCCTAGATCACTGTTACACGCAATTTAAAGGTGGCTACAAGGCTCATTCTGATAGTGGCTTTGGCAAGTCAGATCACGCATCCATTTTCCTTACACCCAAGTACAGACAAAGAATTAAAAGTACTCCCGTAGTCTCGCGAGAGGTGCAGAAATGGGATGTGACGTCAGAGGATACACTAGTGTCAGTGTTTCACAACACAGACTGGATTGTATTCCGCGACACAGATAACATTAATGCCTACACGGAGACAGTGCTGGACTATGTCTGTACTAGGGTGAAAGAAACAATCCCCACTACCAAAATGAAAGTTTACCCAAATCAAAAACCCTGGGTAGACAAATCCGTCCGTGAAGCTCTGAGAGAGCGCACCAAAGCATACAATGACGGCCTAGTGGCAGGCAACATGAACGACCACAAGGTGGCGCAACACAACGTAAGGAGGACAGTGACAGAGGCCAAACGACGCTACAGGGATAAAATTGAACTCCAGTTTGAACAAGCTGACTCTAGAGCTATGTGGCAGGGGCTCAAAACGATGACAGACTACAAAGGCGCCTCCCTCAAACTGAACAGTGACATCTCCTTAGCAAACGACCTCAATACCTTCTATGCGAGGTTTGATGCTGGTAATAACAACACCAGCTCACAAGCCTCGGCAATGGGGGGGGGGGGGTCGGCTGCTGATGGAGGCGCAGTGTTCAGGGTAACAGAGCATGAGGTGAGGCGGACCTTTAAAAAAGTGAATATCAGGAAGGCAGCAGGTCCGGACGGCATCCCCGGCCGCGTCCTAAAAGTCTGTGCCGACCAACTGGCCCCAGTATTCACTGACATATTTAACCTGTCCTTAGAACAGGCTGTCATCCCCACCTGCCTGAAGAAGTCCACTATTATCCCTGTACCCAAAAAATCCAAGCCTGCTTGCCTCAACGACTACCGCCCTGTAGCTCTCACCTCCATAGCCATGAAGTGCTTTGAGAAGCTAGTAAAGGGCTACATCTGCTCCTCCCTCCCCACCAACATGGACCCCCTGCAATTTGCATACCGCCCCAACAGGTCCACGGAGGACGCCATATCCCATGTGCTGCACACAGCAGCATCACACCTGGACAAGAGGCAGGGGAACTATGTGAGAATGCTATTCATCGACTACAGCTCGGCATTCAATACCATAGTCCCCTCCATACTCATAGCCAAGCTCAGGGACCTGGGCTTGGGCTATGACCTCTGCCAGTGGGTCTTGGACTTCCTGACTGGCAGACCCCAGGTGGTGAGAGCAGGCAACTGCACCTCCTCATCCATCACCCTCAACATAGGGGCCCCCCAGGGCTGTGTTCTGAGTCCCCTCCTCTACTCCCTGTACACACACGACTGTGTGGCTCAGCGGAGTAGCAATACAATCGTCAAATTTGCTGACGACACAGTGGTGGTGGGCCTGATCTCTGCCAACGACGAGAGGGCCTACCTGGAAGAGGTCAAGGTCCTGGCGGGATGGTGCCAGGAAAACAGCCTCTCCCTGAACGTCAGCAAAACAAAGGAGATGATTGTGGACTTCAGGAGGTCGGGGGTCAAGGACTACAGCCCCCTCAGCATCGACGGGGCACCGGTTGAGAGAGTCAACAGCTTCAAGTACCTCGGAGCCCACATATCCGAGGACTTGAAATGGACCATACACATTAACAGTGTGGTGAAGAAGGCACGACAACGCCTCTACTTCCTCAGGCGCCTAAGGAAGTTCCAAGTCAGCCAGAAGATCCTTAAGAACTTCTACTCATGTACAATAGAGAGCATCTTGACCGGCAACATCACCTCCTGGTTTGGGAATAGCACTGCAAAAGACCAAAGCAGACTACAAAGAGTGACACGTTCAGCCGAACGCACAATCGGAGGGGGGCTCCCCACCCTCCAGAACATTTACTACAAGCGTTGCAAGGGGAAGGCTAAGAGAATTATTAAGGACTCGAGCCACCCGAACAACTGCCTCTTTGAACTGCTGCCGTCAGGCAAGCGATACAGGAGTCTCAAGGCGAGCACAGAAAGACTCAGAAGTAGCTTCTATCCCCAGGCCATCAGGCTGCTAAACGAACAATGAATGAACACTACACAACAACAACCACCAAACACACATAGCACACACATCCACACGCACACACTCACTTTAAACAAACACACTGCAGCACCCACTACACACACTTTATAGCACACACCCACTTTAAACAAACACACTGTAGCACCCACTCCCCACACTTTATATTTATGGATGAAGGATTGCACTACAACTCGTACACCTTACTGTAAATTGTACCTAAAATTGTACCTCATCCCATTTCTGCTTTGCACTAGATAGTACTGTACATTAGTACACTGCATAGTTGTGTATTGTATATTATATGGTAACTCAGAACATTGTACATATGTCTATACCGAACAACTGTGACCTCATTTTCTTCTTCTAAATTCATGCTATATTATGTTATTATGTTATTTGATACTATCTTGTCTAGCACAGTCTCTGGAGCGTAACAGTAAGAAGCATTTTGTATGAAAGTATTCTGTACTTCTGTATGACAACTATTAAAGAACTTGAACTTGAACTTGAACTTGTACGTGTCACTCTCTGTTGACTTATCCCTTGTCCTGTAATGTAGAGATGGGTGACCAATAGGAAAAACAACATAAAGTGTCTTAGTACGGTGTTGGGCCAACATGAGCCACCGGAACACCTTCAATGTGCCTTGGACATAGATTATACAAGTCTATGTAACTCTACTGTAACTCTACTGGAGGGATGGAACACCATTCTTCCAAAATATATTCCCTCATTTGGTGTTTTGATGATGGTGGTGGAGAGCGCTGTCTACGTCGGTCCAAAATCTCCCATAGGTGTTCAATTGAATGAATGAATGAATTGCATTCATATAGCGCTTTTTTCTAGATAGACTCAAAGCGCTTTTTACAATGTAGGGTGGAAATTGCCTCCACCACCACTGTGTAGCACCCAACCTTGTGCTATGCAGGCTCAATGGCTGCTATAAACTGGCACCAGACACACATCACACTACACAATGGCTGAAAGGCTCAGGAGACAGGGATTGATATCAGCCAATTAAGGGGGGGGGGGGTGATTAGATGGCATTGATGTCAGAAACCTCACATCCAGGTACAGAGTGTTCCCTGCTGGTAATAACACCACTTTCCGACAACAGCCTTGACCGGTTGTCAATTGGGTTGAGATCCACCACTCTCACTGGCATAGAAAGGTTCTTTGTGACTGACGCTCCTGCATATCCATGCCCCAATAATGAACCCTCTATCAAAGTAACTTTGATATTTTCCTCTTGCCATGTTTATCCAAAATTGAGATCAACTGGGCTCAGACTTGCCACAGAGCATGATAGGATGTGAATTGCTTAATTGTATCACGCAGTAACACATGGAATGGAAGCATCTGCACTTGTCTGAAGAGATCTATATCTGAAGTATATATAATGATGCTACTGAACAGCATAGATCTGCAGTATATAGAATGATGCTACTGAGCAGGATAGATCTGCAGTATATAGAATGATGCTACTGAGCAGGATAGATCTGCAGTACATAGAATGATGCTACTGAACAGCATAGATCTGCAGTATATAGAATGATGCTACTGAGCAGGATGGATCTGAAGTACAGTATGTAGAATGATGCCACAGTGCAAGGTGTATATAGAATGGTATAGAGTACGTATGTCTTTTTTCCCCAACACCTAAAACATTTCAGGCTGCCAAAATCATACAAAGACTAAGCACAACCCTGTTTCCATAATACAGTGCGTCTTAGCCCGGTTAGCCAGGGTTTATGATTATCTAGATGCATGTAGCCTGCGGCAGCCTCCACAACATTCACCAACAGAGTGGACCTGCTTTTGAGACAGATGTCCAATTATTGGTATACAGAGCAGCACATAACATCCCTGATATCGTAGTTGTGGATACAGGCTCTCTGCGACCACCACTGCCCAAGCTGTAAACCAAGGCGGAATCAAGGCAGCCATTTTCTAAAATGTGTTTGATGGCAGCAGCATGTTTTAATGTTTTCAAGCGCGAGCCTTTCCATGGTGTAGGGTGAAAACGTCTTGACGTTATTTACTGTGGAAATGTCTGGAGATTACTCCCCAAGGAACAGTGGGTCTGGCACTCTTCAGTTCCTACTGCTTAATTACACCAATCCTAAATTAATTGGACTTAGAATTTATAGTTTATCTTTGCTACGTAAGAAAAGCACCTATAAAACATTTGGCTCTAAGGTTCACATTAATTGGCGACCCGGGGCAGAAGTTATGTCTGCCCGCTTAATGAAGTAATTAGCTAAAGCAATCGCACAAAGGCTCGGGCTGATGGCTATTTTGACTTTGTCTGGACACAGGGTCCTTAGGCTCGCCGTGAATTATTTATTTTTTTGGTGGATGTCCTCTGGTGAAGCCCTGCCAAGGTATTTCCATTCCATCCCTGTCGATGAACGGACACACGCGGGTGACACCTATGGATGGGTACTGACCCACCCAGTTAGAAAATAATCCGAATTCCAATGACGTGCAATAATTGTCATTTCATTATAGACACAGACCAGCGCGGACCTTCAATGACAAGCAATTATCATTGTATAATGCACAGACCAGCGCGAGCAATGTCCAATGTGTCTAACATGCTTTGCATCCTTGCCATGTCCACATTAGCTGACTAGCGTTAGCCGCTAACTAAGCTAAACTAACTAGAGTGACTCCACGACACCAGTTCCACTAGTGAGGAAAGGGGGGGTTGGGTGTTATATTGACGAGGCTTGACAACCGAGGTTCAAAGATAACATCACATTTATTGGCTGTTCATTTATATATATCGCTTCATGCATTGCGCTCCAAGGGAAGCCGGTGGGTGGTAATCTGGTCGTTGTAAACAGCGACTCCTACAGGTCGGTCAGGGCGCCTGCACAGCAAGGACAGGGGATGGCGAGGGTAGTGTGAGCCTCCCACGCGTTACACCTCGCCAATGAGAGTCCGCGCTGGCAGGTGAAAAGATGTGGCTGGCTGACTCTGCATGTATCGGAGGGGACATGCGATTGATTCTTCAACCCTCCCTATGACCGACCAGTGGAGGGCACATGCGAGCAACGATCAAGACAGGGGAGGGGGGAATTGGCATGACGAAATTGGGATGGGAGAAAAACAGAAAAAGAAGGAGAAAAAGTGGATACAAAAAATATATATAATACATAATAAATGTATACAGGTTCAGCGCAGGAGGTCGCTGTGGGCGTATGGCCGTTGTGTGCCAGCGCGTTGTTCAATAGGGATAAATGCCGGTGTTTGCAGTGCTAAAACTATATTAAATATTATAGCTATGGATCTAATAACAGTCGATTTTCAGTGAGTTTCTTCTGGTCAAGATGCAAAAAACTGATAATTTTTTCATCGATACATTTCCGTTTTATACCGTGGTGAATATGAGTATAGTTTTAGAGTGATTCTGTGTAATCCCAGGAAACGCAGCCAAACAGCGTTTTAGTGCATTTCAGTATAAATCATGCCATTTCTCGCCTGGATCAATAATCAATCTGAAATCAACGCTAGATTATCAGTATTATGTTTCCTCATGCATGCATGAAAGGGTGGGGGGGGGAAAGCCGCCCCTCCGTGCTTTGATCGCAACCAACACCCCACACACACACACCGCAGACACACGCTCTGATCGCAGGGAAAGAATTATCGGATCAACGCAAGATTGATAACATACAGTCCTTACCTTGTCTATGATGTACTGCAAAAAGAATAATCCAATCATCTGATCGCCATTCCAAATACTGATCGCGATCATGTTTCCAACGTAATCCAGCATTGGACATGAACGGGGGGGGGGGGGGCCCTCGTCAATGCAACTGTGGTAACCGCTTATCTTGCCCGAGTGTTTAGACCCTGCCCCCACACCGCAGCTCGGCCCAGACAACAAGCCACATTGTTTCAAACGGAGTGCAATAGCGGCCGCAAGACATTAGGCGGCGGTATTGGACGTTTGCGATCTCAGACTCATTCCCAATAATAAGATCAGGCTGGATGGATAAATTATGAATGGATATAGCGAATAAAAGAAATAACAATGAAAACCCGACTTTTCTCAGGTTTGGTGCTTAAGCGATGGCGAGTTAACCCGAAATATGTCGGGTCTGGCGTCCATTGTGTTAAGATTAAGATTATTATAATTTGTTTTACCCAGGGACAGTGCACATTAATTCCACATCAATGTAAATGTTGATCATACATGATCATGCAACATAAAAAAAATCATTGTAGGAATGGTTTGGGAGAGGGAGGTAGGGAGGGGTTTTAGTGTGTGTGGTGTAATAACAATGTTTAAATTGAGAAGTTCAGACTTTAGTTTAGTTTTACAACAGAAAAAAAAAAGTTGTTATAATGAAAGTACTGGAAAAAGGTACCGTCAGGTACCGGTATTGATTCCCACGTACCGGTATCGGTTCAAATGTGAACGGTACCCAACCCTAGTGACACCCGCCCCAAGACAAACAGACAGCCTTACCTTCCGGCGAAGAACTAATGCCATAAGGTATCATCACGGAATGATAGTGCTTTTAAAGTGTCCCGTGACCTAGTTGTAGTGCCTGTCCACGCCACGTCGTTATGTGACCCCGGAATATTGTCGAACGCGGGACAGGGGGAACAGGGTGTCACTCCGGCGGCGCGCCTGTCTCTCTGCGAAGAGGAATATTTAACAAGGAAACGGACATCGGAGGGAGTCACCTCAATTATCGCACTTACAAAATAGTTCAGTTAAAATGTCAGTGGAAGCTTATAGCCTGCATTATACATGAGGCGCTAGTTAATAATAATAAGGCATGAGCTTCCTCAGGCAGAAGGGCAGGTAATGGCCCCATCGACGAGGACTGTTGTGTTAATTGTGTTGTTAATTCCGCTCACAGCCGCGGCCAGAGCTCACGCTGGCCTTTCACGTCTCCCCCGCGTCCCGCCGCTGCAGCTTGGGGGGGGGGGGAATCCACACAAGTGTTAATTCAAAAAGCACAGGAATCAATGCGTGACATTTTCACCGGCACAACCAGGGCTTCCTAAGACACGCCTCCGCCACCGATGGATCAGGCGAAGAAGGGCAGTCCGTACGTCCGCGGGGCTCACTAAAGGTACAGTATCGGGATTCTTTTTCGTTTGCGCATTTCATCGCCATTTTGAGCGTCGCAAAGATTGCCATTTGATACGGAAGGCGCCGGGGAGGGAGGTCGGGAAGGAAGACGTCCGAACGTGGCAAAGTCTCGGTGCCAACATGTTCACCTTATTTGTATTGCAACCGGCGCGCTCGCCTTCTTTTCAACGTCTTAAGAGAGAAGACTGTTTCTGCCTCTCTAATCCCATGTTTACCCCCGCACTTGCGTTTCCCATTACAAATGCATGGATATGGCATCCTCTGAATGAAGCACTTATTATGAGTCCTTATAAATCAAGGTGACGCTCCCTTCCCACCCACCTCCCCTCCATCCATCTTCACACCTCATATTTTTCCCCAGCCCACCCCACCCATTCCCCAGTTTAAAGGTTGAGGCATTAAGGGCTGACAACTGCTGACCTTTCCCTCCATGCGCATCTATTATCCAACAGGCCTAATCATGCTTTTCTGGAGCATTAGGTGCATGTCAGAAGGCGGAGGGGATGGGGGGGGTGGCGGACGTAGAAAATGTCAACAGCCCCGCAGTGCCCACACTTTGTCCTCGCAGGCCGATCGTTTCAACTCGACACGGCCTATGGGAGGTCAATAGGTGTTGTCACAGCTGGTACAGGGAACCCAGGCACGGAACATGGAGGCAAAAGGTGACGAACCCAACGGTGGGTTCATTAATTATGTCCAGGCAGGGCGCTCCAGTAGCACACCACATGGCGCGCTGAGTTGCGAAGCGGTCGTCCCGGGTTCGTTTCCCAGTCCCGGCGACCATTTGCCGCATGTCTTCCCTACCTCTCCTCCCGTTCTCCCTCTCTCCTCTATCGGTCCTGCGTGGTCAGAAAAGGCTGAAAATGCTAATAAAGATAATTAAAAAAGAAAAGAATTATGTCCAGGCTGAGGGGGTCAAGGGGGGGGGACTGGGCTGAGATGAAGGTGCTAGAGGGGAGTAGGGGCAGAGCTGGGTGCAGGGTGAAAAGGACACATATGGGCTAGGCCAGTAGGGGGTTACAGAGCAGGCCGGGGTTCAGAGTGAGGCAGGCAGGCAGGCAGAATCTCCTGTAGCACAGGGGGGAATTAGAATCAAGAATACACCAGAATTGATGACAAAACAGCTCCAGGAATGAACAGCTAGAAGCACGAGACTTGACTGAGCAAACCGATGGAGAACGAGAGTAGATCTACTGTTGGGTTGTTGAACGGATGGAAGGCAGCTGAGCAGGTGAACCGGATGTGGTAACATGAAGCTGCTGAAAGCAGAGAGAGAAGGAAAAGAAAAGCAAGAGCAGAGAGAGAGAGAGAGAGAGAGAGAGAGACTGATACACGGTATAGAGAGAGAGAGCGAGAGAGAGAGAGAGAAAGAGAGATAGAGGAGGTGTGGATGTCTGAGTAGAGAGAGAGAGCAGAAAGAGAGAGAGAGAATGAGTAGGGGAGTGGAACTGAGGGCTTGGCAGGAGTGGAGGAGATGACAGGGGGAACGTGGGGACCATGACAGGTGTGGGGTAATGTGACATCATAAAACCGTATGGTATTTGAAAGGTTAATTCATAAAATAAGTGATATTCCACAACACCGTAGGTATTAGCATAAATGTTTCCCAAGTCTTTTTTTTCTTTTTTGCATCAACGGATGCACTGTTATCGCTCTTACCTGTATGTTAGGTAACCACCCCACCACCCCCCACAAAAAAATAAAAATAAACATGAAACGTAATCTATTTCTTCTGCACATGGTATTTAGGGCACATTAAGATCAGATCCCACAACCCGGCACCGCGCTGCAGGGCGCTGCGTCGTTCGCATGGATGGACCATTTGTGTGACATCATGCTGTGAGCTTTTTAACCAAAGTTTGCAAAAGTTGACTCGAGTTTTACTTTCCCATGGAACCTTTTCTTCGGGCAACCCAACGCGACAATAACCACCAGGGCCGAACGCAATTACCCCCGCCCCTTCATGAGGAAGGGAACACTCTGGGATCTGAACCGAATGTGCCCTTAACACTGAAATATGACAGGAGCAACCGAAGCACAGGAGCAGATAGAATAGAATAGAATAGAAGTTCTTTATTGATCCCGAGGGAAATTAAGCAAAAAAAAATCTAAAATAAGAATAAGTCAGAGATATAATTTTTTTTTTTTTTTTTTTTTCTCCATTTTCCTCCGATTTTCTCCCATCCCAATGTTAGTCGTATGCCAATTCCCAGTCCCTTCCTGGTCGCTGCGCACTTACCCCCCACAGTCAGATCATCTGGGAGAGTGGAGGCTACCACGTGCTTCCTCCGACACACGTCCAGCCAATCACCGCTTCTTTTCACCTGGCAGCGCGGATTCTCATCGAGAGGGCGTAGCGTGTGGGAGGACCACACTATCCCCCTCGAGTCCTATCCGCGCTTAGCAGGCGCCCCGACCGAACTGTAGGAGTCGCTGTTTACAACGACCCGGACCCACCCCGCCAGCTTCTCCCACCCTCTAATACAGCCAATTGTATTAGTGCAGACGGCCAGCCAAGCTGGTGACAACCCCGGAGCTGTGAGCTGGATTCGAACAGGCGAATCCAGCTCACAGCTCCGGGGCTGGTGACGAACGCAATCTCCGCTCGGCCACCTAACCGCAGAGATATACATTCTAAAGACATTATGTATATACATTCTAAAATATACAGTCTAAAAATATACAGTCCAAAAATATACAGTAACATTTTAGAGTAGAATGTAAAATGTACAGGAAGATTATGCAAGGATTTATACTGTTACTCTGTGCGCAGTGAGGCACAGTGAGGCGATATACAGTCTGATGGCTGTTGGTATGAAGGACTTCCTGTGACGTTCAGTGCTGCATCTCGGGAGTCTGAGTCTAACACTGAACGCACTCCTTCTATCGGCCAAGCCTGTGTATATAGTGGGTGGGAGGGGTTGTCCATGATGGCGTGGAGCTTAGCGAGACTCCTCTCTGACACCACCGCCTGAGAGTCTAGCTACACCCCCACCACGTTACTGGCTCCTCCTCTCTGACACCACCGCCTGCGAGTCTAGCTCCACCCCCACCACCACGTTAACCGGTTTTCCTGCCCAGCTTTTCCTAACTGGGGTGGGTAGTTCATTCCACCATTGTGGGGCAAGGACTGAGAATAGGCGACTTCTCTTTGATGACCCTCCCGGAGCTTGGATAGGAGTAGGTCTGAGGTGGCCAGAAGATGCAGAGCGTAGGGGTCTTGAGGGTGTGTAGTTAGAGACCATTGACCGGAGGTAGGTAGGAGCGGTTCCCTTTGCCGCACGGTATCCTAGGTCGAGGGCCTTGAAGCGGATTCGGGCAGCAATGGGGAGCCAGTGCAGGTCCCTAAGAAGTGGGGTGACATGGGCCGACTTCGATAGGTTTGAGATCAGGCGGGCCGCTGCGTTCTGAATGAGTTGAAGAGGCTTGGTGGCAGTAGCCGGGAGGCCAGCAAGCAGTGCGTTGCAGTAGTCGAGGCGGGAGATGACTGTTGATTGGACGAGGAGTTGGGTGGCTTCTTTTGTCAGGAAGGGGCGGATCCTTCTGACATTGCTCAGGAGGAATCTGCAGGTTCTGGTTGTCGCTGCAATGTGAGCAGAGAAGTTCAACTGGTCGTCGAGGACAACACCAAGGTTCTTGGCGGTCGGGGACGGGGTCACAGCTGCATTCTCGACTGTGATGGAAAGGTCGGTCAGGGGGGAATGAATGAATGAATTAAAACTTTATTTAACAGATTGCAGAATGGGTACAATACAGTACGGCTCAATACACACAATTGTTAAGGGGATGCAGACCAGAGAAATACGTTTGTCTTGTTTACATCAGGGTCCCCCATTTTCAATTCATAGTGACATTTATGACATACATGACATCATGAAATGTATGGAATAGGGACATACAAGACATACATGTATATAGTACTGTTACATTTGTGACATATACGATATGCAAATATACAGTACTGTTACCCATAGATCTTGACAGAGAGTATACATATGATGGGGAGGGGACTGTACATTAGGAGGGGGTGGGTGGGAGAGAAATATACATACGGTGGGGAGAGAATATATACATACGGTGGGGAGGAGACTGTACATTAGGAGGGGGTGGGTGGGTGGGAGAGAAATATACATACGGTGGGGAGAGAATATATACATACGGTGGGGAGGAGACTGTCTATTAGGAGGGGGTAAGGGGGTTTAGACATTTACGGTGGCCAGTTTCGAATTGCAGCCTCCCGTAGGTGCTCTTTAAGAGCGGTTTTGAATGTGGGTAGGGATTCACATTCCTTTCCAGCATTGGGTAGGGCGTTCCACATTGATGTGGCATAATTGTGAAACGTGTTACGTCCCTTGATTGAGCTGAATCTGGGTTTAACATGATTTGTTGAGCTTCCTCTGGTGTTGTGGTCGTGGTATTCACTGACCTTTGGGAAGTATTTTGACATGTACATGGGTACCTTGGGGAGGATTTGGCCGGCAGGTGGAGCAATTCTGTTTTGCTTAGGTTCAGTTTGAGGTGGTTGGTCGTCATCCAGGCAGAGATGTCGGTCAGACAGGCCGAGATCCGCTCAGAGAAGTGGATATCTGAGGGAAGGAAGGAGAGGAAGAGTTGAGTATCATCGGCATAACAATGATACGAGAAGCCATGAGACGTGATAATGTTACCCAGTGATTTAGTGTAGAGGGAGAAAAACTACATTGGAGATCCAGAAAAAACAAGACAACTTCTGCCACAGGGAACACTGCATTATCGAGATAGCGCCCCTAAGAGGATCTGGCCGGTAATGCACTTTTTCGAATTCAAAGAGTAGGGCACTTCTGCAGTGCTGCTCGGTGACATCGAGTAGGTTATTAAAATGGAATAAAAGCCAAAACAACCTTGCCACGGACATGTCCGTGGATGGCCCTCTAGCAGTGGATCCGAAACACGGACATCTCCGTGGTTGGCCGGGAAACGGTTAAATGCCAGTGTTTGTGATGGCATCACAAATTATTGTTACAAAACAGGCTAGCATATATATGTATGATTAGCAACACCACTGATTTTGATGGATTTTCTGTTACTTGTTTTGTAAGGGTCCCGCGTCCACCAATCACAAGTGGCTCCCTGTGTGTGTGTGTGAGCAAGAGAGAGAGAGAGAGAGATAGTGTTAGGGATTGTATGCGACCCCAATTGCACGACACAGACAGGTATTCAAAGTTAGCCAAAAACAAGGGCATGATTTATTTATACAACAGAAAAGTGCAACACTGACCCATTAAGGGTGAAAAAACACTAAAGTCCAGGAACACCAAAATAGCAGCACTGTGCCTTTAAAGGGCGACCAAAAAGGTAAACAGGAATCTCCTAGAACACGGGCATCCTCCTGACCAGAACGCTGCCGACGGGCAACGCAGCAAACAGGGGGTCCAAGGGGAATGGGGTGAGAACACGGACATCCTCCCATGGAACAATAGAGAGCGATGAAGCGGTCTCACCCCGGGAACGAGGTCCATGAAGAGGGAGTAGGGAAGTAGCTGGCACGACATCTGGAGTGGGAACATTGGGATCCTCCCGTGGAAGTCTAGAGAGCGAAGACGGTGTCCTACTCCAGGAAACGGTGATAGGTGGTAATGTACAGAGACGACCTGGCAAGGAGTGGAAGGCAACCAGCAGTACTAATACTCTCCCGAGGAGCTGATTGCCAACCACTCACAGGTGCGCGAGGAAGAAAGTTCGGCACGCCCCCTCGTTGGGCAGCATGCAGTCCTACCCAGCCCTCACAGATAGTTCTCCAACTTGTGTGAGTTGCAGTGATCTCCCCACCTAGGTTATCTAACTATTGCGCCGCTGCAACTAGACACACTGGCCTGGCCTGCTTCTAAGTTCAGTGGCCTGACTGCATACATTTTTTTTTTATTTAAATATATATACTTTTTAGAATTTTTCTTTTTTTAATCATCTGGCGACCCCCGCAGCGGCTTGCAACCCCTCTAGGGGTTCCCACTTTGGGAACCCCTGTACTATGCTGCTATGTCTATACGGCTATCTACTGTGTACTATACGACTGTCCACAATGTACTATGCTAATATGTCCATACTACTATGCACTCAGAGTGTAACCCTCAAGTTTCACACTGTTTGACGAATGATACCACTTACCCTTAGCCGCTAGAGGTGCATCCCTCCTGCTGACTTGGTGTGCACAATTTGTAAGTCGCTTTGGATAAAAGCATCAGCTGAATGACTAAAAGGAAACGAGTGCTCTCCTCCTCATCTTGCTTTTAATACTTGTCCTCGGGTACCTTAAAAAGCTGATGTATAATGTATAATTATATTATTAATAATAATAATCGCCTCTCAGATCGAGTGCTCTGTTGCCAGTGTTTGACCGAGAACGCAGAGCTTTCTGGTCCCAGTGAATGAAGGAGTAGTTCCAGATGCCTCCCGCATTATCCGGTTGTTACAGTGAGTGAGATGAAGCGCGCTGGCCTGCTAACGATATGTACGTGTCTAGGGGAGGAGCTCTTAGCCTGATGATTAAGGCTAAAGATAGCCACTCAATCCATCACACCTCCGTTTTAGAAGGGCGACCGATGTCCTGCCACCAATAAGTAGACCATTCTTTACAGTACAGGGATTTAAACATTTTGATTCCACTTCGAAGCGTAGTTTTTTTTAAACGGCCAGCGCTGTTGCCCGGAGGGGGGGGGGGGGGGGGGTTCTTTGCTGTGGAATGTAAAGATAGATTAAAAGAAACAACCCAATGGTCCATTTTCATAATTATGCTTCGGTGCCAAGGCTGACTGCTTGGCTGGCGTTCTTTAAGACGAGGGGGGCGAGGGAGAGAGGGAGAAGGCATTGAGGAATCGATACTTCAGCGGAAATGGCCCTGGCCGGGCTTTTTAGGGTCAGGAGGGACAGGCACCGTGTTTAGAAGTAGTCTGCCCCCTCTGGCTACAGCACAAACACAAGCTGTAGGTTTCAAGCTGTTAGGGGATGAGCTTACCACCTACCTCGGAGTCGTACAGTACATCGGGGCCGCGTACTAAGCCCCTCTGTGTGGCAGAGCGCCCCCGAGCAATATGGAGTGAAATCAATCCGGCCCGGCCCTCTGCTCCCTAGGACCGGACCGCAGCGGAGCCGGGGCGGGCGCCGGTGCCAACCAGAGTCGGGAATGATGGCCAGCCGCACCTTTGCCCAGAGGAGTCAGAGGAGTCAGCCCTTTTGTGTCGCCCCCCTCTTCCTCTCTTTGCTTTACCGTCTTGTCACTCACAGCAGTGTGAACAAGATAATCCGATATCCAGTCTAATCCGACGTCTGAAGGGAAACTACCAATATCTCTGACAGGCGCGCACGCGCGCACACACACACACACACATGCACGCACGCACGCACGCACGCATGCACGCACGCACACACACACACACACACACACACACACTGGGGTGGTTTTGCCAAATGGACCTACCAGGCCCAGGTCGGGGGACCCCAAGGGCTCAGGGGTCCCCTAAACCAGAGACTGCACAAAGACACCGTTATTAACTTCATATTTCTCACCTCAAAGACAAAGGGCTTCGTCGTTTGTGTCAATAACAGACCCCCAGAATCCTACTGAAAGGCCTAAACGTTCACCTTGAAGATGTCACAGGAAATAAGCCATCATGATGCCTTTAAAGTGGCTGTTTATCCTGTTGAGATACAGGGGAGTTTAGTTAGTGGCTCTTGGCTTTAACCTCGCCTAAAAGTACATACCTAAGTAAATGGAAGATTGCATCACTTCTACAAGGCCCATTTGCATGTTCTTTCCCAGTTTCAGAAATAGCGTGTCTGTTACTAGGCTTGCTTCATTCATTCATTGTAATGAACCAAAGGAGAATATCAATTATATATTTCCTTTTTCTTTTCCATCTTTGACAGTGAATAACACCATGCTAACATTGACATGAACAATTGCTACTGAGCTAATTCAGCACCTTCTTGAGATCACGTGTACAAAAAATCGTAGCTAATTAAAGCAGAGTTAACCCTTTCACCGCCGCACTACCAACCGGTTAACCCTTTCACTGCGACAATACACAGAAGGTCAACCCTTTCACTGCCACACGACAGAAGGTTAACCCTTTACTATCACACAACCGACGGCGCCTACAAACCACTGCAATGGAGGGGGGGGGGGGGGGGGGGTCACTGCCGATGGAGACTCATTGATTGATTGAATGAAAATTGTATTAACAGATTGCAGAATGGGTACAATACAGTACGGCTCAATACACACAATTGTTAAGGGGATGCAGCCAGAGAAAGACTATCGTCTTGTTTACATCAGGGTCCCCCATTTTCAATTCATAATGAATTGTAAGTAAGGGTGCAACTTGCTCCGTGCAATCCATTCTTTGTGGATCTAGCCCTCAGTGTTCAGGTTAACAGAACATGAGGTGAGGAGGACCTTTAAGAAAGTGAATATCAGGAAGGCAGCAGGACCGGACGGCATCCCCGGCCGGGCTTCCCACATTTACAACAAGCGGTGCATGGGTAAAGCTAAGAGAATAATCAAAGACTCCAGCCACCCAAACAACTGCCTCTTTGAACTGCTGCGGTCAGGCAAGCGATACCGGAGTCTCATGGCAAGCACAGAGAGACTCAGAAGAAGCTTATATCCACCTAAACACACTTTATTTATTGGTAAAGAATTTGCACTACAACTCATACCTCATTACACCTTACTGTAAATTGTACCTAAATTGTACCTCATCCCATTTCTGCATTGTACTGTATAGTATATAGTATATTGTATTGTAACTCAGATACTTTTCTACTCTGCATATATATATATTGAACACTTTTGTCTACGTACTTGACTTATATTTTATACTTACTATACTTATTTTATACTTATCTATTTTTATCTAGCACAATCTCTGGAGCAAAACAGAAAAAAGCATTTTATATAAAAGTATTTTGTACTTCTGTATGACAACTAATAAAGAAACTTGAACTTGAACTTCAATTTATAGTGCAATCTACATTTGGAAACCAAATCTCAGAGTGCTACAGGGTAAAAACATAGACTTTAAAAACATAGGCAATTAAAAAAACAAGGCATAAAAACATAGAAAAAAGGGATAAAACACACAAGGCATGAATAAGAAGGTTAAAACTAAGAGAAGGCTTTTGTGAAGAGGTACGTTTTTAGTCCTCTTTTACAGGAAGCAGTGGTCTGTGGTGCTCTGAGGTAGTCAGGGAGGGCATTCCATAGGCGAGGAGCAGCCGAGCAGAAGGCCCATCGCCCATGGTGCAGAGCTTGGTCCTGGGGGGAAGGAGGCGGTTTGTGTTGGCGGAGCGAAGGTTATGGGTGGAGGGTTCTGGGGTGAGGAGATCTTTGAGGTAGGGGAAGGGGGCATTTCCGTGGATGCACTGATGGGTCAGAAGGGATATTTTGTATTCAGTCCGGGTGGTGATTGGGAGCCAGTGAAGTGAGTGGAGGATGGGTGTGATGTGGTCATGTTTACGCACTCTCATCAGGATCCTAGCAGCACTGTTCTGGATGTATTGGAGCCTCTGGAGACTCTTGCTAGGAATCCCGATGAGAAGTGCGTTACAGTAATCCAGCCTGGAGGAGACAAAGGCGTGGACAAGTTTTTCAGCATCTGGGAGAGTGAGTGTGGGATGGATTTTGGAAATGTTCCTGAGGTGGAAAAAGGAGGTTTTACATATGTGTTTGATGTGGGCCTCAAAGTTTAGGTGAGGGTACATTTTCACACCCAGGTTGGTGCCGGTGGATGAGAGGGGAAGGTCATGGCCGGAGAAGGAGATGCTGGTGATGGGGGAAGATTGGACCTGGTGGGGGGATTGCTTCGGTTTTTGAGCTGTTTAATTGTGGAAGATTTCATCGACAACTTTATCTCCTGATGATGGCAGGGCTGCAGATGCTGGGGATGGCAGGGCTGCAGAGGGGGGTGAGTCAAGGTACAGTTGTGTGTCATCAGCGTAGCAATGGAACGAGATTCCATGTTGGCTGATGACACGGCTGAGGTGGAGCAGGTAGAGGGTAAAGAGGACGGGCCGAGGACGGATCCTTGGGGGACACCACAAGTATAGGGTATAGGGCTTGGGACATTATAATGTACCTATAATGACAAAACTTTTAGACGGCTGTGCCAAGGGGCCCGTTGTGTCATAATCCGCCCATGCACATAAACACACACACACACACACACACACACACACACTTTTCCCAAATCAGCACTGTCTATCTAAGTTTATGTTGTTTATATTGTTTTCAATTACCTCTCTGTGTCCCCTGTTGAGCTTAGTAAAGCTTTATAGGGCAGGTATTACTCTCCAGGTGCCCATCTTCTCGTACTCTCCACGTGTGTATTACTGAGCCATCTTTCCTTGTAAATAAATCACGTTCAGAAGTCGTATAATAATCCCAGTTTTATTTCTGTTTATGTGCTCACTGAAAGAGGCCATCTTGGTCCTCGACCGTCAGCATTGTAATGGGGAGAAAGAGACATGTACAATATAACTGTGAGTTTACGTAGAAAAGGGAAGACTGTACAGTCTTGGATTCGACTTCTCCACTCACCGTTTCAATGGCATTTTCAGTTGCTAAGTAACAACATTGATGGTTCAGTGACCCGTTCGATGGTGTTTTCAGTTGCTAGGTAACACAATTGTTCTCCCAATGACTATTTCAATCTCATTCTATACAAAGCCAGATATAAATTAATCGCAGGCAACATTCAAAAATGGTTCAGAGACAGGGAAGGAGAATATATATAGGAGAGCGTATCTTAACCAATGGTACACACTACGAAAAGCATGTGCATATCCGTTTGTGGTGTGAAGTTGTGGAATGATTTGCCCGAATACATCAAAATGAGTAAACATATTGCACAATTTAAAAAGCAGCTTAAAAATACACATTAGAGAAATATAGAAATGAGTAATGCGGATAAACAAAGTTATGTTATATTGTGTTATGTAGTGTTGTATTGTATTTACTGCTGTCAAGCGACTCAAGTTTTCTTTTTGTACTATAAGTAAAAGTATGTTTATATAATGTATTATACTAAATTATGTTATATCAAATAAAATTTAATGGAAGAAAAAATTTAAATGTAAGGGGGTAGGGATCAATAAGATTAGCTTCCCTCTACTCCTTTTTTGAACATGTCAACTAACTACAGTAACTACATTGCTCTTGACTTTTTGTTTATAATTTCTTTTTCATTATGATTGTTCTGTATGACAGATCTCGATATTGTGATTTGTTTGGAGGAATATGGAGAATACATGTTCAAAAATAAACATTTTCATTCATTCATTCATTCATTCATTCATTCATTCAGTCATTCATTCATTCATTCATTCATTCATTCATTCATTCATTCATTCATTCATTCATTCATTCATTCATTCATTCATTCATATAGCATTCATTCATTGTCAGGTGCTATATGACAAGTTTGTTGTTCTAGTGACCATTGCAATGTGGTTTTCAGTTGCTAGGTAACATTGGTCCTCATTCTCAAACATGTTCGTAAGTACCTTTGTAAATATCTTGGTAAAAAGTTTACACAATGTAAACACATTTACAAAAATCCTCCTCCGGATTCCTGAAGGCATGAAACGGCCTCCTTAAGTGGCCAGAATTATCGCAGTTGGGTTCCCATGAATGAAAATGTCACTCATTGGAAGTGCATTCTCGTACACCTTCATTTGCATACAGAAACACCCCACCAGTTCCTTATAAGGAGAGGCTATCCATTGCGTCTGCTTCGTGTTGACCCTTATGGGGGAAATATCCAACAGATAGCGCGGAAGTGATTTGTGACCGATCAAAATGAGATTAGATTAGATTCAAATGTATTGTCATTATACAGCACAAGTACAATACAACATCCAACCAGAGTGCAAATGTAACAGTAGAGTGCAATCTTCTTCTTCTTACGCCTATCGCTCCTTTTGGGGGAGCATAGGCTGTCGACAACAGTTCGCCAGGGTCCTCTGTCCTGTGCTTTGCTTTCCAGCTGTTTCCATGTCAGTCCACTCTGTGTGATGTCTGTCTCCAAGTCCCTATGCCAGGTGTTCTTGGGCCGGCCTCTCTTCCTTTTGCCTTGAGGGTTCCATCTAAGGGCCTGTCTGGTGGTGCTAGTGTTTGGTTTGCGTAGTGTGTGGCCGATCCATCCCCACTTTCTTCTCTTGATTTGTTCTTCCACTGGTTGTTCACCCGTTCTCTGCCAGAGATTGTTCTTACTGATGGTATTTGGCCAGTGGATGTTCAGGATCCGCCTCAGGCATCCGTTGATGAATGACTGCACTCTAGTCATTGTGATCTTGGTTGTCCTCCACATCTCTGATCCGTATAGGAGTACTGGCTTGATGTTGGATTTGAAGAGTCTGATCTTTGTCTGCTGACTGATTACCTTGGAGCTCCAGATGTTCTTTAGTTGGATGTATGAGGCCCTTGCCTTGCTGATTCTTGCTCTGACATCTGCCTCCGTGCCACCCTTCTTATCTATGATGCTACCTAGGTAGGTGAAGGATTCTACTTCCTCACGTGCTGTTCCCTCCAGGTTCACTGGGTCTTCGTTGTTTGTGTTGATCTTGAGTATTTTGGTCTTTCCTTGGTGGATGTTGAGGCCTAGTTGTGTTGAGGTGTCTGCCAGTATGTTAGTCTTCTCCTGCATCTGTTGTCGACTGTGGGATAGTAGGGCAAGGTCGTCTGCGAAGTCTAGGTCATCCAGTTGTGTTGTGAGTGTCCACTGGATCCTGTTTCTCCTCTGTGCTGTTGTGGTCTTCAATATCCAGTCGATAGCCAGGAGGAAGAGGAAAGGGACAGTATACCACCATGCCTTACTCTGGTCTTCACTTGGAAGCTTCGTTTGAGCTGTCCGCTGTGTATGACTCTGCAGGTCATTCCTTCATAGGAGTTCCTCATGATGTTGACAAGCTTTTCTGGTATGCTGTAGTGTCGAAGCAGTTTCCAGAGGGTTTTTCTGTGGAGGCTGTCAAATGCCTTTGCGTAGTCTACGAAGTTGATGTATAGTGGAGAGTTCCATTCCAATGATTGCTCGACTATGATTCGGAGGGTTGCAATCTGGTCCACACATGATCTATTGGGCCGGAAGCCTGCCTGCTGGTCTCTTAGCTGCGGATCCACCGCTTTCTGTTGAAGATTTTTCCTGACATTGATAATAGCATGATTCCTCTGTAGTTATGGCATTGGCTGAGGTCTCCTTTCTTAGGTATTTTGACCAAGTAGCATTCTTTCCAATCTGTTGGCCCTTCCTCTTTCTCCCAGATCTTCTCAAACAGAGGGTGTAGCATCTCTACCGAGGTGTCTATGTCTGCCTTCAGTGCCTCCGCAGGGATGTTGTCTGATCCTGCTGCCTTACTATTCTTTAGTTGTGCAATGGCCTGTTGGATTTCCTGCTTGCTGGGCTTTCCACAATTGATGACTATGTCAGTCTCCGCAGGTTGAATGTCCAGGGGGTTAGGTGGTGTCGGTCTATTCAGGAGTTCTTCAAAATACTCTGCCCACCCCTCATGCTGTTGGTCCAGTCTTGTGATGGTCTATCCTTCCTTGTCTTTGATTGGTCGTTCTGGTCTGCTGAACTTTCCAGGCAGTTTCTTGGTGGTGTCATACAGTTCCTTCATCTTTCCTTTTGCTGCTGCCTCTTCTGCTTCTTTAGCCAGGTTGTCGATGTAGTTTTTTGATTGTCCTTCTTGGCATTTCTTTTGACCTTTCTGTTTGCCTGAGTGTACTCTCTTTGGGCTTTTGCCTTGGTTGCCCTTGTTTGGCTGTTGTTAACTTCTGCCTTTTTCTGTCTCCTTTATTCTATGTTGCGTAGTGTTTTTGCTGATATCCACTCTTTATGGTTTATCTTCTTTATCCCAATCACTTCCTTACATGTTGTTGTGAGAGTTTCCCTTATCCTTTCCCATTGGTCTTGCTGGTCTCCTTCGTCACTGCTTAGATCTTGCAAGACTTGATATGTATTCTTCAGCTTCAGTGTGAAAACGTCTCTTATATGTGTGTCTTTTAAGAGGTGGACATTGAATATCTGTTTATTTGATGTTGTTTCCATCCAGTGTTTCTTCAGTTTCAACTTGAGCGTAGCGCTTAGTAGGTGGTGGTCTGATGCTATGTCTGCGCCTCGCCTTACTCGCAGGTCCTGTAGTGATCTCCTGAACTTGCTGGTTATGCAGAAGTGGTCTATCTGGTTCTCGGTCACTCCATCCGGTGATACCCAGGTTCCCTTGTGGATCCTCTTATGTGGGAAGACGCTTCCTCCGATAACCAGGTTGTTCAGGGCACAGGTGTCCACGAATCTTTTTCCATTCTCATTCACTTCTCCTAGGCCATGCTTTCCCATCACTTTTTCGAAGCCTGTGTTGTCTCCGCCAATCTTTGCATTGAAGTCTCCCATGAGAATGCTGATGTCTTTTCCTTTTTGTTGTTCCAGGATGCTCTGTAGTCTGTTGTAGAAATCATCCTTTTTCCATCGTCGCTATCATTGGTTGGTGCATAGCATTGTATCACGTTCAACTTGATTTTCTTCTTGGTTCTGAAGGTGGCTGTTATAATTCTTGATCCATGTGCCTCCCATCCAATCAGTGCTTTCTTTGCTGTTGTTGATAGCAAAAGGCCAACCCCCTCGGTGTGAGGGGCTTTGTCTTCTTCGTGCCCAGAGTAGAGTAGCAGCTCTCCTGTCTGCACTCTTTGTTGTCCAGATCGTGACTCACTAATTCCTAACAGGTCTAGTTTGTACCTCTTCATTTCTGCTACTACTTTTCCGGTCTCATACAAGGTCCTGACGTTCCATGTTCCAATTTGTAGGTCTCTGGTTGACAGAAGGGGTTTCAACTCTGTGACTTCTGTGACTTGACAGCTTTCATCACACAGCGTCATGTTTCCTCTCATTGAGGATCCTTCTTCTTCCAGGGCTGAGGTCTGTTCTGTTGTCGGCGTTTTTGTAACGGTTTGTTTTTCTATAGGATGGGGTTGTTGGCCCCACGCCCAACCCCCAACCTGGAGGACCAGGTCCTGCTTTTTGTCTGGCCCCTCCTCTGAGACCTGCCCGGCTTGGTTGAACCTGCCAGGGGTATAGACGCCGGCCGGTATATAGCTCTCAGGGTCATAGAAGCACTGTAAGCACACAAACTGCCCCACCACGGCAAGGTAGCAGCACTTTGAGAGCAGTAGAGTGCAATAGTAACATACAATGCTCAGTTACAAAGTGATGAAACTGGTAAAAGGCTTCATTTGGGATAAATAGTTAGTGATTGCGTTCAGGTCGATTCTACAGACACCCTTGGAATTAAATAATTATAACAATAATAATACAATAATGTTTGTATCATTAACAATTATGTTTTACATGTATAGTCATGACTCAACAAACCATGTCTGAAAATAAATAAATAAAAAAGATGCACTCACTCACACACACACACACACACACACACACACACACACACACACACACACACACACACACACACACACACACACACACACACACACACACACACACACACACACACACACACACACACACACACACACACACACACACAGTTCTACAGTATATGACTTACTACTATAGGGCAGCACATATCCATATATTTCCTAATAAAACAAGTTATTCGAATAATATAAGCCTACTGTAACGTGTGTGCGCTGAGTGCATCTGCCTTATGGATCATCACCAAGCCAATTCTCCACTGGTTCTTAGATGTGCACAAGCAATGTAAGAAATAAATAAAACCAACAATAAATAATATCATAGAGAACAAGAGGTATATGTATAACCGAGGTACCGCAGTTAGTAAGCGGTACTGCAAGTTAAACTCACTCCCCAGAGGCATACAAACTGAGCGCTTAGGAGGGATATCCTTTCTTGGCGCAGCGGTTTGTGATGTCGGCCCCCCGGTGCAGAGAGACCGGGGTTCAACTCCCACTCAGGGCGATCCCTTAACAGGGGTCGAATCGAAATACACAACGCAGTAAGATCACACCGGCTACATAATGGAATATCAATAGTCTATCTATTCCACATAGCTACATCCACGCGATTGGGTTCAATTATATTTATTTTTGGACATGGTTTGTTGAGTCATGACTATATATGTAAAAGGTAATTGTTAATGATACAAATATTGTCATATTTATTATCATTATAATTATTTTATTCTGCAGACGTCTGTAGAATCGAAGTGACACAATCCCCAAGGACTTCTCCCAAAGAAAGCTGCTAAAAACACGTTCGACTTATGACTGCCTTTTCGAGTTCGGAAATCCTACATAAATCCTACAACGAATTTACAATACGAAGCTGTTTGAGAATGCCGAATAAATGCGTAAATCGAGTTACAAAGGAATTCCTTGGTAACTTTCACATACTGTATGTCCGTTCGAGAATGACGACCATTGTTCCAGACCAGTTCAATATCCTGTCTGCAACATTTAAACATGCTGATGGTCACCTTCCTGCCAGCCAGCAGAGTATTATCGGGCAGTAAGAGGGAATAGCCAAACCCCAGCTGTGACTCTAGAAAAACAGCAACTGTAAATCATAGAGGCTCAATCATGGTTGTCAACCAAGGCTTTGAATAAAAATTAAAAAAAAACTTGGACTAAATGTCATACCACACTAACTGATTTTATTTAAATGTATTTTATTTAATTGCAGACTAAAAGCCCAGGAGGTGGTTTTTGATTGACTCAGAGTTGTAATAAAAAATTACTCTGTTGAAAGTAATTTATTTACTTCACGTCTGCAAATCTTATATTTTTTTCTAGTAAAACTAATGCTTTCAAAGTTTAACTATGGGAATGTTGGAGTTGGGGGTCTAATGCATTTGATCTAATCGTAATCCATTGTCACATAATCCAAATTATTTCAAATCCCTTATGGAATATTTTTTGGGTAATTATTATGTTTAAAATGACCATTTCTTAGGTAAAGAATATGTATTGCTTTCATTATGAACTATCGAATATTGTGATATAAAATATATAATATTTTATAATAATAATAATAATAATAATAATAATAATAATAATAATAATAATAATAATAATAATAATAATAATAATAATAATAATAATAATAATAATAATAATAATAATAATAATAATAATAATAATAATAATAATAATAATAATAATATATAATATATCATGGAGCAGACCATTTTTCTAAAAACATTGTAGTAAAAACATTGAAGTGTTATTTCCACATCATTAACACTTTGGCGACCACAGTCTTGCACTGATTTATGCCTCAGAGGACAGAGGTTTGTTTACAAACCGATGTACTTTCTAAGAGCTATATATATAATTTATAGTATTGCTATCTGTCCATTCTCATTGTCACTTTAGTGCATAAACCGTGCCTTCATAATGGCTTAAAGAAAATAAAAATCCATCGGTTGGTTGTCATTTTATAGCGTCGTGAATATAAGGTATATCGCACTTTTCGTCTTGTCTTTTTTCCAGGAAGCTAGATAATAGGCTAAACGTTGGCGCCGTTATATCAAACGCCATTTCTGCTGTATATATACAAATGAAATAAAACAAACTGCGTAGCATCCGGACTATTACAGAGCATCTATGGATGAAATGGGGGCGGCGGGGAACGCAGATTAGTATTATTGATTAGCAATACAGTGTGCGTTCAGGTAGCCAATGTCAGTGATCGATCACGTTAGGTTTTAAAACAAAGTCCAATCCAGCTGTAATTTGGGGGAATAGTATCCTACCGTCAGGCCATGTGATCGCAGGCAGCATTTCGTCATTAGTCATCGGAATCTGGTAGATCGATATGTCCATTGGCTAATCATAAATCCCATTATTCCAGGCTGAAATATGCGATCGGTAACGTGATCAAAGATGGAGGGTGTTCGTTTGGAACCGAGGCTCATATGATCCGCCCACAGACAGTGAAAATAATTATTTTTTCAAATGCCCTCAATGATACTGCAGTGGAGCGATGGCGCCCCTAAGCGGATCTGGCCGGTATTGCATGTTTCGAAAATCAAATATGTGGGTAGGTCCTGCATGTTGATCGCGGACGTTAATAGCGTTATAAATATGGAATAAAACAATAACAACTCGCCACGAGTTAACTCGTGGCTCTGGTCCACAACGCATGGAATCGAATCACGAGTTAACTCGTGGACGGTCCCTATAGTGTTAACCAGAGGCCAGACTGTCTCCATGGAATGTACACAAGCTAGCTCTACATTGGAACATACACAAGCTAGCTCTACATTGGAACGTAAACAAGCTAGCTCTACATTGGAACGTACACAAGTGAGCTCTACATTGGAACGTACACAAGCTAGCTCTACATTGGAATGTACACAAGCTAGCTCTACATTGGAACGTACACAAGCTAGCTCTACATTGGAATGTACACAAGATAGCTCTACATTGGAATGTATACAAGCTAGCTCCACATTGGGCCTGAAAGCAGCACATTAAGAAATACACAGATAGCTTGCCGGCAAAAAAACGGTCATCAAGAAATTCAATTTAACTCACCAGGGTGGTGTGGTTATGTCTCTCATCCCACAATAAATTCCTGGCGCTGTGCTTACATTCACGTACAGGAAAAAGATGATTTTATGCCCCACTTTGTACTAACAAGATATCTCCCAGGTAAAATCAAAGCTTGCGCACGCCAGCTAATCTAAACGTCAATGTGAAAGCAACTGTGCAAACAGCATGTTGCCTTGGTAACATAACATAACAGACATAATTGTCAACAACATATCAGCAATGTTGTACAGCACATAGCTAACTCAACCAACTCATAAATAACTTAATAATGAAAGACTTTGGTCGAGGTCAAGGTCGGGTGCGACTGTAGAAGTGAGAGAGAGAGAGAGAGAGAGAGAGAGAGAGAGAGAGAGAGAGAGAGAGAGAGAGAGAGAGAGAGAGAGAGAGAGAGAGAGAGAGAGAGAGAGAGAGAGAGAGAGAGAGAGAGAGAGAGAGAGAGAGAGAGAGAGAGAGAGAGAGGATTTTTCTAGAGTCAAATCCCAGTACTTTATTAACTTTGGGGAGGGAGGGAGGGAGGGAGGGAGGGAGGGAGGGAGGGAGGGAGGGAGGGAGGGAGGGAGGGAGGGAGGGAGGGAGGGAGCGAGGGAGGGACGGAGAAAACAACAACAACAACAACAACAACAACACTGAATAAATGGTCTTAAACGTTATTTATCACTCTACATTGTATATTTTATTTCTTTATTATTTTAAGGTAGCCTAACAAAATGTAATTGAGGAACACTAATGTTCTTACATATTCAAATCAGCTGCACGGGAATCAATAGCCAATCTGGCTCAAATCTATTGTGTTGGCAAGAATTGAAATGCAAATAGAGGCAGAGAGAGAGAGAGAGAGAGAGAGAGAGAGAGAGAGAGAGAGAGAGAGAGAGAGAGAGAGAGAGAGAGAGAGAGGGGGGGGGAGAGGGAGAGCGAGAGAGATACTGTAGAGAGTGGAGCAATGTTGGAGAGGAAATGAATTATGGACTATCTAATATCTAGAGTTAGACGCTTCAGTCGCTCTCTGTAGCCGCTACATGCACCATATCAAGTACACGCCGTACTAGAATATGGCCTTCGCTGTGGTATTGCATCTGTGTTTTAAAAATGTATCCGTGATTGCTGAATTTATCTACCATTACTGTATGCATTCCAGCTATCTGTGTGTGTATCTGTGTGCGTGTGCATGTGTTCACATCATGAGCATAAACACAGCTCACACACACATTTAATCATTAATACTATGTCATTATCACCCACGCACAAGCCCCTACTCATACATGTATGGGAAATATCTTGTGATCACCGCCCCCGGTCTTGTGCGGTATACAGCGCTGATCTCAGATCGGTGTGGGAAGTCATTTGCTCGCCGCCGCTGATTGCTCACCACTCCGGAGTCGGCGGCATTGTTAGCGAGCGCCGCGTTGGGTAAGACACTCTCGGTCTCATTCCAGAGTCCGCCTCCCGTCTGGGGCTAGCGTGGCAAATAGGGAGCTTAATTACAGGGGCCCCGGCCCTTGCCGTGCAGTTAGCACTGCCGTAGCCGCTACTTTATGTTTTATTTACTTCATTTCAAAGACTTCTGGTGCTCCGCTCTGGTTATTTAGACTTGTATTACCAAGGCACACGTGTCTGGAAGAATGAGAAGGAAAAGGGAAAGACATAATGTGTGTGTGTCCGTGTGTGTGTGTGTGTGTGTGTGTGTGTGTGTGTGTGTGTGTGTGTGTGTGTGTGTGTGTGTGTGTGTGTGTGTGTGTGTGTGTGTGTGTGTGTGTGTGTGTGTGTGTGTGTGTGTGTGTGTGTGTGTGTGTGTGTGTGTGTGTGTGTGTGTGTGTGTGTGTGTGTGTGTGTGTGTGTGTGTGTGTGTGTGTGTTGAGCGACTCTGTGCTTGCATGCATGCCCCGGGTGTATCTGTATGCATGGAGGCAGTGAACATGACAGGGGAGCCTGTACCGGGGAGCACATTATATCCCAGAGCTTCCTCCATATTAGTGTGCCTGGCACCTAGAGAACACTGACTTAAGCTCATTTCCATTCTGATTTAGAGACTGAACAAGTAGCTCTTCAGTGCATTAGAGTCAGTCGCAATTTAGGTCCACTTTGTCTCCGAGGCTAGAGGTGGGCAAAGCGATGGGGAGCGCGACGTGCGCGGAGGCGGCTTTCATCTGTTATCGAGAGGGAAAAAGAAAAAGGCACAACGCCCCGGTCCCGCTGCTTTTGGTTGCATTGTATTGCGGGGAAACATAGCGGCCTACCGTATGTATATGGCCCGCCGCGACCCAAACCCGCATTACGCCACTGGTGAAACGCCAAACGCGGTCGAATTTCCTTTACAAAATCTAAAATGCGATAATAGTACATTTGTGTACGTTGGAATGTTTTATATCTATTGTCTTATTTTCACAGCGGAATTTGATTTGTAAATATGCAGAGAAAATAGTTCAATACAGAGGCTATTTTTGTTCACAATGGAGAAATTACATTATCAACTCACCAACGTTGAACTCACAAAGACGGCAAACGGAGATCCTTTGATATGAACATGCAGATCAATATAATCTCAGCATTTCAAATGGCTTTCCATCGCTCACCCCCTCCTCCGTCCCTCAACCTTACACCCCAACACTGATTGATTTATACTGCCGTATTTTACATGTATATAATACTATTATTAAATGATACCACTACTGCTACATGTAATGCTAATGACATGCTAGAGGAGGTGTACTATTCCATCTGTGGCACGATTACATTTAATGAGAGGTATGCTTGAACCAGCAGTTCTATTCTGGGATTGATTTATGAAAGTGCTATTATGAGGTCATGCTGAGCATTTAGTCTGTTTCTGTATTTGTTTTTTTCAGTTATGCTAGAGTAGAAAAACCCAGAGTCACATAAGTAAGCTGAATCCAAGTCACATAAGTAAGCTGAATCCAAGTCACATAAGTATGCTGAATCCAAGTCACATAAGTAAGCTGAATCCAAGTCACATAAGTAAGCTGAATCCAAGTCACATAAGTAAGCTGAATCCAAGTCACATAAGTAAGCTGAATCCAAGTCACATAAGTAAGCTGAATCCAAGTCACATAAGTAAGCTGAATCCAAGTCACATACGTAAGCTGAATCCAAGTCACATAAGTAAGCTGAATCCAAGTAGGAGAACCCCACCAGCTCGGACTCTCAAACTTTGAGAGGGTGATTGTCTCAAATAGCTTCTTACTGCCGTTGTTGACCTGCAGTGTGACCCATGCCGTCGTCCTTCCCCCCCAAGGGCAGCCGGGAACAGACATGGGTTCGGTGTGATGCCGCGCCCGGGGACCAATCCAAGTGCTCCTGTCCGTCTTTGCCAGGGACGCGACAGCGTGGGTTTATCTCGTGGGTTTATCTATTTGCCTTTGTGAGCACGGGGAGAACATACAAACTCCACACAGGAGTGGGAGATACCCCACCTGGGTACCTGGCAACCCGGCAACCTGATCCCCAAGCTGGGAACCGAACCCAGGACCTTCTTGCTGTGAGGCGACAGTGTTAACCACTAAACCGCCGTGCCACTACCAGGGGAACGCCCATGTTCTCTTGGAAGGACAGGGAACATTGCCGGTTCTCCTGCGCCCACCTGGGAACGCCACAGACCCCATTCCACCTTCCAGCTCCAATATGCCGTTCCCCTTTCCTTGAAGGCTTGTCCAGGACACTTGTCCTGAACATGCTTGGCATGGTCTTCATTCTTGAGGTACTGTAGGCCATGACCTCTTCTCTCAGCTCCAACAAGTCTCTGCAGAACCCTTCCCCCGGACAGCCACCTCGCCTCACAGTGAAGGAGCAGGTGCTCACGCTCTGACCCCATGTCCCTGCATAGCTCTGTGGAGAGCCTTTGATTGTAGCGGATCGCCTTGTGATTAGATTCACTGCTCCCACTAACCATATCAAATACATCTCCTAGGTCACGCCGAATGCCTTGCTGGCCAAAGCTTCCTCCTGTGGATGTTACAATGTGTCAGCTTCAGATTTGGGCCCCACCCACCGGTCATGGCTCCTTGTGCCATCAGTGCCAATTCCAAAAATAGTTCATCCATTCCAATGTGAGGTCTTTCATGTGTGTCCACCACTTGGAACATTTTGTGACCAGGCACAGAGTTTAGGGTCTTGTTGAGCAAGATTTAAAAACAATTGTGAGGTCCATAGAAGTCCCTAGATAGATACCAATACCATGCAAATGGACCTTGTAGAAGTGGAGCTATCTTCCATTTACTTGGGTATGTACTTTTAGGTGAATTCTCTGAAAATATGGCTGGGGCTTAACAGTTTAAGAGGTTAAGATCTATAGGCGGTTAGGTGGCCGAGCGGAGATTGCGTTCGTCACCAGCCCCGGAGCTGTGAGCTGGATTCGCCTGTTCGAATCCAGCTCACAGCTCCGGGGTTGTCACCAGCTTGGCTGGCCGTCTGCACTAATACAATTGGCTGTATTAGAGGGTGGGAGAAGCTGGCGGGGTGGGTCCGGGTCGTTGTAAACAGCGACTCCTACAGTTCGGTCGGGGCGCCTGCTAAGCGCGGATAGGACTCGAGGGGGATAGTGTGGTCCTCCCACACGCTACGCCCTCTCGATGAGAATCCGCGCTGCCAGGTGAAAAGAAGCGGTGATTGGCTGGACGTGTGTCGGAGGAAGCACGTGGTAGCCTCCACTCTCCCAGATGATCTGACTGTGGGGGGTAAGTGCGCAGCGACCAGGAAGGGACTGGGAATTGGCATACGACTAACATTGGGATGGGAGAAAAATCGGAGGAAAATGGAGGGGGAAAAAGACCAATACAAAAAAAAAAAGAGGTTAAGATCTGTCTTCTGCATTTAAAATGGCTTTGGTGAAACCAACATTTATAAAATGCTTTAAAAGAAAATATATACAGTACATATATTTTAAACTATTAAACGCAGTATAATAAGACACTTGGCATATTGAAACAAATTATATGCCCCCCCCCTTCAGTTTCATCCACGTTTTATGTTTTATTTTTTATTTTTCATTTATGTTATGACTCACTGCATGGAAACACACAAAAGAAAGGTCACATCACTAAATACAAATTAGTTCTGGCCCGGCTCGCAAATTAATCATTTTTCAAATCTCAAGTTACCTATTATTAGAGTAATTAAACGGGACATATTATTACACATTTTCACCAATTTGATGTGACTTCCTTGAATATATGGAAAGTGTTTCTTAGAAACGAGTCTAAATCTAATTGTAATTATTAATTCTTCAGCACCCTTTTGTTGAACTGAGGGGGCTTGCCTGGAAACCGATCAAACGTAACTTTTCACAATAGTGTGAGCGATCAATGAGACTTAACTTGATACATTGATTGCTGGCCGCTTATGCCGCTTATACATTGCTCATTGTTAGATCTCTTATTTAACTCGATATTTATATTGAAATTTCACACTGCAGCAGTAGCCTATTACTGAATGTGAAATGACCGTTTTGGAGAAAGTAGCGTCATAACAATTGTAATTACAAATGGTAAATGGTGCATTTATATAGCGCTTTTATCCAAAGCTCTTTACAATATTGTTTCTCACATTCACCCATTCACAGACACATTCACACACTGATGGCAGAGGCAACCATGCAAGGTGCCAACCTGCTCATCGGGAGCAGTTAGGGGTTAACAAGACACTTAGGGGTTAAGTGTCTTGCTCAAGGACACTTCGACACACTGCCCGGGAGGAGCGGGAATCGAACCGGGAACCTTCCGACTACCAGACGACCGCTCTACCTCCTGAGCCACTGTCGCCCCATAATGACAAGATAAAGAAAGTAAAAAAAAATAAAGATGTCATGAGACAAAATACTGTCAAGAATATAAAATACTAAATAAATTAATATCAAGAAGAATATGTTGATGGATGATATTTCGGCCAGCCTTAATTCATCCTCAGGCGAGGCCTCTATCATTCTTTAATAGGCATTGATTTCCAAGGCGATGTCTCATGCTGTGGAGGTAATCAATTCTCCTTGCTTCATATCCACCCGATAATTGAACCCCACGAAACGTGGACATCTGGCGGCCCGACCTTAATGTGTTCCTCTCAAACTGTTCCCGGCACCTCCGCTCCCCACCGCGTACAGTATAATCTACACAGGCCTCACTGCTGGGAGCTGACATCCCACAGTTCCCACACACACACACACACACACACACACACACACACACACACACACACACACACACACACACACACACACACACACACACACACACACACACACACACACACACACACACACACACACACACACACCTACACACCTACACACCTACACACACACACACACACACACACACACACACACACACACACACACACACACACACACGCACACGCACACGCACACGCACACACACACCTACACACACACACACACACACACACACACACACACACACACACACACACACACACACACACACACACAAAGTGGTCCTGGGAGGCCAGACCTGTAATTGTTTTGTAGGCTGGATGCTGTATTCCCATGGTGAGTGTTCTCCATTCACGGTAACAGACAGATTGATTTGCCCTGTGTGTGCGTGTGCGTTGTTTTATGTGAAAGAATGTGTGTGCTTAGAAGCCTTAGATAGATAGATAGATTCACAGTACAGACAACGTAAGCAGCCGGCGATAAATAGAAAAAGAAAGGGGAAAAAAAAACACAAACTGCTTCAGGTACATAACCAGTGCCATGGTAAAAACGAGACAGTGTTCATCAGGAATTCATCAGGGTGATGGCATGTGGAATTAAAGACTTCTTAAATATGTTTTTTGAGGCTCTCGGAACCAGATGGAAGATAGTCAAACTCACAATGAAGGGGAAGCAAAGGATCAGCTGGTATTTGCCAGGCCCAATCCCCGTTCCGGAGTACATACGTAGATCTCAGACAATGGTCTCTGTGGTTTCCCTATAACTTTGCTGGCCATGCTGACGTTTGTTCTTATGCTTGGCCCCAAGATTACTATGTCATGTTGAAATGCCAAAGGACACTTTCAATGAGACTACAGTTTTTGTTTGTGTTTGTGTGTGAGAGAGTAGCAGAGAAAGAGCGAGAGTGAAAGAGATGACATCAGTATTTGTGCATATTTGAAAAGAGCAGGACCCTAAAGGTAAACATACACTTGGAAAGTGAGCAAAACTATTACAACAAAAAGGCACAGTTTTCAAGTAATTTTGTCAAGGTGTCAACGCCAACTGTTGGTTCCAACGCCAACTGTAGTCAGCAGTCCGCAGCGGTTCACACCTCCCCCTGTCTGCGATTGGTTCAAATATCACATGGTGGCGGTCAGGTGGCGTAGCGGAGATTGTGCTCGTCACCAATGCAAGAGGCTGCGGTCTCGACTCCCGGAGAGTCAGCATTGCCTTGGCTCGGGCTGATCGCTATACTAACTCGTTTGGCTGAGTTAGGGGGAGGGGAGCCGTGGGTGGGTCCTGGGCGTTGTGGACAGCGACCCCTACAGTTCGGTCGAGGCGCCTGCTCAGCAAGGGTAGGATCTGGAGAGAGGTAGTGCGACCTTCCACACGTTACACTCTCCCAGTGAGCATCTGCGCGGCCAGGCTGGCTGCCGGCTGGCTGCACATGCGTCGGAGGAAAGCATGTGACAGTCTCGGGCCTCTCGGACCAACAGTAGGGGAAAGCGCGCAACAACCAGGAAGGGGGTTGGGAATTGGCATAATGACTAACAGTGGGATGGGAGAAAAATCGGAAAAAGAAGGAGGGAGAAAAAGATAATAAAAATAAATATATATATATATCATGGTTGGTTGTGTCACGGTCGACCGTTGCTGCTTATTCCCCCAGTGACTGGGGTAGCATGCACTTACATTACATTTACATTTAGTCATTTAGCTGACGCTTTTATCCAAAGCGACTTACAATTTCTGTACGAAAAGTCATCAGGGAGGGTACAACTCTATCAGCTGAGTAACAATGTTCATCAAAGTGTTACATGCTACAGTGTAGGTTAGTTTATTAGGACAAGTGCATGACAGCAAGGTTAGTTAGGGTTAGATATTTTTTTATTTATAATTATTTTTATTTTATTTTTTAATAAAAGAACAAATATTTTTTTATTATTATTTATAACTTTTTTTATTTCAGATAATGGTTGAAGAAGTGCATCTTTAGTCGGCGGCGAAAGATTGGACGGGTTTCGGCTGTCCTAACTGGGGTGGGTATGGGTAGTTCATTCCACCATTGTGGGGCAAGGACTGAGAATAGGCGACTTCTCTTTGATGACCCTCCCGGAGCTTGGATAGGATTGGGTCTGAGGCGGCCAGAAGATGCAGAGCATAGGGGTCTTGAGGGTGTGTAGTTAGAGACCATTGACCGGAGGTAGGCGAGAGCGGTTCCCTTTGCTGCATGGTATGCCAGGTCGAGGGCCTTGAAGCGGATTCGTGCAGCAATGGGGAGCCAGTGCAGGTCCCTAAGAAGTGGGTTGACATGGGCCGACTTCGGTAGGTTTGAGATCAGGCGGGCCGCTGCGTTCTGAATGATCTGAAGAGGCTTGGTGGCAGTGGCCGGGAGGCCAGCAAGCAGTGCATTGCAGTAGTCGAGGCGGGAGATGACTGTTGATTTATATACTGTGGTAGCATCACAAGCCCCTGAATCACACATGTCTTCCCTTTTATATATCACATAATTCCATGATTAATTTCAAGCAATTTTAGCGGGTGGCCCTATTATCATCTGGAGGTGCTGGTATACTGGCGGATAGAGGCCAAGCAATCTGATTGGACTTTTATTGTTTTTGCCTCCAATTATAGCAGCAGTACAGCATAGTCTGCTCTAGGAACGTTGGTGCAGAGAGAAAAACAACTGCTTGGAGGACTAGGTGTCAGCATACAAGGCAGTACACTAATTAATATGCTGCATTGAAAACCACCAGGATCAAATGTATTTACAGTAGCATCACACTTTAGAAACGTATAGATGGAAATGTAGCATTGCAGCTGTGGGCGATAGAGACTTGTCTTCTCATAAGGACATGTCTTTGTCCCCTCCTTGTTGTTAAACCTCCATTTTAAGGTGTCCCCCCTCCCCTCTTCTGGGTATAAAGGACGGCTCCTTCCTGGGGGTCGTCCTCTTTCTTCTTGGCGATGAAGCTGGTCACCGGGACGCGTGAATATTAAAGGCAACCAACTTGTGTTCGGCTTTTCTCTGATTGGCCGCGCCCCCACGCGCAGGCAAGCGCACGTCCCAAATGAAATCCAAGGAGCAAGCGAGCGGCAAGCGAGCGGCAGGCTGCTGTTCCAACCAACTTGTGTTCAGCTGCGGTAGCAGTGGACATACAGTACACCTCCTATCTATGTTGGGATTATGTTTGGTCATGACAAAACAATAAAAATCGCTGACAGAGCTCTCATATTTGCGAATGCATAAACTATATCTTAAATTATGGCGGATATAGTTTATGCATTCGCAAAATATGAGAGCGCGCCGCTGTCATTGAAGGGCTTCCTACAACAGAGCACCGCCGCTGCTGCTGCTGAAGCTGTATCAAGCCGGCGGCGGTGCACGGACGCCGGGGAAAAACCACCGCGTCGCCCCGCTGGCGCTTCAGGCTCAGCAGCCTCCACGGGCGAAATAACATATAACGTTACAGTTCCACACTGATGTACAGTGAGTGTCTAATATGGCTGTCGCGAAGTCATGCGAAACGTAGTCTATGATACACAGCGTGGATGGGCTTTCAGAGGGAGAGGCATGACTTCGCGACAGCCATATTAGACACTCACTGTACATCAGTGTGGAACTGTAACGTTATATGTTATTTCGCCCGTGGAGGCTGCTGAGCCTGAAGCGCCAGCGGGGCGACGCGGTGGTTTTTCCCCGGCGTCCGTGCACCGCCGCCGGCTTGATACAGCTTCAGCAGCAGCAGCGGCGGTGCTCTGTTGTAGGAAGCCCTTCAATGACAGCGGCGCGCTCTCATATTTTGCGAAGCGATTTTTATTGTTTTGTCATGACCAAACATAATCCCAACATAGATAGGAGGTGTACTGTATGTCAAATGTCGGTCATGTGGTGGAAGTGTTTAGTACAGTCACACAACAGAACACCGCTGTAGAGTACAGTCACACAACAGAACACCGCTGGTTCGACCAGCGCTTTTGCCGCGTCTCTCTTTGCGCGAGGGCGTGTGCTAGTGGATTGATTGATTGGCCGTGTGGCCAATCAGAGAAACGCTGAACGAAAAGCTGAACACAAGTTGGTTGCCTTTAATATTCACGCCACCGGGACGGGGGCCATCCAAGCCATATTCTCTGACTTTGTATTGATACTTTCATTCTGAGTTAATAAATTGTATTAACCGGATTCATCGACTGAGTAAGTTATTACATGTTTCTCACACAGCTAACACTAGTTTAGAACAGAGGTAGACTTGAGTGGTGTAAACCCCATCTGCTAGCGAGGTTATTAGTAGATCTTTCAAACCAAGTGGAGCAGATCTTTTAATCTCTATTACTTTTCAAAAGTGAAGAAAGTTGCTGCCAACTTTTCTTTCATTAGCCCGCTGCTACGTTTACATAAGTTGGTGCGTTTCAGCATTTCAAATGACACCTCTTAAGAAACCAGACGAGTGTATGAAAACATTGTATTGTCTATTGACTCTATTGGCTAAATACATGAGCAGAACACCTCCAAATCCTTTCGCCGTTTTGGTCAAAGAGCTCTCCGCCTCCAGATATCAGATAATGGGACAAAGAGAGTCTGCTGTGAAAATGCTGTGCCTCCCCAGTGGTGTAAAATGACACCAAAACTAGAGATGTCCGATATTGGCATTAAAATCTAATAGCGGAAATGATCGGTATCGGTTTAAAAAAAGAATTATCCAGGCAAGCAAGTAAGAACAAATTCGTATACAAAAGCAGCCTGATCAAAAGGGGGGGGGGGGGGCTGCAACAAAAACAAGGTTATGTACATACATGCAAGTAAATTAAAATAGTATACAAGGACAATTACAATAAATAAGGGAGAGAGGGCGGCTGGGTGGCGCAGTGGAGATTGCGCTCATCACCAATGCAAGAGACTCCGGTCTCGAATCCGGGTGTCAGCATTGCCTCCGGCTTGGGCCGGCCGTCATACTGGCTCAATTGGCAGAGGTAGCGGGTGGAAGTCGATGGGTGGTAATCTGGACGTGTGTAGTCTTTTACCAACGGAGTTGAAGTTCCGCGTTCGGGTTCCGCGATCTGATTGGCCACTGACGTTTCTCTCTGTGCCAATCGTGTTACGCCTATTTCTGCCTCTAACAGCCTGCTAGCTAGCTAACGCCTAGTTCTATCACTGGTTAAGCTTGGCGACTCTTTCGAAGTTGGTTAAGGTTAGAGTTTGGAATCAGGGCTGGTGGTCTATCGCCCTGCTCTAAGACAAACTCTAACCCTTAACCAACTTCGAAAGAGTCGCCAAGCTTAACCAGTGATAGAACTAGGCGTCACGCGATTGGCGCTGAGAGAAACGTCAGTGGCCAATCAGATCGCGGAAAACTGCAACTACGTTGGTAAAAGACTACACGCAATCTGGACGTTGTGGACAGTGACTCCTACAGGTCGGTTGGGGGACGCCTGCACAGCAGAGACAGGAAGTGGCGGGGGTAGCGTGAGCCTCCCACACGTTACACCTCGCCAATAAGAGTCCGCGCTGGCAGGTGAAAAGATGTGACAGGCTGCCTCCTCGTGTACCGGAGGGGACACGTCATGCAAGGCTTCTATCCTCCCTACGACTGACGTGTGGGGGGCGTATGCAAGCAACGTTCAAGACAAGGGAAGGGGAGAATTGGAAACACGAAATTGGGATGGGAGAAAAATAGAAAAATAAGGAGAAAAGTTTGATCAAAAAATTTATAAATAAGGGAGAGAGAAGGAAAGAGAGAGAGGGGAAAAGAGACAGGGAGAGTGAGAACCAGAGGGAGATAGAGAAGAAAAGGGGAGATGCACAGATAATATTTACATTTAGAATGCTGTTGAATGCATCCAGTGAAATTAACACATCAATGCACACTTTTATTGTCAAAATTATATGCATAATGTTGTGTTAATTCCACAACAAGAGATATGCAATGTTAGTTACCTGAAATTATTTCATTTTGGGGGGGGGGGGGGGGGGGGTGAAACCCTGCATATATCGGTATCGGTTGATATCGTTATCGGAAATTAAGAGTTGGACTATATATCGGTAAAAGTCTACATGACGCTTAACCCCTTCCTGCCCCCGTGTCAATAAAAGCCCTCTCTCCACACCGGCCCTTCTCTGCAACAAGTAAACATCCAGAGCACAGTCTTTAATAGAGCAGAGTGCTTCCGTTCGTTTTACATCACATAACTCAAAATGTCACCCGCACCCCCCCTCACCATCACCCCCTCACCATCACCCCCCCAACCTCCCCCCCCCCCCCTCTACGTCCCACTCCACCCTGAGGTAAAGGCCGGTGCTGTGTAGCTCTTCGGATGGCAGCAGCCGTATTAATGGCTCCTGGGAGTCAGACTGTGAGAAGATGATGCATCTGGCTGCAGCTGTTGAAGAGGCCTGAGGAGGAGGCGTGTGTGGGGGGGTGGGGGGGAGAGAGGAGAGCCCTCTTCTGGCTCTGCTCCCCATCCTCACTGCGCTGCTCTGTGCACCCTGAGAGCGCCCATAATGGCAGGGTTGCCTTTGGAGAGAATCCCCTTGATTGGGAATAAGTCGGGAATGTAATTCGGTTTATCAGTCAAGTTTGAGGTAAAATGTGTACAGAGGGGGGGGGGGGGGGGGGGGGTGACTATGTTTAATATTTGTATTATCTTTAGTAGTAGTA
>NC_140171.1:23845247-23885944 GCF_963971535.1 Notolepis coatsorum
AATTAAAAGAAAACAAGAAAAAATATAAATAGGAAAGACAGTAATAATAATATATAATATAAGTAATACTCTCCATTTTAGTAGCGTCATTTTCAGATGGTAAAACAAATAAAATGGAAAGTAAATGTAACACCCTTAGCAGACCACCACAATGCCATCTCCCCAGCCATACGTGGGCTAGCAGTGTCAGGAAGGTAGATGGGGGAAGGAGGGGGGTCACCTTTTTCCCTTTTGTCTCTATTTCCCCCTCCCTCTTTTCCCCACAAAAAAATGCCAAAACCCTCAAAGGAGAAGCGCATCTTTAGATCATTGCAATTAGTAGTTTTGGCCGGACCTTTTGCCACGTTTGTTTCGGTCCGGCCCTCGGTGTTGGGCACGGGAGAGGGAGAGTGGGCTGGCCGGGCACAGTGCCAGTCTCTCCACAAGGCCCTCGGCCCCTCCGCCTCGCATGGCCTCTGCTGTGGCAGAGAGGGAGGACCGGTGGGAAGGACCAGTGAAACAGCCAGGGATTGGGCATCACCTTCTTGTTCTGCCACAGAGGCACGTTTGGTAGAAGAGGGCTGTGCTGAGATCAGAGAGGAGACTGAATTCCAGGTAAATACTTAATGAATAAAAGTAGAATAAAGATGAATGACGAATAAGATATAAATGGAGTGGAATAGCAGCTGGGCACAACAATAGAGTAGTCACAGTATATTGTGTGTGCAAAAATATTTCTCTGAATTGTAATGCAGAGATCACAGTGTGTGAGTAATGTATGCAAAGTGCAGTGTGCACGTAGGCCCAGCCTTGTCACAATATGCATGTGGGCATGGAGACTGATTGCATTGTTTATGTGTGTTGTGTGTGCATAGTTATTACTGTGTGGGTGTATGTGAGTCACGGCACACAGGTGGCAGGCCATTCATGTTCATGAGTCTGACTGACTGCGGGGGAAAACTGTCCCGGAGTCTGCCATGTGCGGTGCCATGTGCTGGACGGCATCAGCTGAAACAGTTTGTGGTTGGGGTGGTTGGGGTCTTTGATAATCATGTGGGCTTTGCTGGTACACCATCTGTTGTGTATATCCTGGATGGAGGGAAGCTCAGCGCCACTGATCTTCTGGCCTGTCCGCTCTGTAGCACTTCTTCTACTTGAGGGCAGGGTACTTACCGCACCAGGCGGTGATGCATCGAGGCAGGATGCTCTTGGTTGTGCCCATAGGATCTTGGGGCCCCATGGCGAATTTCTTCCCAACTGCCTCAGTCAGTAAAGCTGCTGACTCTCTGCACAGTGGCCCCGTTGATATTGATGGGGCATCTCTCCAGCCTCTCTCCTCCCCTCCTGTAGTCTATGACCTGCTCATTGGTCTTATTGATGTTGAGAAAGAGGTTGTTCATCAGGCACCACTGTGCCAGGTTGTTGACCTGAGGCCATCTCGTCGTTGTTGATAATCAGGCCTATAACTGTTGTGTCGTCGGCGAACTTAATCACCATGTTGGAGCTGTGCAGTCATGGGTGTACAGGGAGTAGATGAGGGGGCTCGGGACACAGCCTTGGGGGGAGGCTCCTCTTTTGAAGGTCAGGGGGGCAGAGGTGTCTGTGCCCATCCTCACCACCTGGCGTTGTCCAGGATCCAGCTGCAGAGGCTGAGGTTGAATCCTAGGTCCCTGAGTTTGGTGTCATGTGGGGGACTATGGCGTTGAATGCTGAGCTATAGTCAATAAACAGCATCCTCACATAGGTATTCAAGATTCAAGATTCAAGAAGTTTATTTTCACATACATACCAGGGCATACAGTGAAATGCGGGTGGCCATGCCCGCTTTGATTGTGCAATAATACTACATAATAAAATAGACATAATAAACAGTTCATAAAATAGACATAAAATAGGCATGATAAAATAGACATGCTAAAGTCCTGAGATAGTGCAATACAATGTTAGCTACGGATTAAGGCACTGGGTCCTATGTGCACTACTATACAATATACAGTTTTTACTCTATATCAGGGCTATTCAACTAAATTGTTCAGGGGGCCACATTGTCAGAAACCCAAGGGGCCAGGGGCCGGACTGCCACGGCGCCTCCCCGTGCTATGAATATATGTACACTTGACACAACACGCAACCGCATTTTCACAACTTTTATTTAACTACATTGCAAAAGTAGTATACTTTTCAAAAAAAGTGCTTCATTTATGTGCCACATCTGCAACATCTTCTGCAAAAAGTGCTTCATTTATGACTGTGCAACAACTGCAACATCTCCTCTTCAACATTTCAATATACAAATTTAATAAAAAACAAACAAGTGCATGATGTGCATCTGAACATTCTAACATTAACACTTGAACAAAAAAACACATTTATAGTGCAGCTGAATAATGAATAATGAATAATAATGAAAAAGTGCTTCATGTCTGTGCAACAACAGCAAATCACAGCATCTTATTAGCACTTATTGTCCACTCTTAACTCTCAAACATCAGGGGGGTGGGGGGCCTAGCCTACATACACACATCTAATGAGAGAGATTGCACTTCTTTGACTGGGCAATGGCAGAGAAAGAGGGTTCATAGGAAGTGAGGGCTACCCGCAAACAGTGATGCAAATGCTCATTTCTCAAGGAGGCACGGTTGCTTGTTTTAATGGCATTCATGTGAGATAAACTGGATTCACAGGTGTATGTTGAGCCAAACATTGTTAGCACAGATATTGCCAGTGTTTTTATTTTGGGGAATGTGTTGACATGAATACACTTTATCCAAAATGTTGTGGTGGATTCATTCTCAAGTGCCTGCTTCAGAGCAGATGATGCTTGCATGTCAATTATTTCAAGTTGCAGGAGACCTTCATCAATGTGAAGTGATGCAAGGAACTCTTGTCCTTTTGTGGAAATAGCAGCTACATTGGCAAATGGGTTGCTCACAAAATGCATCAATTCTCTGGGCATGTCAAATTCATCAAATCGACTTGCAAAGTTTTCCCTCAATTTATCAATGAAATATGTCATTAATTTAGTGACTTTTGGCTCAATTGTGCGTGTGAACATGAAAAGAAAAAAGTAAAAAAAAAAAAAAAAAAAAAAATGTATTATCATGTAATCTTTTGCGGGCCGGTCAGAATCATCCCGCGGGACCGATCTGGCCCGCGGGCCGCCAGTTGAATAGCCCTGCTCTATATCCTTATGCTATATTTGCCATTTCTAAACTATACTATACAAGAACCACATTAGTTCTTTCCTTAAAGTGGCCTTTATTTTCCTCTTTCCTCGAATCCCTCTCCTCCTGGTGGGTGAGAGCTTTGTGGAGTGTTGTGCCAAGGGTCCAATTTGAGCAGAATAGGTTTTTAACATGCTTCTCAGAGTATTTGCTCACTATGGGAGTGAGAGCAACAGGGTGCTAGTCCTTTAAGCATGTTACCTTGCTTGTCTTTGTACTGGGGCGATGGTGGATGACCACACACAAGCAGGGGACCACACACAAGGAAAGGGAGAGGTATATATATCCATGAACATCCCAGCCAGCGGCCCAGCGCATGCTCTGATCACCCAGCCCGGGATGCCGTCTGGCCTGGCTGCTTTTCGGATGTTGATGCGCTTGAACTCCGTGCAGCCTCGGCAAATACCAGAGCATTGGTGTTGAAACAGGCATACAAATGGTCAAACTAGTCCAATAGGAAGGCAGCGATGTTGGCTGTGCTGACGGGTCTCCCTTTGATTCAAGATTCAAGATGCAAGAGGTTTATTCATCACATACATACACAAGAGACATATAGTGAAATGAAGGTGGCCATGCAAAAAATACAAATAATAATAATAGAATAAAGAATAAAATAGAATAGAAATAAAATAAAATAGACACGATAAAAATAAAGATAAAATAAAAAAAGGCAATGAGTCCTATGTACACTTTCTATACAATATACAATTATGCCCTATGTCACTATGCTATCCTAACTATACTATACAAAAACATCCAGTTATTATTTAATTTTTTTTATTTAAAGTGACCTTTTTTCTTTCCTTTAAAGTCAAGTCAAGTCAAGTCAGTGTGTGGTGTGTGTGTCCATGTGTGCTTGTGTGTGTAGAGATCAGTGTTCAATGTTCTGATGGCCTGGGGGAAGAAGCTGAGCCTGAGTCTCTCTGTTCTTGCTGCGTGTATGCGGAGGTGCTTGCCTGACCGCAGCAGCTTGAACATGCTATTGTTGGGGTGGTGAGGGTCCTTCATTATTCTGCAGGCTATGGATTCCTGGAGTCCTGCAGGGGTGGTAGTGCAATATCCCCGTAGTACGCTCTGCTGAGCGCACCACTCTCTGTAGGGCCTTCCTGTCCTGGTCAGTGCTGTTTCCAAACCAGGCAGATTTGTTCCCAGTCAGGATGCTCTCCACAGCCCCGGAGTAGAAGGAGTGGAGTATCTTCCCCGATACTCTGTACTTCCTTAACTTTGAGGTCTGTTATTGTGTGTAATCCCTGCCACGTTCATGTTTGGCTGCTGTGATGACACTGTGGAAATTGTACTGTGCTTTCTTTTCCTCCTCAGCTTGTTAACACTGCTGGTGTGTACGCGCACACACACATGCACACCTACACACACACACACACACACACACACACACACACACACACACACACACACACACACACACACACACACACACACACACACACATACATACATACATACACAGACACAGACACAGACACACACACACACACACACACACACACACACACACACACACACACACACACACACACACACACACACACACACACACACACACACACACGTATACACCTTTGCAGAAAGGAGTGCAATCCATCAATGCGTTCATAGCTGTCACTCTAAAAGGGAAAAAGGGCTGTAAGCAAGAGTCTTCAAACACAGATTTGATTTAAGCCCAATTTGCCTCAAACAGTGACACGTGAGCCATAGCCATGCTAATACAGAGTGGCACCTTTCACTGCAAATGGGCATGTGTCTATTTAGCTCATTTTCAAAGCCATCGCTCGTACTGGCATCTAATTTATTTAAGGATGGCATTAGATTACTTTCAGTTTCAAGTTATGAGAATTAATGGTGATATACTGTGGAGAATTTAAAGTCTGCAACGGCGGCCCCAGGTGAAGTAAGCCGGCACTTTTATATCAGAGAGAGAGGGGAGGGAGGGAGGGAGACAGACAGAGAGAGACAGAGAGGTGTGTGTGGGGGGGGGGGATTTGGGAGTCTGTTTGGATATCACTTTGGTTCTCAGTAGTGTCTTGAATGATTAACAGCGTTCTCAGTTGGCCAGTAGCTTTGAGGTGTGCCGCTGCAGTGTGCCATGCATATAAAATCAAATGAACTCTAGACACTGCTATAACTAAAGGTGAAAGGAAGAAAGAAAGAAAGAAAGAAAGAAAGAAAGAAAGAAAGAAAGAAAGAAAGAAAGAAAGAAAGAAAGAAAGAAAGAAAGAAAGAAAGAAAGAAAGAAAGAAAGAAAGAAAGAAAGAAAGAAAGAAAAATATAGAAAGAATTTCTGGACAATACAAGCACATAATCAAACAAAGCCAGGCCTACGACAAATGTAGAGAGCTCTCGTATCCAGTAGCATCACTCCGAGAGAGGCAGATGTTCCCATGACCACTAACCGAGGTGAAACGGGCCGTGACCCAGACGCCTCATCAGCGGGAACGGACTCGGGAGACCCATCCCATCGGCGTCAGAGGCCACCTCCGGACGTGGAGACAGACGTGACTGTTAGCCATCTTTCTGTAGATAAAAGCCATCTGGTATCTTAATTATATAATTAAGTGCCTTTTTGCACCGATAAGCCCCATAATGATTCCAGCGCGTCGGTAATGAACCACTATGGGCACGCTGGGAATTTTAGCCCTAATGAGTCAGACGTCCCCCCAACACACATCATGTCAGGTGAAATTGCCCATTGTGCGTCGGCCGCTGTTCAGCGAGGCCCTTCCTGTGCATTATTAGTGACGTGTCGCTCCCCGGACGGTTCTCCCGGGCACCCCTGGTAATAAAGCTGTCGAGAAACAGCCCCAGCCGGTCTGAACCCACCGCGTACCCCGCTGCACAGTCGGAGTGGCGCAACGGCCGGGAAGACCTCTTCTCTTCCCCATTTTCCCTCTCCACACGTCTATTCATCCCTCGCTTTTCTTCTCCTTTTTGTGTGTGTGTGTGTGTGTGTGTGTGTGTGCTGGGGAAAATGTGCCGTTGAGATTGTCCAGTGGAAGAGAAGGGGGGGAAAAAAAATTTGATTTGAATTATTCAGATATAAGCTATTTTCTGAAATGGAAGCGAGAGACAAGGAGTAGCGGCGGTGTGTGTTGGTGGAAGGTGGCTGAGGGGACCGGTGCTAGGGAGGCTGAGGGCACCTGCTGCGGGGGAATAACAAATACCAATCTAACAGTCGAGCAGGCCCTAACCCCTCTGTACATATTTTGCCCTCGACATTGCCTTTCCAAGCCAAGCATTAAATCCCCCACTCCTGCACAGATAGCAGTAGACATGAGTAAGTGCAGAGGCTGCTGCCTTTCGCCGGAATCACTATCTGCACATATTAAAAAGAGGAGGCAGTGCAGGGGCGTGGGGGGGGGGGGGGGGGGACGACACTCTCTGTCTGTGTTCATTGGATTCTGTGTAGAAGGTACCGAGGCGGGCTCAGATAGGGAGAGGACACAGATGTTTGCTTTATGATGACTGAGAGCATGTATTACTGAGAGCACAGAACATGCAGAGTGCTACTCTACCATTTACTCACACTTTGAGACCGTTTATTTTTTTCTTAGATGGTGCTACATAGGATCACAACAGGTCGTGTCAGTGCGACTTGCAAATATGCCCCTTTATAAATAAAAAATTATATAATGTAATCATCATAGTTAATTTCTCATTTTATGACTTTAATTTTTTTTAATCGTTGTCGTTCATTTCTCATTTTTATTAACATTTTCTAATCGTCGTCGTTCATTTCTCGTTTTTCTTTTACCCTTTTTTTTACCATCGTCGTTCATTTCTCGTTCATCACCCGGTGTGTGTACGTGAAAGCCAGTCGACAGAAATGCCTACCAGTCAGCCATCTCTCTCTCTCTCTCTCTCTCCTCTCTCTCTCTCTCTCTCTCTCTCTCTCTCTCTCTCTCTCTCTCTCTCTCTCTCTCTCTCTCTCTCTCTCTCTCTCTAGTGCCCCATATTGGTATTAAAACTTATCGATTTCTTCTTCTAATTAAAATATCATTCAGATCAGTGCCACAGACAGTAGTGCCAAGATGACGATGGCGGGGACAATTTAGACGAGTCAGCAGGCGAAAAGAGTGTTTCCTACAGGAAGGTCCCGTGAGCTCAGTGAGTCAAGTGAACCACAGAATTGTTTAGACTTCGGGTCAGGAATGTTCTAAATAAAAGCCTTTAAGTCGAAGTCTCTGTGAACAAGAAAGTATACAAGTGCAATCAATACAGAGAGTAGATATTTTATATATTTTCTCTTTTAGATACTACTTTTTATACTGATTCAAGGCTTCCGTGAGTAAGTAATGCTGCCTTAGTCAGAAGCAGGGAGGCCAGTAAACATGACCATCTCCAAAGTGCTATAATAATAAAACGTACAGATCTCATTCATGCCACAGAAACTCAATATATATCTATATACAATTCAATACAATACTATTTTGATATTAATCATCATATCAAATGACTTGAACTTGCTTAGAGAAAAACTCCATCTCAATACATAATTGGGTCTGGCTTTGTGCTGTTGGTTCGCAAAATGCTTGCCAATTCAACCACATCTCCTAATGACATAGAGACTTCCAATATATTTTTATTGACTGCATTTGAAGAACGCTGTCAGTCCATTTCAATACAATAAATTAAAAAGTGTGTGTGTGTACAGTGTGTGTGTGTGTGTGTGTGTGTGTGTGTGTGTGTGTGTGTGTGTGTGTGTGTGTGTGTGTGTGTGTGTGTGTGTGTGTGTGTGTGTGTGTGTGTGTGGTGATGAAATTGAGAAAAACTAAGTGTTATGCTGCATGTTGATTTAAGTGGTGCTACTAAATGTTGTCCTGGTGCTACTAAAGACTTCTACGGAAGTGTATTGCTGCCACACCAGAAACAGAAGAAAATTATCAGTAGCACGTTATAATGCGAAAGGTTTATTGTTATAACAAGATGTTTTTCACTTTATAACAATATATTTTCACATTATTACGACATACAAATGTATCACGTTATAACGTGAAACGTTTTATGTTAAAACAATAAGTTATCACGTTATAAGGTGATACGTTTGTATGCCACATCATTCCAGAGTACTACAGATCGTGTTCTTCTTATGTCTTTTGCATCTGTTCAGCCTAAATGTGTTTTCCTATTCCTCTGGGATCCTCAACATACTATATAAAAACAAAAACATTTACCACGTGAGACATTATTATAAGATGCAATATCAAGAGGGCGACAGTGGCTCAGGTCGTTTGATAATCGCCAGGTTCCCAGTTTCGATTCTGGCTCCTCCCGGGCAAAGTGTCCTCGAGCGAGACACTTAACCCCCTAACTGCTGCTCCCGATGAGCAGGTTGGCACCTCGCATGGTCGCCAATGTGTGAGTGGATGGGTGAATGTGAGATTTGGATAAAAGCTGCTACATAAATGCACCATTTACCATTTATATCCCGGTGAGTACTTTCATGTTGCACCTTGTCTGGACGGGAACTGAAGTGTCTTACGTGTGCGTCTTCTTCTCTACCCTCTGCAGGTGGCCAACCTGGCCTGCTCCATCTCCAACAACGAGGAGGGCGTGAAGTTGGTCCGAATGGCCGCCACCCAAATCGACAGCCTCTGCCCACAGGTAAGCGCCGGAAACCCATCGTCTCGTTGAGTCGAGTCATGTCGAATGTGTATACTGTGTAGCTGTACGTGGTAGCTGTGCGGTGTAGCTGTGCGGTGTAGCCGTAATTACAACGTGTCTCAGTGGCTGCGTTCACACTGCAGGTGATTCTTTTGCTCATATGTGACACAGATTCACTTTCAACCGCACAAATCACATGGAATCAGTTCAGTTCACACTTATTATAATAATGTGAACAGCCAAACAAAAAAGTATCCGATCTGAGCAATAAATAAAAATGTAGCACTGAGGCCTGCAGTGTGAACGCAGCCAACATGTCTTTACAACAAAACTCCAACAAAACCTAATGGGAAAAAAGGGAGGAGACCTCAGAAAGCCAATTCAATGAGAGCCCCCCCCCCTCGCCAACCAGGATCGATGCAGCGCCGTGGGTGTCCAGGTGGGCAACGGATGATTGGTTGAAGATTGTGGGTGGGAGTAACACATTACATTGTGATAGTATTACAGTAATCTGGTTACAAAGTCACAGTTATACTGTAAAGAACAACAAGACATACTCCTCAGATTACAGATCGTTTTGAAGAAGCGGGTGATTGATTACTTTTCAGAGATTTCAAAAGCATTTAATTTGCAGAGGAACAAGACCAGGCAAGCCTATAGTTGAAGCCGGACCCTGGGGGAATTGGGATATAAAGATTCATGTCAACAACTATTATGTGCGTTCTGTATATCCCATGTCTAACACTCAGTGGCACTTGATACATATGCGCTACAGTTTGGGGGCTGGCTACTGGCTAGCAAAGGTTAAGCCACTAAGTAAGGGATAATGTATAGCTACGAGGTCATTGTCGCAAAATAATTGACCGACACAGAGTTTAAAATACCGAGCCTCCTCGGCGAGGTGTTTTAAACGTCAGTGAAGGTCAATTATTTTGCGATGATGACCGAGTATAGCTATACATTATCCCGCTTATTACATGGCTAACTTACTAACAATATACCTAATTCATTTGACAAATCGCAGTTGTTCTGTGGCTCTGTCAGCCCAAATAAAGTGATTATTATTATCGCGGGCAGCCCGGCAGGTGTGTCTGATTGGCTGCACTGAAACAGTGTGTGTCAGTGGGGCTTGATTACTCCAGCTGCGAAAAACAATAATCACCGTGGTTATCGAAAAATAATTCACCGCTGTTGGGGGCTATTGACCAATCACAAGCAAGCATTTCGGCGAATGTGAAAAACGCCATGTAATAAAGCTTCATAACTACCTACCATATAACCCCAGTGTGCTTTGCTGCTTTAAGCGAGAGAAAGCCAAGCTATAAAATGTACGATGAATTGATACACGTTACAGAATTCTGTGGCCTGCTGGTGCTAATGTTAGCGGCTAGCATCCATCACCACCACTAAGATTACGCTAAGCTGAAGGCAACCGGTACTATTAGGCAAAGCTAACGTTACCCCCCCAGGCTGTGTCTTTGTACATCTCTCTGGAGTTTATTTGAGTTGTGAGGTAGGCTGAGACCTCTGCCCTGATGCGTCTCTCCTGCGAGCGCACCCACTGTGGTGCGACCTCTCCCTGTTTAACCCTTTCACTACCACACTACAGAAGTCTGTGGTGTGGTAGTGAAAGGGTTAACCTTCTGTAGTGTGGTAGTGCAAGGGTTAACACTTTGTCGTGTGGCAGTGAAAGGGTTAACATTCTGTATTGTCGCAGTGGAAGGGTTAACCCTTTGGTAGTGTGGTAGTGAACGGGTTAATGTAGGCCTACTTGTGCCTTTGTTTTTTTTGTAAAAGCTTGTAAGTGCTCCTGATTGGTGCTGATTTCTCTTGTCTTTCTCTTATTAGTGCCCACTATGGGTCTGACAATAGGTTACCCCGTCTGTCTCTCTCTCTCCCTCACTCTCTTTTTTTCTCTAAGTGCGGAGATCCTCAGATCTGGAGGGGAGATCCGATCATGTAATTATCAGAACGTAATTAAGATAAGATATTCCTTTTATTGATCCCCTTGGGGAAATTCGGGGTGTCATAGCAGGAGGGGGGAGGAGAGGTACAGGTACGGGCAGAGTAATAGTAGAAAGACATAAATATAGGCAATCAAATTATAACAGAAATACAAATGTGTAAAATAGATGTATGTAAACAATATAATTAACTCTGAATATAAGAATGTGAGAAAGTAAACGGTGCAGATGACAGTGCATCGGCAAGGCACTCCGGATCAACTTCCAAGGGGATGTCAAGCCATAGAGAGAAAGAGAGAGAGATGGGAGAGAATGCCATGTATAATGCATCATATGGCATAACGTGAGTGTATCTAGCCTGCAAAAACCTTATCATGTTTCATCTAATTCAGATGCCCGCTTCGCTTTGACACCTGCTGTGATACATTTTTCATGAACCTTATTTATAAATGCACCTTTGTAAGTGTAGGAAGAAGAGTCTGTGAGAGAGAGAGAGAGAGAGAGAGAGAGAGAGAGAGAGAGAGAGAGAAGAGAGAGAGAGAGAGAGAGAGAGAGAGAGAGAGAGAGAGAGAGAGAGCGAGAGAGCGAGAGAGAGAGAGATAACGAGAATATAAAGAGAGAGAGGGGGAGAGGGGTGCAGAGCACAAGGGAGGCAAGACAGACAGCAAGAGGGAGGGACGAGAGAGATTCTTGGAGTGCTGGTCCTTGGGATGCTGGCAAACGAGTAGGTGGTAAATGATCCACTGTTTCCAAGGTTAAGGGGTGGGGCATATTCACAGGAGACCCCGCAACACACTGATGGATAAGAGGAGTGTAGTGGAAGAGAGCGAGGAGGAGGAGGGGGGAGGGGGTTTAAGATTCAGTGCACTGTTGTGCAACACCCCACCGAGACCCCCTCTCCGGCAAGTCAAGGCTGAAGCAGGGAGCAAACTTTGGAAACGACGGCACAAGTTACTTCCCTGTTGCCTATTGGCGATGCTCGCCGTGAGATGGAGAGAGAGGAAACCCACAAAAACCTAAGCAAATACAAGTCTCTCACTTTCTCTCTCTCTCTCTCTCTCTCTCTCTCTCTCTCTCTCTCTCCTCTCTCTCTCTCTCTCTCTCTCTCTCTGACGAGGCGGGACAAAGTGGAGGGGAGAGAGAGATAGAGAGAGAGAGAGAGAGGGAGAGAGAGAGAGAGAGAGAGAGGAGAGGTGAGAGAGAGAGAGAGAGAGAGAGAGAGAGAGGTGAGAAGAGAGAGAGCCGTAGCCACGATGAGAGAGAGAGAGAGAGAGAGATGAGAGAGAGAGATTGAGAGAGAGAGAGAGAGAGAGAGAGAGAGAGAGAGAGAGAGAGAGAGAGAGAGAGAGAGAGAGAGAGAGAGAGAGAGAGAAGAGAGAGAGAGAGAGAAGTTTGCACAACCGCGACCTCCTGACCTCGCCGTTTGTCTTAGTTTAAAAAACTTAAATAATCTGCCCAAACATCAAACTAATTGAGCTAAAAGTTGTTCTACTGAGGAAGGAGTAATCAGTGAGAGGGAGGGAGGGAGGGAGGAGGGAGGAGGAGGGAGGGAGGGAGGGGATGGAGGCAGGCTCTGGGTCACGCACAGCAGCCGCCATAATGGTCCTTCTTCTGTCAGGCATCAGTCATTAGTTTAACCAATATTATTCCGCGTTATTAACCAATATTATTATTGTCATGCAGAATAAATGGCAACAGCGATATACGGTGATGCCTCTTTAGTACCGGTTCGACTCGACTCGACTTTTGTGGTTTTCCATCACCAGGCTAAAGGGATAGATATACTGCCTGGTGTTTATTTTGGTGTCGCCTTCCGACATCGAATAAAACCATTTTTGACAGACAAGTCTAGTCGCATGTTGTGTCAGATCCAGGTGGTTGTCTGACAGGAGAAGGAGTGCTAGCATATAACTTCTTCCAGAAGGTTATCGTGCCATGATGTCACACACTGCTCCACGAGAGACGTGGGGAAAAACACATGTATGATGTATGACAAATGATCTTCTGACTCGAGGGAAGAGGCCCTTCGCCAAGAGAGAGAGAGAGAGAGTGAGCGAGAGACAGTGTGTGAAAGAGAGAGAGAGAGGGGTGAGAGAGAGAGAGAGAGAGACAGTGTGTGAAAGAGAGAGAGAGAGAGGGGTGAGAGAGAGAGAGAGAGAGACAGTGTGTGAAAGAGAGAGAGAGAGGGGTGAGAGAGAGAGAGAGAAGAGAGAGAGAGAGAGAGAGAGAGAGAGAGAGAGAGAGAGAGAGAGAGAGAGAGAGAGAGAGAGAGAGAGAGAGAGAAGAGAGAGAGAGAGAGAGAGAGGAGAGAGGGTCAAGCTCACCGGAGAGAGAGAGTGAGCAGATGCCCTCCTTCTTGCTTTTTCTCCATGTTACCACAAGACACCTCCATCTGTAGGCTACGCAGTCCAAATGCTGTTATTCTCACTCAAGTTTGTATGTTTTATTAACGGGTTAAAATCCTGAAAATGAATGAATATTTGATATGTATGGTGAGGACTGAAGTTAATAATGGTATTCATGAAAATCTTTTTTTAACAATACACTACATTTTAACACTCAAGTTTGTATGTTTTTATTAACGGTTTAGAATCCTGAAAATAGATGAATATTTTATATGTATGGTGAGGACTGAAGTGAATAATGGTATTCAATGAGAAAAAAAAATTAACAATACAATAATAGGTAATATTTATATGATGGAGGCCGGGAGGGGGTTAAACAAAACATATTCAAAAACAATAAATAACGCACTGCATTTAGACAAAGCAAATAGATAGGTTCTGACCAAATGCTTCATGATCTAGTCAATAGATACATAACATTTAACATAGATAGCCCATGTGACCTTACTCAATGGTTGATGTCACAGCAAACACTTAAACAGCCGCGGGAAAAACCTCAACAGAACATTCAAATGCGGGAAGCAAAATATGTATATATATATATATTCAGTACAGCCCTGTTAATTATCAAAATAAATGTTCAAATAATAATCTTTCAGCTTTTTCTTAAACCCATATGTATTATTATGTTGCGTAATATGATTTGGGAGTCAATTCCATATTAGCATTGCTCTGTATATAAGATAAGATAAGATATTCCTTTATTTGATCCCCTTGGGGAAATTCAGGCATCATAGCAGCATGGGGGATAGGGGGGGGGGAGGGTACAGGTAGTAAAAACAACACAAGCAGTGTAAACAAATAAGTCAATATAATTACTATCTAACTAAATTAAATATTCAGTATTCACAGTGTCACATAAGGTGCAGTAGTGTTATAATTTACGATCTAACTAACTGAAATATACAGTATTCACAGTATCACAGTATTCACATAAGGTGCAGTATGCATAAGGTAGTGTTATTGTCCTACATTGGGTCCTATTAGTTCTAGTTGGATGTCTGGCAGCAGTCCCTGCCCACTGTTGTGGAGCGTGATGGCCGCTGTATGAAGGACTGTCCGAGGCGGTTAGGTTGAGTGTCGGGGGGTATGAGTCTGTGGCTGAACGTGCTTCTCATCTTGACTAGCTCGTCATATAGGGGGTGGGAGGGATTCTCCAGGATAGCAGCCAACTTCTTCTCATCCCCCTCTCTGCCATCACCTCTAGGTCTGACCAGCTCGACTCCCCACCACGGAGCCTTCCTCACCAGCTTGGTTGAGCTTGTTGGTGTCCCTCGAGTTGGTGTATAGCCCCCCCCCCCCAGCATGCCACAGCATAGAAGAGGACGCTGGCCACTACAGACTGTAGAATGACTGCAGCAGTCTATTGCAAACATTGAAGGACCTGAGTCTCCTCAGGAAGAACAGAATATCATTGTACGTTGAAACGTAGTCTTGAATTTTGGCAACAGCTTCCAGCAGCGTGCCTAGTAAAATTATTATGTATCAGAAAAGAAATGAATCTGTAATACGGAATAAATGGCGTTTAGTGTTGACTCAAAGGAAACAACATGTTTCTAATCATATTAGGGTGGCTACCTTCTGTCTCCAATGGCACGCGACTGCCTTCTCTGTGGTCTTTGTGAGCGAATGGAATGAGCATTTGTGGTTGTAAGAGTGTAGCCCTTACAACCACAAATTGATGAATTGAAAATGGGGGACCCCGATGTAAACAAGATGAAAGTCTTTTTCTGGTCTGCATCCTCTTAGCAGTTGTTTTGTATTGAGCCATACTGTATTGTACCCATTCGGCAATCTGTTAATACAGTTTCCAATCAATCAATCAATCAATCAATCAATCAATCAATCAATCAATCAATCAATCAATCAATCAATCAATCAATCAATCAATCAATCAATGAAAGGCTACACACCTGGCTGATACTGTAGGTCTGTCTGGTTGTAAGAGGGCAAGCCTACACACCTGGCTGATACCTGCATACTAGTCCCATGGCTTTCACGACAATGCTGAACATGAAAATGCAAAACCGTGACTACAACTATACATGCTGGTGGCCTAATAGCAATAATAGCGAACATTAAATACTTTACAGTAACCTGCAAACACAAGACTGTTCTGACAGCGCAATATAGATTTTTCGTCTCTCTCTGGAGAAGAAATGTTTTTAACACATGTAACTTTACATCAACAACAATATGAGGTTGGCTACAGCACCCTGTGGGAGAAGATGGATGGATGGAAAGGAGAAATGCAGAGGGAGGAAAATTAAACTATAATAGCGTCTCTTTTTCACAGTAAATCATCTGCTGAGCGTTCGATGGTATTTATTTGTGCTTTAGAACGTAATCGCCATGAAACAATCAGAAAGTAATTTATCTCATTCCTGCTTTGTACTCTCTACAGCCCCTCGCTCAACCACCACCGGCGCTGCTCTCTCTTTCTCTCTCTCTCTTTCCTCTAGTCTTTTATTTTTTTTTGTGCGTTTACTTTAACGTTATCCATCGAAGAGAAATGTCCTCCCCTCGTTCTAAACTGGTCCTGAATCACTACCAGAGTACTTTCTTGTTTTATGAATGAAGCGGTACACAGACACACAGACCATATCATTCTACGACACAGACACACACGCAGCTGTGCTCTGTGTGTGTGTGTGTGTGTGTGTGTGTGTGTGTGTGTGTGTGTGTGTGTGGGTGTGTGTGTGTGTGTGTGTGTGTGTGTGTGTGTTAAACCAATCAGCGACGGTTGTCCCTGAAAACCCGCCCCCCGCCGACTACCTGCAGCGGTAGTACCTGGTACCAAAAGCGAGTAGAAAAGCGAGTAGAGTAGATTCCAGTAGAGTCGAGTCGAGTCGAGTCGCGAGCCGGTACCATGCACTGGTAAAGCGCCGTATGGTTCTACTCTTAGGGGTGCTCCCTCCTGCAAGAGAGGTTAAAGCACAACAAGTCACACAGAAGATAAAGCACAACAGCATACTGAACTGAACAGCAGGGAGCACTGTGGGATCCCCCAGAGGGGAGGTAACTTACAGAGTAACACTAGGGTAGTTGCATACCATACAGAGTAGAACCAAAGCCGGCAGAGGTATAGGTGCTGGTGTTGGTGTTGGTGTTGGTGTTGGTGGGTGAAAAACGTACCTAGCAGGTTAGAGCAACATTTGGCGGCACATCGTCGGCGTACAGAATGAGTGAGTGAGTGTGTGTGTGTGTGTGTGTGTGTGTGTGTGTGTGTGTGTGTGTGTGTGTGTGTGTGTGTGTGTGTGTGTGTGTGTGTGTGTGTGTGTGTATAGGTGTGTGTGTGTGTGTGAATGGGGGGGGGGGGGTCTTCAGAGAGCAGGGCAACGACGTGTCAGCTACGTTGTTACGGCTCCACGCGTGACTTAGAAGTGTCCTTCCAGAACTCACTTGGCCCATTTAGGCCTGTCAATTTACCGCAAGTTCCCTGATTGAGTAGGAAAATCACCTGGATGCCGGCCATTTAATAGAGGCATGAGGGCACTTAATATGCCCAGTTTAGCGGAGCGCTATTCGTCTTATTCATCGCGGAGCTACTATAGAGCGTGCGCCCCGTTTGATTTTTTTTTTGGCTTGAAGTGAAACGGCCCCTCTTCTGATGATCAATCACACGCCAGCTCAAAGCCAATGTGTCGAGGTGTCTTCAAAAGATAATTTTGCTCTGCTTAGTGTATAATGTACCCACTGATTTCACAAACTAAGAGGAACGCAGAACGCAGCCTCTGCTTCCTTCGGTACAAATAACCAGCATGATTGCGAACATGGCGGTTGATTATGCTATTGATTATTATTATTAGTATTTCGAATACAATTTAATGACACCCCTAGGGATGTCCCGATACCACTTGTCCGCCCTCCGATCCCAATACTGGTATCAGTATCAGGACATCCCTAACCCCCCCCCCCACACACACACACAGGGGTGTAAAGTACTTGAGTAATTGTACTTCATTACAGATGCAGCACTGCAAATTCAACTCACTTCTGCTGCTGGTCTGCTGCCACTATAGAACTAGCACTCAGGTGTTATATTTTGGGGGATGGTGGCTAGCTCCCAAAGTGAACAAAGGGAGGGTACTTAACTGAAGTGCTGCCCCAGGGAGGGGGTCGGGGGCTACTGCCCTCAGACCCCAAATATAATTTTTATATGGGCAGTCTGACTTGGGGTACTGCCCATATATTAGTGTTGCAATGCATGATAAGTAAACAGTGAAAAAAGCGAAGGAATCGGATGGAGCTGGGGCGTTTGGGACGAATACAAATTTAAGATGAAAATCTCCCCAGCCTGTGGGAGGCAGTGGAGGTGTGAAATCTGGCCCGGTCCAGAACAATAGGAGTCACAAAATCAGCTTGGAGTGGAGTGGTGGAGGAGTGGTAGAGGCGCAGTAGAGGTTTGATTTTTCAGTGCTGGATCTGTACAATACGTAAGTACTGTTTTTGGGGATTTGTACTTTACTCGAGGTTTGTATACTTTTACTCAATTACATTTCAGAGAAAAAAAACATACTTTTTACTCCTTACATTTAAATTGCAGACCTACAAAGTACAAATCTCGCAGGTCCAACAATTTTTATTAGTATATTTGTTTCTCTGGCGGAACTAACGTTGACGCTATTAATCCTGCGGCCACACTTTATTTAAAAACAGCCAATCAAATCCCATCAATGGAAAATGAACCCGTCCATACCCATGCTGATTGGTCCTTGTGCAAGACTAGAAAGAGGGGATCTTTGATTAAACACCTGCTATCAGAAGAATAGACAGTCAGAAAAAAAGTTTAAACTTTTACTTTTTAGTACGTAAGTACATTTAAAAGTAGAAACTTTATTTACTTTTACTCAAGTGTGTTTCTAGCCAGATACTCTGACTTTTACTTCAGTACGATCTTGAGACGGTACCCATACTTTCACTTAAGTATAATTTCTGGGTACTTTTTACACCCCTGCTCACACACACACTCCAATGCACAACCTCAACCTGCATGTGCTCCTCTTCCCACACTATAGGTGATCAATGCCGCTCTCACGCTGGCAGCCCGCCCCCAGAGCAAGGTGGCCCAGGACAACATGGACGTCTTCAAGGACCAGTGGGAGAAGCAGGTGCGCATCCTCACAGAGGCCGTGGATGACATCACCTCCGTAGACGACTTCCTGTCTGTCTCAGGTACGGCCGCTCCGTAGTCAGTCCCCATGGCGACTGCTGCTCTTAAGTAATCATTTGTCTTCTTACCCCGTTGACTTTGGTTTTGATCGGCGGCTGAAAGCATATTTTTTCTTTGTTTTTGTGAGGAACCTCCGCCAATTATTACAGCAATCTGTCCTTCATTTGAAAGAAAGTGGTTTATCAGGGACAAACAAAAGCCTTTCATGCCTGTATGTTGATGCCATAATAGCATGTCTGCACAAACAGACATGTCTATCACAAGTCTAGTAACCAGCCAGCTAGTTGTATATGATTAGCGACGCAGAAAACAAAAATGACACATAATTAAAAATCCCATCTCTATTCCCGTCTAATGAACAAATAAATCAATAATAAAGGAGTGGATATCTGCTACGAAAGGACACCGAAGGACACTTGGCGGTGGCGGTAGATGTTTTGTCTGGGAGCCTGGAGCGTTTCCATTCACAGCTGTCTCTCACTCTCTCTGCCTCCCGCCCCTCCAGAGAATCACATCCTGGAGGACGTCAACAAGTGTGTGATAGCGCTGCAGGAGGGAGACGTGGACACTTGGACCGCACCGCCGGTGCCATCCGGGGCAGGGTCGCCCGCGTGGTCCACATCATCAACGCCGAGATGGAGAACTACGAACCCGGGGTCTACACGAACCCGGGGTCTACACCGAGCGCGTGCTGGAGTCCATCAAGCTCCTGTCCGAGACGGGTCAGTGTCCTGCTCACACTAGGCCGGTGAACTGCACTGAATTGAAGTCAGGGAGTTGAGTTGGGTTTGTTTTGAACGTGTAACAAACAATAGCCTAAGCTAAGAAACAACCGTTAAAATAAACAGAAAACACATGAGTGCACAGGAGGAGGAAGAGGTACGCCTTTACTGTAGGGACTGAGATATGTAGTTTATGTATGGTATGGTATGGAGCTGTAGTTTAATGTATGGTATGGTATGGATGTATAGTTTAACTCATTGGACGCCACTCACGAATAAAGTCGGGTTAACTCGCCGTCGCTTGTGCGCCAACCAGAGAAAAGTCGGGTTTTCTATCGTTATTTCATTTATTCGATATTCCCATTCATAATCCATCGAGGGAGCCTGTGTTATCATGGGAATGAGTCTGAGATCGCAAACGTCCAATACTGCCGCTTGCTGGCCGGTATTGCACATCCTTTGAAACTATCTGTCTTGAGCTGTGTGTCGATCGGGGTTTTCCTTGTCGGGCAGGACAAGCGTTTATAACGCATGGATTGAGGAGAATCAAGCGCTCCCGGTTCATGTTCTTTGGTGGATTATGTTGGCAACACAATCGACATCAATACTTGGAATGGCGATCAGATCATCGGAATATTCTTTTTGGAGTACATCCTAGTCAAGGTAAGGGCTATATGGGATCAATCTTGCATTGATCCAAGAATCCCTTTACTGCGATCCGAGCATATGTGTGTATGTGTGTGTGTGTAACGTATTCGTTGGTGACGATCAAAGCACCCACCCTTTCATGCATTCATGATGAAACATAATACCGATAATATAGCATTGATTTCAGATTGATTGTTGATACAGGCGAGAAACGGCCCGGTTTTGAGTGAAATGCACGTATTGCTGCATAGCGTCGGTTTTCTGGGATTAGACAGGATTACTCTAAAACTATACTCATATTCACCACGGTATAAAACGGGAATGTATGGATGATTTTTTATTTGTATTTTTTTTACAAATTGAACGATAGATACTCGATGTCAAATGGGCAATAGTATTATATCCATAGCTATGATATAATATAGTTTGAGCCCTGCAAATACCGCCATGTATTCTATACTTTAAAGCGGTGGCCTTCTTACCACACGGTACGCAGCGCCTTTTTGGCCCTGATTGAGTTAATGTATGGTATGGAGCTGTAGTTTAATGTATGGCGTGATGGAGGTTTAATGTATGGTGTGATATGAAGGTATAGTTTAATGTATGGTATGGTATGGAGCTTTAGTTTAATGATGGTTGATATGGATGTTTAGTTTAATGTATGCTATGGTATGGTATGGCTGTATAGTTTAATGTATGGTATTGTGTATATATTGTAGGGATGGAGGTATAGTTTAATGTATGATATATATTGTAGGGATGGAGGTATAGTTTAATGTATGGTATATATTGTAGGGATGGAGGTATAGTTTAATGTATGGTATATATTATATATATGATGTATAGTTTAATGTATGGTATATATTGTAGGGATGGAGGTATAGTTAAATGTATGTTATATATATTGTAGGGATGGATGTATAGTTTAATGTATGTTATATATATATTGTAGGGATGGATGTATAGTTTAATGTATGATATATATTGTATGGTATGGAGTGTAGTTTAATGTATGGTATATATTGTAGGGATGGATGTATAGTTTAATGTATGTTATATATATATTGTAGGGATGGATGTATAGTTTAATGTATGATATATATTGTATGGTATGGAGGTGTAGTTTAATGTATTGCATATATTGTAGGGATGGATGTATAGTTTAATGTATGGTCTTTTGTATTAACATTTCCCATGGAGACACTGTCTGGAGAGGTATATTTTACCATCTTGGGTCCCTCAGTTTCTAATGAAAAATGCCATGGTCCTTGTTATGTTTCTTTAATATCTTGTTACAAGGATAATGAGTTTGCTAATCAGTTTTTTTTTCATTGAGATGAAGTATTTATTTAGTTTGCTAATGTCCCCATGACCAGAGACGTCTCGTGTATCTCTGCGACAAAGTTAAGCGACTGGTGACAGCAACGCCGGGTAATTAAGCTCAATAGACTTAGGTCATTAGTTTGGAGCTATTGGACAAAAATGAATGAGATAGCGTCACTTTTTCTCCATTAGAGGCATCTCACATTTGTCTCTCTCGTCTCATTATGAGGGAGATTCTCCTGATACCCTTCGCCCTGATATCTTGATATCAGGGCATCCATTTGTAAAGTGTAGATATTATGCTTCTCTCAGGCACACACACACACACACACACACACACACACACACACACACACACACACACACACACACACACACACACACACACACACACATACACACACACACACACACACACACACACACACACAAACACACACACACCCGCACACACACACGCATGCACGCACGCATGCACGCAAGCACGCGCACACACACACACCAACACCTTGGACCCCCTGCAATTTGCATATCGCCCCAACAGGTCCACAGAGGATGCCATAGCCAATGTGCTGCACACAGCAGCATCACACCTGGACAAGAGGCAGGGGAACTATGTGAGAATGCTATTCATTGACTACAGCTCAGCATTCAATACCATAGTCTCCTCCAAACTCATAGCCAAGCTCAGGGACCTGGGCTTGAACTATGACCTCTGCCAGTGGGTCTTGGACTTCCTGACAGGAAGACCCCAGGTGGTGAGAGCAGGCAACTGCACCTCCTCCTCATACATCACTCTCAACACAGGGGCCCCCAGGGCTGTGTTCTGAGCCCCCTCCTCTACTCGATGTACACACATGACTGTGTGGCACAGCGGAACAACAACACAATTATCAAGTTTGCTGAGGACACGGTCGTGGTGGGCCTGATCTCTGCCAACGACGAGAGGGCCTACCTGGAAGAGGTAGAGGACCTGGCGCGGTGGTGTCGGGAGAACAGACTCTCCCTGAACGTCATCAAAACGAAAGAGATGATTGTGGACTTTAGGAGGTCGGGGGCCAGGACTACAGCCCCCTCAGCATCGACGGGGCACCGGTCGAGAGAGTGAACAGTTTTAAGTACCTCGGAGTCCACATATCCGAGAACTTGACATGGACCACACACATTGACAGTGTTATCAAGAAGGCACCTAAGGAAGTTCAAAGTGAGTCAGAAGATCCTCAAGAACTTCTACTCGTGCACAATAGAGCATCCTGACTGGTAACATCACCTCCTGGTTTGGGAATAGCACCGCACAAGACCGCAGCAGACTGCAGAGAGTGGCCCGTTCAGCCGAATGCGCAATTGGAGGTGGGCTTCCCACTCTCCAGGACATTTATAACAAGCGTTGCAGGGCCAAGGCTAAGAGAATAATTAAAGACTCTAGTCACCCAAACAACTGCCTCTTTGAACTGCTGCGGTCAGGCAAGTACTACCAGAGTCTCATGGCCAGTACAGAGAGACTCAGAAGGAGCTTCTATCCCCAGGCCATCAGGATGCTCAATGACAGTGACACTATGTAACAACCCATCATCTACACTCACTGCACACACATTCACATGTACACACTCACTTTAAACAAACACTCACCTTACCACTCACTTTACTCACTTTAGACACTTTAACACACTTTATATATCTATTATTAAAGAGATTTGCACTACATTCATACCTCATTTGCACTCTACCCTAAGTTTTGTACTTATTTTGTACTTCTTATTTCTGCATTGTACCTCATTGTTACTCATTTTACTCTGTATTGTATATTGTATACCGGTATACCCTATGTCCATAGGTAGTGTGTTCCATAACTTTGGTACATAGTTTGCAAAGGCTGCATCCCGATTTTCCTTAGACTGTGGCTTGGAACCTTCAATAGACCAGTAGTAGATGATCGCAATGTTCTAGGAGGCACATAGTTGACTAGAGAATTTGCAATGTACTGTAGCTTGGTCCTGTTTCATTTAGTGCTTTGTATATAGTTGTATATATATATTAGAGACCATAGTATTGATAAGCTCTGACATTATCGGTATTGGAGGAATTAAGAAAATAGATCTTCTTTATTTACGCTACATGGACGTTATCTTGGATATTTCATCGCATCAACACAGTTTTTTTAATTTGCAATGCGATTTCAGATTTGTATGATGCATTTTCACTATTCCCAATCCATATATATGCAAGGGGTGGGGGCCAACTATCTCCCGCCTCTCTCTCTCTCTCTCTCTCTCTCTCTCTCTCTCTCTCTCTCTCTCTCTCTCTCTCTCTCTCTCTCTCTCTCTCTCCTCTCTCTCTCTCTCTCTTCTCTCTCTCTCTCTCTCTCTCTCTCTCCTCTCTCTCTCTCACACACACAACCACACACACACAGACCCTGCTCTTAGTGACAGTGGCAGAGAGAGCTAAATGCTCAAACGTCTGGTTACACTTCACTAGAGTCGATGCTGACAACGCTCATTGCCACAAGTGCTATTAGTCTTTTGCATATCAGTGCGGAAAAACATGATCTTCCAAACCATCTAGCGAAAGTACATCACATACAGGTGGATACATGCACAGTTTTGGAGCCTAGCTCCTAGTTAATCTCTCTACTGCATAGCTCCTAGTTCATCTCTAGACTGTCTAGCTCCTAGTTCATCTCTACTGTCTAGCTCCTAGTTCATCTCTACTGTCTAACTCCTAGTTCATCTCTAGACTGTCTAGCTCCTAGTTCATCTCTACTGTCTAGCTCCTAGTTCATCTCTACTGTCTAGCTCCTAGTTCATCTCTACTGCATAGCTCCTAGTTCATCTCTAGACTGCATAGCTCCTAGTTCATCTCTCTACTGTCTAGCTCCTAGTTCATCTCTACTGTCTAGCTCCTAGTTCATCTCTACTGCATAGCTCCTAGTTAATCTCTAGACTGCATAGCTCCTAGTTCATATCTCTACTGTCTAGCTCCTAGTTCATCTCTAGACTGCATAGCTCCTAGTTCATCTTTACTGTCTAACTCCTAGTTCATCTCTACTGTCTAGCTCCTAGTTCATCTTTACTGTCTAACTCCTAGTTCATCTCTACTGTCTAGCTCCTAGTTCATCTCTACTGTCTAGCTCCTAGTTCATCTCTACTGTCTAGCTCCTAGTTCATCTCTAGACTGCATAGCTCCTAGTTCATCTTTACTGTCTAACTCCTAGTTCATCTCTACTGTCTAGCTCCTAGTTCATCTTTACTGTCTAACTCCTAGTTCATCTCTACTGTCTAGCTCCTAGTTCATCTCTACTGTCTAGCTCCTAGTTTATCTCTACTGCATAGCTCCTAGTTCATCTCTAGACTGCATAGCTCCTAGTTCATATCTTTACTGTCTAGCTCCTAGTTCATCTCTAGACTGCATAGCTCCTAGTTCATCTCTACTGTCTAACTCCTAGTTCATCTCTACTGTCTAGCTCCTAGTTCATCTCTCTACTGTCTAGCTCCTAGTTCATCTCTACTGTCTAGCTCCTAGTTCATCTCTACTGTCTAACTCCTAGTTCATCTCTACTGTCTAGCTCCTAGTTCATCTCTCTACTGTCTAACTCCTAGTTCATCTCTACTGTCTAGCTCCTAGTTCATCTCTACTGTCTAGCTCCTAGTTCATCTCTACTGTCTAGCTCTAGTTCATCTCTACTGTCTAACTCCTAGTTCATCTCTACTGTCTAGCTCCTAGTTAATCTCTCTACTAATGTATATACAGTACATATGACAAAATAAAGCAATGTGAATTATGTTCTTCATTTTTATACAGTACATGGAGAAAATTAAGCAACAGTAATCCTGTTCTCATAAACATTGACGCACAGTATATTGTTAAGAGCAGTAGTTGGTCTAACGACACCCATAACTGCACCTCAGTCTGGTCCGTGACAAACAGACAGACCCTAACTACCTCGCTGCCCTGCGTCCTACTGTTCCGTTTATACCCCCGACGGCACCTGTGTTCACTCCTCCTCCTCATCATCCTCCACAATTCTCTCATCCACGCCCCCCCCCCCCCCCCCCCCCCCCCCCCCCCCCACATCAGCCGCCACCGTCTCATGGAAGATTTCAGGAGTCCCCCAATTCCGCCTAGTGACAGATCAGGCCCGGGGCCAGTACATGTCACCCAAGGTGGAGATTGGCTCCTCGCGCCACGGCTGCGACACTCTCTCTCCCAAGTCGCACCTGGCGGACGGATGCAGTGAGGAGTAAAGACTTCCTCTGGCAGCTGGTTTGGGGAACGTTCAGGCGGGTGGGCGGGCGGGGGGGGCAGGGGTTGGGTTTCTAGCATGTCAGCTCGAGATCCAGATATCAAGAGGTAAACAGAGTCAGAGTGTGGAAGAAGGGTGTAAATCAGGTTTGAAGGTATTGCGTTAAGAGTATATCATATTTTGCCTCCCGTTTCGAAACCACCTGATGTCTTTAGTTCTCCGGGGGAAAACGGTTACATATATAGTGTGAGTTACGCTCGCACTCGCCTCCCTGTTACGAGGACGGGGAAAAGGAGAAAGGAGCACAGTTGGGATCAAGTGGAAGTGATCGTTTTTACAATTCTGGGTCTGAGACAGAATCAAATAAGGACTTTCAATCCCTCCTACTTCACCTCAGCAGCCTCCATCTCCTCTACTTCCTCCGGCCCCCACCCGCCCTCCCCCCCCCCCGCCCCACTTTCTATCTCTCCCATTAAAACCAATTTAGTGAGGCGGTATATCTATTGTCTCTCTCGTTACTCTCATCCGCTGGGCTAATTGAGAGACACAATCACCCCCCAACCCCCACCCCCCATCCTACCAGTTCCCTTGCTTGCCGATAAAGTCACAAACAGCATTAGCGCGTAGTCACGTGTGCTCTCTCTCGCTCTCTCACACACACACACACACACACACACACACACACACACACACACAGACACACACACACACACACACACACACGCACGCACGCACGCACGCACGCACGCACGCACGCACGCACGCACGCACGCACGCACGCACGCACGCACACACACACACGCACACACACGTACACCTACACACACACACACACACACGTACGCACGCGCACGGTCCTCTCCCCGCGGTCAAACTCCCCAGCATGATGAACTACCGACCAATTGGGGTTATTATATGGCACTTAAGCACATTCTGTTCCAATATAGCATAACTCAATTTAATTGATTGAGTTAATTAATTGATTAAGTATAGTGGCCGGATCTCACGGACACGGAGGGGGTGGAGGGGGGGGAGGGGGTGGTTAATTCCACAGGAGCATAACCCAGCCACACGTGGTGCAGCAGCACCTATGGCGCTCGATTAATCCTCCGCCAGGCCAGCCTTGCTCTCCGGAGGCGCCCAACGCCTGGGATCCGATCCTGCCTGAGTCGCCGGGCAGAAACGAGCGTCTGAATAACAACCCGACTTCCCCTCTGCAGCTAGCCTCCTCTCTTTATTTATCATCCGTCTCTTGATTTATTTATTAGTTATTATAGGCTAACGTGATATTATTAGAGCATTCCTACTCCCCCCCCCCTACTGACCTCCGGTGGAAACGATTATGAATGATCCCCTTCGGAAAAAAGAGAGAAAAGATTTCTTTGTTTATTATGTTCTCTCTTTCGCTGGCAGGAAAATTGCTGCTGCTAGAGATGCCTAAAGGAGGAGACGTTCTCTAAACTTTGGGGAGGCGCGGCGGCGGAGGCTGCGGCTGCACGCTCCGCTGAGGTCCTTAATTGAGACGTCACGGCCCGGGACTGGAGTCTGTGGCAGCCCAGGGTTTCATTGGGCTCCATATTTCTCTTTGATGGAGGGCTGTTGTGCTTCTCCCCTCCTACCGGCGGTGGTTAGGGGTTTTTAAGAGCTACCATGCACATCTGATGTGGACCATAAAGCACCCTTATTGATCCCCGTGAACTTTTGCCTCCCCCCCCCCCCCCCCTCTGTCCTCACAAAAGCGATGTCTATGGATTTGAACACAGGCATAGAGAAATCCATAGCTGGGGGGAAAGATGATTAAGTGTAGCCGAACAAAGGGAAGGGGATATAAGACCACACACTTTTTTTTTTTTTTTTTTTTTTTTTTTAGAGGGCATTGAGTCCAATTAACTAGACTCTGCCGGTAAAATCAATAGTTGTCACCAAGGATTTCACTAAGCGACTTGAGCGCCGATTTTAGTGGAATACATTGATGGAGTCCCCTTTTTTCTATTCCCAGTCGCGCACGTTTGTGAAACATTTATTCTGTGTGCGTGTGTGTGCGTGTACGTGTGTGTGTGTGTGTGTGTGTGGTGTGTGTGTGCATGTGTGTGCGTGTGTGTGGTGTGTGTGTGTGTGTGTGTGTGTGTGTGTGTGTGTGTGTGTGTGTGTGTGTGTGTGTGTGTGCGTGCGTGTGTGTGTGTGTGTGTGTGCGTGTGTGTGTGTGTGTGTGTGTGTGTGTGTGTGCGTGCGTGTGTGTGTGTGTGTGTGTGTGTGCATGTGTGTGTGTGTGTGTGTCAGAGCATGTGGGAGCGGAGCAGAGGGCCGTCATGTTCACCTGAGCGAGGACCATAATTTAATATCTGACGCTCAAACCGCTCAGATTTGCAGACTTTAGCATTTATTCTGTGTGTGTGTGTGTGTGTGTGTGTGTGTGTGTGTGTGTGTGTGTGTGTGTGTGTGTGTGTGTGTGCGTGCGTGCGTGCGTGCGTGCGTGCGTGCGTGCGTGTGTGTGTGTGTGTGCACGTGTATGCACTAGCGCTCGTGCACCGGCTGGGAGTGGCGGTATGTTCACCTGAGCGTGGAGCACAATTTAATATCTGTCGCTCAAACCGCTCAGATTTGCTCCGTTCCTCTCATGATGCTGCATTTAGAGAAAAGTTTCCGGCGTATTACTCAGACATATTACCCGACGCTGGAACCCGTTATATTGCCTGACGCCTGCTCTCACTTCCGAGGGCGAGAAGGTTGAGAGAGGCTGGGCTTCACTCACTGCTCCTCGGGGAACGTGTGCGATATATATATATAATAAATAGCCTACATAGCCTACACTTCGCCTCACTTTGTTCTTCGTGACGGGAGCGACTCCTCTTAGCCTATCAGTGCATCCGGGCTCCGGGTTTTCAAAACCGCGTCGGCTTTCACGCGATTAATGGTTTTAGAGCGGGCGAGCGGGTAAAGATCGCCCAGGATGGAAATAGCCGGAGCGGGGCTTTTCTCTTCGATCAACTCTGCTCACGTGCACTGCTGTGTGCGTGCGTGCGTGCGTCCGTGTGTGTGTGTGTGAGATTGTGTATTTGTGTGACCGTGCGTGTGTTTATGCGCTGCCCCGCTCGCCTGCCTCTCTGACAGCTGCCATGTCAGCTCAGACCGCTTGTCGTGAGCGGCCTGACCTTTGACCCTGTCACAGTTTGCCCATCCCTCTTCCTCGCGCCTCGCGCGGGCCCAGATTTACAGCCGTGGCTAATGCTGGCGACTGCGGCACACGGCTCCGTAAAGCAGGACCATAGATTCCTGACAGACGGTCTACACACAGGGGCCTAGGATTGAGGCTTGTCCTTGAGAGAGAGGAAAATCAATAGCCTAATAGGAAAGTGGTTATGGCTTCGCTCTCTTTTACCCCCAGCCCCCACCCCTCGTCCTCCTCCTCCTCCTCCTCTTCCTCTTCCCGAGACACCACTCGCTGCCCGCTACGTCTCTGTGTTTAAACTAATCTTCTCATCGAGGAGAAGAGAAGGGAAAAAAAGGACAAATTTGAAAGTCGATCATTAAGGTGGTGCCTGGAGAGCGTAGATAAATAACTGATATATGGTCTAAAGTTATTGTGCCATTTAGAGAGGCTGGGTGGCGTTGCTCCTTGTTATTGCGCAGGGGCACAGTAAATGGGTTTTAGCCTGAGTAATAACACACATGCTCACTCCACGACCAGCAAGTCAATAAGTCAGTATATCAGGTGCACTAAAAGCAATGTGTCAACAATTCAGGATAATACTAGTAGAGATAGTACACACAGTCTATCAGAGACTAAATGATAATACTAGTAGAGACTACATGATAATACTAGTAAGCATGCAAGTACGCACTGTCTATTCGAGACAAAATTATACTACTAGTAAACATGCATAGTACACACATGGGCGGAGTTTATGGGGGTGCAGGGGGTGCATTGCACCCCCTGGTGGCCGGGGGTGAAATTGCTTAAAAAAAAAAAAAAAAAAAAAGAAATCAAGATTATTTTTATTTTAATTTATTTATTCTGAATTCTATTATGTTTTGTTTTACAATACATTCATTTTATAGTAGTAATCATATCACATTATAAGGCGAACCTTCTGTAGTGTGGCAGTGAAAGGGTTAACGTGCGGCCAAGCACCACCATTCGCAGCAGCAGCAGCAGAATGCCCCGCGCGATAGTACATTGTAACGCTTGTACAAAGCCACTTATTCTGAGATGATAATTAATGTATCTGGATAACCAATGCACGGATTTTGTCGAGGCAGGTAGCGTTATTTCGGGAAAATTGATATCTATAGTCTGGTATATTTTTCGTCCACGAAAAATGGAGGCTGTAATAATTATTATTGCTCGAGAGTCTCTATGAATAATAATAATTAGAGCCTCCATTTTTCATGGACGAAAAATATACCAGACTATAGATATCAATTTCCCCGAAATAACGCTACCTGCCCCGACAGAATCCGTGTATTGGTTATCCAGATACAGATGAATTAGCATCTTAGAATAACAAATAACACGTAAAAGACAAACGCAACATCTTTTTCTTTTCTTTTCTCCAGCGCGACCAGCACATCTTTCGTTGGATTGGCATGTCTAATAATGCTGTTATTAGAAAATGTGAACTTTTGTTTGTACAGCCTTTGACAACCTACTTTATGCATACGTGTGCGCGGCTGTGCGCTTGGCAGAGTGTTGCACAGTATTTTGTTATTTTTGTATGTCATGTTTGGTACAGTAAAGTGGTCTAGTGGAGCAGCAATATACTTGTTGTGGTCTTTTTATTTTAGTATTTCCTTCTTTATCTTTGTCACTTTGTCAATGATTAAGAGTAAGTCAGTTAAAAATGATCCCCCGTAGTGCTGTGTGTGTGAGTGTGTGTGTGTGCTGCTGTACTACCTAAATAAAAAAAAAATTAGGGGTTAGGGCATTGTAAAAACGCTAAAATAATAAAATAAAGGTCAAAAAAATCGCGGGTATCGTTCGCCAAGCAGTCGCACCCCCTGGCGTCAAGTTCAAACTCCGCCTATGAGTACACACTGTATATCAGAGACTAAATGATAATACTAGTAAACATGCAAGTACACACTGTCTATCAGAGACTAAATGATAATACTAGTAAGTGTGCATAGTAACACTTAAGATGCTAAATTAACTTTTAGTGGTCCTAACTGTAGGCCTATTAGCATTCTACCTGTTATTAGTAAACTATTAGAAATAATTGTGTTTGAGCAAGTCCAGGACTACTTTTCAGTGAATGGTTTAATGACTGAACACCAACATGCATACAGGGCCGGTCATTCAACCTGCACTGCTTTGGCACAAATGTCAGATCGTTGGCTCTCAGCTATGGACAGGTCAATGCTGGTGGGGGCCGTTATGTTGGATTTTAGTGCAGCCTTTGATGTGATAGATTATGATCTTTTAATAGAAAAATTAAGGTACTATGGCTTTAATTGCTTGTCTCTTTCCTTTTTCAGGAGTTATCTGTCCTCTAGGTCTCAGAGGGTCTATTTGAATGGTGCTTTTTCAAGCAGTAAAGGGTTAGACTGCAGTGTCCCACAGGGGAGTTGCCTGGGGGCCTCTCGTATTCACTCTATTCACAAATGATAAAAGTTTAACTCTATATAGCTGGTTCTTAATATTTCTAAATCTGTCTGTATGATATTCAGGTCCAATCAAAGATTAGCACTTGATCCTACTTAGATTTTACATATTGTAGGTCAACCTATACAGCAGGTTGAAAAAGCTTATAAGCCCCGCATATATCGGTATCGGTTGATATCGGTATCGGAAATTAAGAGTTGGACAATATCGGTATATCGGTATCGGTAAAAAAGCCAATATTGAACATCCCTAATTCCTTCCAATTTCACGGTTGAATCAAATTGTCTGTATTTGGTCCTACTGTATGCCACTTGGATTATTGTTCTGTTGTGTGGGCTTCTGCTTCGAAAAGGTTGCTTAACATGTTACAAGTGGCACAAAACAAGGTGGCTAGACTTGCTCTTGGCTGCTCGTATACAGAATGAATGAATGAATGAATGAATGAATGAATGAATGAATGAATGAAAACTTTATTTAACAGATTGCAGAATGGGTACAATACAGTACGGCTCAATACACACAATTGTTAAGGGGAAGCAGACCAGAGAAAGACATTTGTCTTGTTTACATCAGGGTCCCCCATTTTCAATTCATAGTGGGTCAATTCACAGTAGGTCTAATGTTGTTGTTATGCGCAAACATCTTAAATGGTTGACTGTTGAGAAAAGATTGACTGCCAATTTACTTCATTTTGTTTTTCTTCATTAATTTAAAGTCATTTTGACTCACAATCCCATATTTATCTTCAACAACATAATTTACAGATTGGATGTTCACATGCATTTCACCAGAGGGGCAAGTAGAGGATTGATTAGTATACCCTGTGCAAAATCCAAAAGCATGAAAATAACTGTAATATATAGGGCTATCTGGGCATGGAACTGTCTCCCAAGTGGCATAAGGGAAATACAAGGTATAGCTAGCTTTAAGAATACGTTGAGATCTCACTTACAAGAGAGCCAATGCATATAAAAGTCATAATGTAGAGCCATGTGACATTTCCATTGCCGTGATGTGTTCTGTTATCGTTTGATTGTGTGTTTCTTTGGTCTGTGTGACGCACTATGTTTTAATTGTGTCATGTTGTAAAGTTGTTTTTCAGACCCCAGGAAGACTAGCTGCCGTCTTTGCTGTTAGCTAATGGGGATCCTTGTCAATAAACATTAATTAAACTGTCTATCAGAGACTAAATCATAATACTAGTAGAGATTCATAGTACACACTGCCTATCAGAGACTAAATGATAATACTAGTAGAGATGCATAGTACACACTGTATCAGAGACTAAATTATAATACTAGTAGAGATTCATATTACACACTCTCTAGCAGAGACTAAATTAGAATACTAGTAAACGTGCATAGTGCACACTGTCTATCAGAGATTAAATGATAATCCTAGTAAAGATACATAATAATAATAATAATAATAATAATAATAATAATAATAATAATAATAATAATAATAATAATAATAATAATAATAATAATAATAATAATAATAATAATAATAATAATAATAATAATAATAATAATAATAATAAAATAATAATAATAATAATAATAATAATAATAATAATAATAATAATAATAATAATAATAATAATAATAATAATAATAATACATCTATTTTATATAGCGCTTGTCCAGGTGCTCAAAGTACACACTGTCTATCAGAGACTACTGATAATACTAGTAAAGATCACAGTACACACTCTAACAGACACTAGTTTTTCACTACATAGTACCGATTCAACTCTACTCGCTTTTGGTACCGGGTTTATTTTTTTTCACTGCAGTACCCCCTTCAATGGGGGCGGGGTTTTCAGAGATGACCGTCGCTGATTGGTCAAACACACTGCTTGTGTGTGTGCCTGTGTATCGTTTCATTCATAAAACAAGGAAGTACTCTAGTATTGATTTAGGACCAGTTTAGGACGAGGGGAGGATATTTCTCTTTGATTGATAACGTTACATTTTAAGGAAGACAAGAGAAAAGAGAGAGAGCGACTGAGCTGAGAGAGAGAGAGCGAGAGAGAGTGAGAGAGAGAGAGAGAGAGAGAGAGAGAGAGAGAGAGAGAGAGAGAGAGAGAGAGAGAGAGAGAGAGAGAGGCGGTGGTCGAGAGGGAGCAGCGTAGAGAGAACAAAGCAGGAAGGCGATAAATAAAATGTTATTTTCTGATTGTGTCACTGCGGTTACGTTCTAAAGCACAAATAAATAACCATCAACCACTCAACAGATGATTTACCGTAAAGACAGACGCTATTATAGTTGAATTCTCCTCCTCTGCATTTCTCCTTTCCATCCATTCATAAATTTCCCAGCGGTAGGAAACCTCATGTTGTCGTTGATGTAACGTTACACGCATTGAAAACAATTTCCCGCAGTGAATCTCTTGGTTACAACAACATCGTGCCGTCAGAACAGTGTGTGTTTGCAGGTTAAGTATGTAACCCTTTTCTCTACCACACTACCAAAGGGTTAACCCGTTCACAACCACACTACAGAAGGTTAAGGTAGTGTGGTAGTGAAAGGTTAACCTTCTGTAGTGTGGTAGGGAAAGGTTAACCTTCTGTAGTGTGGTAGAGAAAGGGTAACCTTCTGTAGTGTGGTTGAGAAAGGGTTAATGTTCACTATTACTGCCCATTAGGCCACCGTCATGTAGAATAGTATAGTGAGTCTGGTCAGAGCAGCCGTCTTAGTGAACATTGGAAATATTTCACCCACAAGTACAACCCTGCGTAGCAACACAATGTTGTCGTAACTAGAGACATTTCCCGGGTTGAAGATGACGGTGCTGTTGTGTTACAAGTTATCGTTCTCTCTGACCAATCAGTGGTCTGCAGTTACAAGTTTTTCGTTCTCTCTGACCAATCAGTGGTCTGCAGTTACAAGTTATCGTTCTCTCTGAACAATCAGTGGTCTGCAGTTACAAGTTATCATTCTCTCTGACCAATCAGTGGTCTACAGTTACAAGTTATCATTCTCTCTGACCAATCAGTGGTCTGCAGTTACAAGTTATCATTCTCTCTGACCAATCAGTGGTCTGCAGTGTCGCCTCGGCTCACTGGGAACCCAAACGGAGGTGATAACAGAAACCTTTGGCCAATGGAAAACCAAAAAAAGAGAGTCGACTCGAGCCAGTACTGTGTAGCGTGAAAGCGCCATAAATGATAGCACTAGCGAAAATGCATTTCTAAACTCATGTTGAGCCATGGATATGTATGAGCCGCTCAGTATTCCAATCAGGTCCCCAAATCACCTCCCTAACAGCCCAGGTGCGCTGCACACACACACACAGTAGTAGTCGGACGTGATGAGGCCCTCTCTCAATTTCCGTCTATTGTGTGTGATGATGATGCGGAAGGCGGCCTCGGTCTAAATGACTTAACAGATGGCCAACTCAGAGCAGTGGGAGAGAGGAGGCGAAGCTAGGCGGGGGGTAAAGGCAAAGCGCTGACAAGGGTTTGTATAGCGCTCATCAGTAAGGGCTGCTTGGTATAAGACAGTTTAGCTGAGGTTAGGCCGTCGGAGAGGGAGGAAGGGGGGAGGGGCCTGAGGGCGGGAGAGGCGAGCATCAGTCTTAAATCATAGAGGGGGTGGAAAGCCTTCTGGTTAGACTTGGCAACACACACCCCCCCCCCCCCCCCCCCCCCCTCTGAGGCTGACACAAATCATAGCCCTGACACACACACACACACCCCACCCCACACCACCCCCTCCTGAGTTTGAAGGCTGACGTTGCACCCCACAATTCACTGTGCTTTGTTTCGCTCGTTTTGGGCTTTTGTTTCCACGTCTAGTTTATTACGTCGTCTAAAGTGAGACGTTCCTCGCCGTGGAATTGAGGTTTCCCCAGTTTCTTTTCTTTCTCTTTTTTGTCTTGCATCAAAAACTTGCATCAAATTCCAAAATGTTTAGGTTAATTGAAGTTAGTGTAACACTACTGACGATCGCAGTCAACCAGCACCTGCTGGCAGGTCGGACCCTTTAGCTCAGCTGGTTAGTGAGGGCGCCTGTTGATCCTATGGTCCAAGGTTCAAATGTTACCCGGTTTCCACGTCATCCCCGTTATATGCCCTCCACTTCCCGCTGTCACTCCCACCGCTGCAGGTGTTGAAGAGCTTGACTCCAAATCACCGCTAATCACCCCCCCCCCCCCCCCCCCCACAGACAAGGGCAGAGGCTCCTCTCCTCCAGGCTGTGAGCCCTTGCAGCCCCGGCAGGCGCACGCTCCATCATCCACCAGGAAAGGTTAAAGAAACATTTTTCCAGCCGTCCCGCTCGGCCTTGGGATTCAGGTTTTTCATACACTCCCCCACTCTGGGAAACGACATTCGGAGGTTCTCCGTTTACGGAACCTTTCCCACTGCTGGGGGGGGGGGGGGGGGGTTGGTGCTCCAGCATGCCTCCCCCCCATGAGACGAGTGCTCAGCCAGGTTTGCGGAGGCGAGAGGCGGGTAAGCCAGCCCTCACCTGCCTGCGGCCTCCGAGTGCAAGGTCTTTCCCGGTGCGCGGATTACGCATGGAGACCGAGTGCACAGTTGCGCAGCCTGTGGCCATGAGTGCACTCTCTGCAGCTAGCAGCGTGCCTGAGTCTCCTGGTGGAAGACGTACACAGTCACTTAAGTAAAAGTAGAAATACCCAAATAAATGAGTACTAAAAAGTAGAGAATTATTTGCTATTGAATGTACTTAAGTATCTAAAGTAAACGTATGCATGCTACATTACTTTTGTGTATTCCAGTGCTTGAGCGCATTCACACCTCGATCCTTTGACCTTTATAAGTTATGCTAAAGCAGTATGTGGTCCAGTTATGCTGCTCTGATTAAAGGTTATGTACTGTTTCCCCTAGGATTTTTTTCAGGGGGGGCGGTAGGCTAGTGTTGTCGCGGGGCGCGCGTGTCACGGATACGTGGTGTCAACAGTGTCCTCATAGACGTGCGCAGTTAGTATCGGTGCACTTCTCTACACTGAGCTGAGATTAAACTATAAATAAATTAGGTAAATAAATATTAAAAACTTATTTACAATTATACATACAGTAGTGACAACACACATATGAACTATTTACAATACAGGGATGCACATATAACACTCATAACTATTTACAACCAGTGTCAGAGCGAGCGCACTCAAGTTGTTCGGAAATTCACAGCGTGCACACTGGACGCTCTGACCGAAGAGTCAGTTTATCAGAGCGGAGCAGATTTTCTGATTGAATTTATTAACCTTAACTAGGGCCCTATGAAATCCGTTTTATCTTTTCCTGTTTTCGGATATGAATTTTCCTGTTTTCGGATTTCTCGGATTAAAATTGTCCTGTTTTCGGATTTCTCAAATTTTATATATTTGACTTTGGATTTAACAAAATCAAAACAATACAAAATTATGTTTTTAACTAACATTAATAACAGTACATCTGCAAACAGTGCCAATGCAGTTCAATGTTCAGTGCCAGTTCAATTACCGTATGAGGTTTATTTTTTTCAATTCAGTTCAGTTCAATGCAGTTCAACTGCCAGTGCAGTGCAATAACTAAATAATAATTAAATAATTAAATATTTACAGAAAAAACTGTAAAATGTCATTTCTTTCAAAGAGATGTCCTTTAAAAGGTTCATGCTTCTCCTCATATCTGGCTGACATCACCATCTGGCCATCCTCAGTAAATACTATCAAACTCCTCTGACCTCATCTGGTCTTTCCAAAGACCAGAGTTGGGACAGGCGCGCGCACACACACACACAGAAAGGGAGAATGTGTGTGTGTGTGCGCGCGTGCGCCCATTAAGCAGACTTAATGATTTTAGAATATCATTAAATCAACTATCCAGTTCGTTTTTATAGTGTAACGTTTGGCTACTTGAAGGAGAGAGAGAGAGACTGAGACTTGTTACGCACAACGCTAGTCAGTCTCGGAATTGTCTCTGAGTTGTCTTGGAATGGATTTGGTAGCTTTTGTCTGCGTCTCCGTAGACCGCGCCGCGCCTACCACACTGTCGTAGTGAAGAATGATTTATATGAAAACCGATTAATGTATAATTTTGCTAGTCTGCTAACGTTACTGTGATTAAAGCAAGCTTAAAAAATTATAAAATAAAATAAAATAAGATTTTTAAATTTTTTAATTGTATTTATTATTATATAAAATAAAATTATGTCTTCATGGATGGCAGGGGGTCCCGTTGGCGGGGAAACACTGAGTTATGCTGCTCTGATTAAAGATTATGTTAAAGTGGTATGTGGTCCAGTTGGCGTCTATACTTTCTACAACGGAGCTCGGTTTCCTGGTTCCTCCGATTGGCCACGACGCCCACGTGACCTCCACTAGCACGCCCCCTTCCTGCCGCGCGTCGCGCTGCGCTCACCAAGCTCCTGCCGCACCCGCCGCGCTCCCAGCTTCCTCAATGAAATGGAAATCGCTACTTTACATCAGGGTGAACGCTGGCTGTTGGTAACACCACCCACTTCAATGACAGGCTCTCATATTTGCGAATGCATAAACTATTAAAAAAATATACCGTTAACTGGAATATGTTGTTTTATGTTGGATTATGTAATTGGTTTGTCATGACAAACCAATAAAATCGCTACTTTACATCAGGCTGAACGCTGTTATGCTGCCACCACCCACTTCAATGACAGAGCTCGGCGCATTACATCAGGCTGAACACCCCCCCCCCCCACCTACCCAAACCTCCTCCAATGTACAGTTTCTACGTCAAATGTATATACTCTTTTTTTTCTGGACTCTTTTCGTATCACAAACAGTACTGTATTTGCAAATCTGGTATGGTCATAAATGTATAGATGTAGCAGTACTGTCTATCTGTATGTCAAGTATGTCATATATGTTTACGATGAATTGAAAATGGGGGACCCTGATGTAAACAAGACGAAAGTCTTTCTCTGGTCTGCATCCCCTTAACAATTGTATGTATTGGGCGGCTACGTGGCGTAGTGGGCAAGGCGCTCGCCACGAAATCTGGAGACGCTGGGCTTGCCTGTTCGAGCCCAGCGCTTCCACATTTGCTTTCAGTTTAGCTGGTCGTCCGTACTAATACACATTGGCCGTATTAGGGGGTGGGAAACTGATGGGTGGGGATCGGGCGTTGTGGACAGCGACTTCCTACAGGTCGGTTGGTGCGCCTGCGCAGTAGAATCAGGAAGTGTCGGGCGGCAGCGTGAGCCTCCCACCCGTTACTCCTCGCCACTGAGAGAGATCGAGCTGCGCAGGTGAAAAGATGCGACTGCTGTTACCTCAAGTACCGGAGGGGGACTTGTGCTATGTATGACTTAGTCCACATTGCAGCCGGCTTGTGGGAGGCAAGAAACAGCGTTCGTGACAGGGGGAGGGTTGAATTGGATGATACGAAATTGGGGATGGGAGAAAATATAGAAAATGGGAGAAAAAAGTGGATAAAATAAAAAACAATTGTATGTATTGAGCTGTACTGTACTGTACCCCATTCTGCAATCTGTTAATAAAGTTTTCAATCAATCAATCAATCAATGCTGCCACCACCCACTTCAATGACAGAGCTCGGCGCATTACATCAGGCTGAACGCTGTTATGCTGTCACCACCCACTTCAATGACAGAGCTCGGCGCGGCAGGAGCTTGGCGCTTGAGGGAAGCTGGCGAGCGCGGCGCGCGGCAGGAAAGGGGGGCGTGCTAGCGAGGGTCACTGTGGGCGTCGTGGCCAATCGGAGGAACCCGGAAAACCGAGCTCCGTTGCAGAAAGTATAGACGCGTCCAGTTGTGCTGCTCTGATTTCTATGCAATTTTTTTTTTAAATACTCACATAAAGTAAAGTATGTACTTAGTAGGGCTGACCCCCCCTATTAGTCGAATAGTCGACTAATCGATCGAAAGGAGCCGTAGTTGACTGCCAACCTCTTAGTCGAATACAAAAATTCATTCTTTCCAAAAGAAGAGGCCTAGAAGCGTGGCTAACGCTAATGGCACGCATACCAGAGGCTAACTGCCTAAGGAAAAACAGGCACAGAGGCACTGAAAGAGGATTTCACCCATCTAATGAACACACTAGACTAGACAAATATCAAGATGTATCCATCAGTGGACCAATTGCATGCTTTTTGCAGAGGACAAGAAGCCTTCAGTCAGACATTAAGCACCCCCACAGCCCAACTGGAATGATGATTTTTTTTATTTTATTTTTTTTAATTATCCTTTTATTTTTTGACTAATAGTATCGACTATCGGCTAATTTCGGCCAATCATAGTCGACTATCCAAATCCTTAGTCGGGGACAGCCCTAGTACTTAGGTACAGTACTTGAGTAAAAAATACTTAATCTACTGTATATTCAACCCACATGTCTCCAAACGCCTTCCTGATAAAAACACTCTTAACAATATCCTCGGTTGTCCTTGTGCCCTTCACGGTGTAAACTAAGCCTGAAAGGAGCGAAGCCTTCATTGTGCTTCTCGAACTTCTCATTTAAACTCCGGTTAGGCTTAGGAGGGCGGGGAGAGGAAATCCATGCCTACATGGTCATGTTTAATTCCCTTCATCATTTCTCAACTGGAATGGGTGGAAATTGCTCCTCGCCATCAGCAACTTTGCTCATTAGGAGCTCGGAGAACATTAAATATTTCTATTTAAAAATGACTCCCCCACAATTCCCAAAAGCCTATTTTACGCCTCTCCAGTAAGTGGATTAAACTGAATTAAAAATTGAGGAAGAAGAAAAAAAGAGAGAGAGAGACTTTTTTCGTAGCACCTTTTTATGGTTGGTGTAATATATCCGATGTACAGGCGAGTGTGAGCGGCGCTGCAGAATATACCTTTTAGGGAGAGTGGACTAATTGATTTAGCTCACTTCACACTTCAAAGTGGACGGCACTGAGAAGATTGACAATAAAGTCAGACAGTTTTGAGTTCTGGTGCCTATCCACCAGCCAAGCCGGCGTTACTGAGTCTGCTTTTTGCTGTTCGTCTCTCTCTTTTTCCCAGTGTGTCCTCATTAAACCTGTCTTATCGACGGCCAAAGGGTCTCGGCCTCAAATCAATCCTGTCTGCTCTCTCCAAAACACATTATGTTCCTCTACCAGTATGTGTATATGGCTATATGTATTTATTTGTTTTATGTTTTGCAGTTGAATCATTTCAAAAGCAGTATTATGTTAGTATAGGCTGTCAAGAAAAGTAGAGATGTAGTGAGCCCCCCACCCCCCATAACTCAGACAAAGTAATATCCCCATATCTCTCTCTCTCTTCTCTCTCTCTCCTCTCTCTCCTCTCTCTCCTCTTCTCTCTCTCTCTCTCTCTTCTCTCTCCTCTCCTTCTCTCCTCTCTCTCTCTCTCTCTCTTCTTCTCTCTCTCTCTCTCTCATCTCTTCTCTCTCTCTCTCTCCTATCGCTCTCTCTCCTCCGCTCTCTCTCTCTCTCTCTCCCCTCTCTCTCTCTCTCTCTCTCTCTCTCTCTCTCTCTCTCTCTCTCTCTCGTGTGTGTGTGCGTGTGTGTGTGTGTGTGTGTGTGTGCATTCATATGAATATCCTATTAGTCTTTGTTCTGTAGTTTGTTACTATTCCGTCATGTAAGCCATACATATTTGGGTATGACACTTGGTCTTGGCATATTATATGTAACATTAAAACTTTCAGTGTGTTTGTCCAACATACATTTGCAAAGCAACACAACTCATTTCAACACACAGAGAGTGTACTAGGATTGTTCCACACCAACATTGTCGACCATTTCCATGGTCACAGCAAGTAATCTTTCTTTTGTGTCTGTGGTGTTTTTTGTTGTTGTTTTTTTCTGGTTTGGT
>NC_140171.1:23886144-23932155 GCF_963971535.1 Notolepis coatsorum
GAGCAGCCGTCTTAGTGAACATTGGAAATATTTCACCCACAAGTACAACCCTGCTTAGCAACACAATGTTGTCGTAACTAAGATGTGAGCTGAAAAGAATGATGATGTTCATGATTCGTGAGACATTTCCCGGGTTGAAGATGACGGTGCTGTTGTGTTACAAGGTATCGTTCTCTCTGACCAATCAGTGGTCTGCAGTTACAAGTTATCGTTCTCTCTGATCAATCAGTGGTCTGCAGTTACAAGTTATCGTTCTCTCTGATCAATCAGTGGTCTGCAGTTACAAGTTATCATTCTCTCTGACCAATCAGTGGTCTACAGTTACAAGTTATCATTCTCTCTGACCAATCAGTGGTCTGCAGTGTCGCCTCGCTCACTGGGAACCCAAACGGAGGTGATAACAGAAACTTTGGCAATGAAAACCAAAAAAAGAGAGTCGACTCGAGCCAGTACTATGTAGCGTGAAAGCGCCATAAATGATAGCACTAGCGAAAATGCATTTCTAAACTCATGTTGAGCCATGGATATGTATGAGCCGCTCAGTATTCCAATCAGGTCCCCAAATCACCTCCCTAACAGCCCAGGTGCGCTGCACACACACAACAACCACACACAACCACACACACACACACACACACACACACACACACCACACACACACACACACACACACACACACACACACACACACACACACACACACACACACACACACACACACACACACACACACACACACACACACACACACACACACACACACACACACACACACACACACACACACACACTCAGTAGTCGGACGTGATGAGGCCCTCTCTCAATTTCCGTCTATTGTGTGTGATGATGATGCGGAAGGCGGCCTCGGTCTAAGTGACTTAACAGATGGCCAACTCAGAGCAGTGGGAGAGAGGAGGCGAAGCCAGGCGGGGGGTAAAGGCAAAGCGCTGACAAGGGTTTGTATAGCGCTCATCAGTAAGGGCTGCTTGGTATAAGACAGTTTAGCTGAGGTTAGGCCGTCGGAGAGGGAGGAAGGGGGGAGGGGCCTGAGGGCGGGAGAGGCGAGCATCAGTCTTAAATCATAGAGGGGGTGGAAAGCCTTCTGGTTAGACTTGGCAACACCCCCCCCCCCCCCTCTGAGGCTGACACAAATCATAGCCCTGACACACACACACACCCCACCCCACACCCCCTCCTGAGTTTGAAGGCTGACGTTGCACCCCACAATTCACTGTGCTTTGTTTCGCTCGTTTTGGGCTTTTGTTTCCACGTCTAGTTTAATTATGTCGTCTAAAGTGAGACGTTCCTCGCCGTGAAATTGAGGTTTCCCTGTTTCTTTTCTTTCTCTTTTTTGTCTTGCATCAAAAACTTGCATCAAATTCCAAAATGTTTAGGTTAATTGAAGTTAGTGTAAAACTACTGACGATCACAGTCAACCAGCGCCTGCTGGCAGGTCGGACCGTTTAGCTCAGCTGGTTAGTGAGGGCGCCTGTTGATCCTATGGTCCAAGGTTCAAATGTACCCGGTTTCCACGTCATCCCCGTTATATGCCCTCCACTTCCCGCTGTCACTCCCACCGCTGCGGGTGTTGAAGAGCTTGACTCCAAATCACCGCTAATCACCCCCCCCCCCCCACAGACAAGGGCAGAGGCTCCTCTCCTCCAGGCTGTGAGCCCTTGCAGCCCCGGCAGGCGCACGCTCCATCATCCACCAGAAAAGGTTAAAGGAAACATTTTTCCAGCCGTCCCGCTCGGCCTTGGGATTCAGGTTTTTCATACACTCCCCCACTCTGGGAAACGACATTCGGAGGTTCTCCATTTACGGAACCTTTCCCACTGCTGGGGGGGGGGGGGGGTTAGTGCTCCAGCATGCCTCCCTCCCATGAGACGAGCGCTCAGCCAGGTTTGCGGAGGCGAGAGGCGGGTAAGCCAGCCCTCACCTGCCTGCGGCCTCCGAGTGCAAGGTCTCTCCCGGTGCGCGGATTACGCATGGAGACCGAGTGCACAGTTGCGCAGCCTGTGGCCATGAGTGCACTCTCTGCAGCTAGCAGCGTGCCTGAGTCTCCTGGTGGAAGTCACTTAAGTCACTTAAGTAAAAGTAGAAAATACCAAATAAAGGAGTACTAAAAAGTAGAGAATTATTTGCTATTGAATGTACTTCATTCAGAAACTAGAAACTAAACTTAGGTATCTAAAGTAAACGTATGCATGCTACATTGCTTTTGTGTATTCCAGTGCTTGAGCGCATTCACACCTCAACCTTGACCTTTATAAGTTATGTTAAAGCAGTATGTGGTCCAGTTATGCTGCTCTGATTAAAGGTTATGTACTGTTTCCCCTAGGATTTTTTCAGGGGGGGGGCGGTAGGCTAGTGTTGTCGCGGGGCGCGCGTGTCACGGATACGTGGTGTCAACAGTGTCCTCATAGACGTGCGCAGTTAGTATCGGTGCACTTCTCTACACTGAGCTGAGATTAAACTATAAATAAATTAGGTAAATAAATATTAACAACATAAATTAACTTATTTACAATTATACAGTACATACAGTAGTGACAACACACATATGAACTATTTACAATACAGTGATGCACATATAACACTCATAACTATTTACAACCAGTGTCAGAGCGAGCGCACTCAAGTTGTTCGGAAATTCACAGAGTGCACACTGGACGCTCTGACCGAAGAGTCAGTTTATCAGAGCGGAGCAGATTTTCTGATTGAATTTATTAACCTTAACCTGTTCCACCCCAGGTGAAATCTGCATAAAATGTATACCTAGGTAAATGGAATATTGCTCCACTTCTACAAGGGCTATTTGCATATTCTTGGTATCTAGGAACATCTATGGACCTCAATGAATGTATTCTCAGTGTCAGAAATATTGTGTCTATTACTAGGCTTGCTTAAATTCTGATGAAACAAAGGAAAATATGAATTATAATTTTTCTTTTCATCTTTGACAGTGAATAAAACCATGATAATAATGACCAAACTTAAAAAACTGCCACTGAGCTAATTCAGTACCCTCTTGAGATCATGTGTACAAAAGATCTAAGGAAATTAATAAAGGGAAGATGATAAAATTGAAGGTTTTGTATATACAGTACTGAATTCTCCCATCCGGACCAATGCAATTTGAAATATTATTATAGAATATAGAATATATGCTTATACATTACCTTATTATAGCCAATTCGCACATTTATATATATATATACATATAGTATCTATATACATATAGTATCTTTCAAATGGCCGAGTTCAATTTGGATATAGTATCACCAGGCATGCATAATAACATATACAGATATTTAATGTAATCGACTGTACTTTTTTATTTCTCCCACAGTGTAATCATTTTGTAACTAATTTCAGATCTAATTATTCCTACATGATTACAATAGTGTGGAGAAACTGACTGCGTTTCAATATTTGTCAAAAACGTTACCTTTTGTAGCTTATTATCGCGAATCATAACAATTATTGATATGATTCATTCAGAACGCCGAACTTTGAACGACCATAGCGGACCACAGGAAGTGTAGATTTGAGAAATTCCGACGCTGGCAGATAGCTGGCGAGGCGCTCTTCAAAACTACAATTCCCATGGTTCAACATTTCCATTTCCGCTTCCGCGTCAAAAACGCGAGTGAAAAATAAAAACTTAAAATGATATAAACTCACTTTTAACCTATTGCTAAACTATTGCCAACCTAACGTTTTACATTCTACATGTATTTGTGACATAGTAGTGATAATAATACTTGAAAACGTTTGATTTTAAAAACGTTAATTTATTGCATCACTCATAAAAATATTAATATATGATAATAATGTCAAAAAGGGGTCGGTACCGTCCCTGTGGGGTGGAACAGGTTGGGCCCTATGAAATCCGTTTTATCTTTTCCTGTTTTCGGATATGAATTTTCCTGTTTTCGGATTTCTCGGATTAAAATTGTCCTGTTTTCGAATTTCTCAAATTTTATATATTTTACTTTGGATTTAACAAAATCAAAACAATACAAAATTATGTTTTTAACTAACATTAATAACAGTACATCTGCAAACAGTGCCAATGCAGTTCAATGTTCAGTGCCAGTTCAGTTACAGTATGAGGTTTATTTCAACTGCAAAGTGCAGTGCAATAACTAAATAATAATTAAATAAGACAAAATAATAATTTGTTTAAAAGAAATCAGAAAAAAACTGTAAAATGTCATTTCTTTCAAAGAGATGTCCTTTAAAAGGTTCATGCTTCTCCTCATATCTGGCTGACATCACCATCTGGCCATCCTCAGTAAATACTATCAAACTCCTCTGACCTCATCTGGGCCCTATTCCCCGTACCTGGTTCAACTAAGTCGATCAAGAGTCCCATTATCCAGATTCAATTAACCCGATGTTTGAAGCCGGGATTTTCCTGTTCCTCGAAGGTGGATTCAGTCTCGTTAACTCGAACCAGACTTGAGACCCAGGATAAGTGCGCGCGGCCGCTTCAGTTGAAAAGCCAGCAAGTATCGATAGCAGAAATCCTGATTTTCTAACGGCATTGATTGATTAATTGATTTAAAACTTTATTAACAGATTGCAGTACGGCTCAATAGCCTCGCCGACAAGTTAAATGCATAATCTATAGGCTAATTTTAAATCCCGCATTACCCCAATCAATCAGATTATATTTCTTTAAACTTGCCTGCTGGCAGTAGGTTTATGGAATGGATAATCAAATGAGATCTTGCTAGTGAAAATAATTAGTTCAACTGTTTCAGAATAAGGATACGGCTCTCTTACCCATTGATTGATGTATGGTGGATGTTTTACTAATCTGCACTGTGGTGTGACGGTTGGTCATTTTGACTTTCACGCAGACGGCCCGGGTTCGAATCCCACTTCTTCTAGTCTTTTTCTTCTTTTTGCAATGTAGGAATAATTCTATTTGGTGCACGTTGAGAGCTATATAAAGAATGACATCCTCAATGCATGTAGATTTATAATATTTTAACTTAAAACTAGGCTACTTTTGCGTATAATCATTAATATTATATTCCAAAAAGATTATATTGGAAACGCGGGGTCTCGAACTCGGGTCGCCCACTTGCCAGGAGCGAACACTGGCCGTTGCACCACTGTGCCAGACGGGATATATCCATTGTGTATCCATCAATGCACAAGAGACCCGTGTTTCGAATATTTTTCTTTTGAATGAAGTTTTATCTCTTTATTCTCAAATGCATTAATGTGACGTCAACGGCTGATTCAATTTCTCAAATCCGTCAAACAGCGCATCTCATCAGACATTTTAATCCCAGTTACAATATCACACAAAAACCACAATCCACGCATAGACACTTCAATTTTATGCTTGAATGAAACACAATCCGGGCGCTTCGTTAAGCAAATCTACAGCGGAGAATATATGAAACTAATCAGAGCCAAACGGCCGATAGGTTTCATTAATTAAAAATATCCCCGCGGGATTCACATTTGCAATGCGCCGTTATTAAAATAACCACATGCAGCGTGTATCGCGACTCCGAGCGCCGTATATGACGTGCATTATTTTATTTAGGACAAAGTAAATCTATAGGCTCAATATGATTTATTATCAGCATTTAGTTCTATTATTATACATTTCAAAAGCCCCCTCTAGGAAAACGAAGCACAAAAACATAATTCAGAATGGTATAATGGTTCTAGACTGTGAGAAATATTTCAGGGAGCGAGCTGGCATTTCTTTGCGGGGGCGTGGCCATGGTTCATCCAGCTAACTGAACTAAACCCTGCTCCCGACCAGGCTCAAACTTTTTGATCTGTTGTCATGGTGATTTAGACAATCGAGCGTCGGGGAACAGAAAGGTCCGGCTTAAGTCAGGCTATGCTGGAGATTATCTGGCTAACTCAGTTAGCCAGGTACAGTACGGGGAACGGGGCCCAGGTCTTTCCAAAGACCAGAGTTGGGACAGGCGCGTGCACACACACACACACAGAAAGGGAGAATGTGTGTGTGTGTGCGCGCGCGCGCCCATTAAGCAGACTTAATGATTTTAGAATATCATTAATCAACTATCCAGTTCGTTTTATAGTGTAACGTTTGGATACTTGAAGGAGAGAGAGAGAGAGACTGAGACTTGTTACGCACAACGCTAGTCAGTCTCGGAATTGTCTCTGAGTTGTCTCGGAATGGATTTGGTAGCTTTTGTCTGCGTCTCCGTAGACCGCGCCGCGCCTACCACACTGTCGTAGTGAAGAATGATTTATAGGAAAACCGATTCATGTATAATTTTGCTAGTCTGCTAACGTTACTGTGATTAAAGCAAGCTTAAAAAATTATAAAATAAAATAAAATAAGATTTTTAAATTTTTTAATTGTATTTATTATTATATAAAATAAAATTATGTCTTCATGGGTGGCGGGGGTCCCGTTGGCGGGGAAACACTGAGTTATGCTGCTCTGATTAAATATTATGTTAAAGTGGTATGTGGTCCAGTTGGCGTCTATACTTTCTACAACGGAGCTCAGTTTCCTGGTTCCTCCGATTGGCCACGACGCCCACGTGACCTCCGCTAGCACGCCCCCTTCCTGTCGTGCGCCGCGCTGCGCTCGCCAAGCTCCAGCCGCGCCCGCCGCGCTCCCAGCTTCCTCAATGAAATAGAAATCGCTACTTTACATTAGGGTGAACGCTGGCTGTTGGTAACACCACCCACTTCAATGACAGGCTCTCATATTTGCGAATGCATAAACTATTAAAAAAATATACCGTTAACTGGAATATGTTGTTTTTTTACACTTATGTTGGATTATGTAATTGGTTTGTCATGACAAACCAATAAAATCGCTACTTTACATCAGGCTGCCACCACCCACTTCAATGACAGAGCTCGGCGCATTACATCAGGCTGAACACCCCCCCCCACCCCCCCCCCCCACCTACCCAACCTCCTCCAATGTACAGTTTCTACATCAAATGTATATATTCTTTTTTTCTGGACTCTTTTCGTATCACAAACAGTACTGTATTTGCAAATCTGGTATGTCATAAATGTATAGATGTAGCAGTACTGTCTATCTGTATGTCAAGTATGTCATATATGTTACGATGAATTGAAAATGGGGGACCCTGATGTAAACAAGACGAAAGTCTTTCTCTGGTCTGCATCCCCTTAACAATTGTATGTATTGAGCTGTACTGTACTGTACCCATTCTGCAATCTGTTAATAAAAAGTTTTCAATCAATCAATCAATCAATGCTGCCACCACCCACTTCAATGACAGAGCTTGGCGTATTACATCAGGCTGAACGCTGTTATGCTGCCACCACCCACTCAATGACAGAGCTCGGCGCGGCAGGAGCTTGGCGCTTGAGGAAGCTGGCGAGCGCGGCGCGCCGTCAGGAAGGGGGCGTGCTAGCGGAGGTCACGTGGGCGTCGTGGCCAATCGGAGGAACCCGGAAACCGAGCTCCGTTGTAGAAAGTATAGACGCGTCCAGTTGTGCTGCTCTGATTTCTATGCAAATTTTACTCACGTAAAGTAAAGTATGTACTTAGTAGGGCTGACCCCCCTATTAGTCGAATAGTTGACTAATCGATCGAAAGGAACCGTAGTTGACTGCCAACCTCTTAGTCGAATACAAAAATTCATTCTTTCCAAAAGAAAAGAGGCCTAGAAGCGTGGCTAACGCTAATGGCACGCATACCAGAGGCTAACTGCCTAAGAAAACAGGCACAGAGGCACTGAAAGAGGATTTCACCCATCTAATGAACACACTAGACTAGACAAATATCAAGATGTATCCATCAGTGGACCAATTGCATGCTTTTGCAGAGGATAAGAAGCCTTCCGTCAGACATTAAGCACCCCCACAGCCCAACTGGAATGATGATTTTTTTATTTTATTTTTTTTAATTATCCTTTTATTTTTTCGACTAATAGTCGACTATCGGCTAATTTCGGCCAATCATAGTCGACTATCCAAATCCTTAGTCGGGGACAGCCCTAGTACTTAGGTACAGTACTTGAGTAAAAAATACTTAATCTACTGTATATTCAACCCACATGTCTCCAAACGCCTTCCTGATAAAAACACTCTTAACAATATCCTCGGTTGTCCTTGTGCCTTCACGGTGTAAAGCCTGAAAGGAGCGAAGCCTTCATTGTGCTTCTCGAACTTCTCATTTAAACTCCGGTTTAGGCTTAGGAGGGCGGGGAGAGGAAATCCATGCCTACATGGTCATGTTTAATTCCCTTCATCATTTCTCAACTGGAATGGGTGAAATTGCTCCTCGCCATCAGCAACTTTGCTCATTAGGAGCTCGGAGAACATTTAAATATTTCTATTTAAAAATGACTCCCCCACAATTCCCAAAAGCCTATTTTACGCCTCTCCAGTAAGTGGATTAAACTGAATTAAAAATTGAGGAAGAAGAAAAAAAGAGAGAGAGAGACTTTTTCGTAGCACCTTTTATGGTTGGTGTAATATATCCGATGTACAGGCGAGTGTGAGCAGCGCTGCAGATATACCTTTTAGGGAGAGTGGACTAATTGATTTAGCTCACTTCACACTTCAAAGTGGACGGCACTGAGAAGATTGACAATAAAGTCAGACAGTTTGAGTTCTGGTGCCTATCCACCAGCCAAGCCGGCGTTACTGAGTCTGCTTTTTGCTGTTCGTCTCTCTCTTTTTCCCAGTGTGTCCTCATTAAACCTGTCTTATCGACGGCCAAAGGGTCTCGGCCTCAAATCAATCCTGTCTGCTCTCCCAAAACACATTATGTTCCTCTACCAGTGTGTGTATATATATGGCTATATGTTTTTTTTTTTCTTTTATGTTTTGCAGTTGAATCATTTCAAAAGCAAGTATTATGTTAGTATAGGCTGTCAAGAAAAGTAGAGATGTAGTGAGCCCCCACCCCCCATAACTCAGACAAAGTAATATCCCCATATCTGTCTCTCTCTCTCTCTCTCTCTCTCTCTCTCTCTCTCTCTCTCTCTCTCTCTCTCTCTTTCTCTCTCTCTCTCTCTCTCTCTCTCTCTCTCATCTCTCTCTCTCTCTCTCTCTCTCTCTCTCTCTCCTCTCTCTCTCTCTCTCTCTCTCTCTCTCTCGTGTGTGTGTGCGTGTGTGTGTGTGTGTGTGTGTGTGCATTCATATGAATATCCTATTAGTCTTTGCTCTGTAGTTTGTTACTATTCCGTCATGTAAGCCATACATATTTGGGTATGACACTTGGTCTTGGCATATTATATGTAACATTAAAACTTTCAGTGTGTTTGTCCCACATACATTTGCAAAGCAACACAACTCATTTCAACACACAGAGAGTGTACTAGGATTGTTCCACCAACATTGTCGACCATTTCCATGGTCACAGCAAGTAATCTTTCTTTTGTGTCTGTGGTGTTTTTTGTTGTTGTTTTTTCTTCTGGTTTGGTTTTGTTTCCCTCCACGCTGATTTGACGGGTTTCCGTGTTATAGTGTTGTCCTTGTTCGCTTACGCACATGCACTTAGACACACACACACACACACACACACACACACACACACACACACACACACACACACACACACACACACACACACACACACACACACACACACACACACATACACACACACACACACACACACACACACACACACACACACACACACACACACACATACACACACACACACACACACACACACACACACACACACACACACACCACACACACACACACACACCACACACACACACACACACACACACACACACACACACACACACACACACACACTGATCGGTGTGACAGACAGGCCAATCTCCCTGTAGCATAAACCAAGGTGAAACCGCTAATTGGCGTGCGGTGTGAGTGAACAGGACCCCATCCCTGGGAAAGGGGGAGAGACCCTGCCACTGACTAATATTTCCGATGCAAAGAGTGTGTGTCCTTGTCTCCTTGACTGGACCAGGCGCACGCCCATCAGCGTCCTGTCAGGACTCAGGGTTGTTGTTTTTCTCATCTCACCTTTCCTCATTGATAAGTGTTTACCCTTCAGGGAAAGGCAGATACTGTACCTAAAGACTATGTATGATGGATCTCACCATCTCTGTCCCCCTCCCTCTCTCTCTCTCTCTCTCTCTCTCTCTCTCTCTCTCTCTCTCTCTCTCTCTCTCTCTCTCTCTCTCTCTCTCTCTCTCTCTCCCTCTCCCTCTCTCTTTCTCTTTCTACCTACCTGTCATCCGTTTCTCCGTGCAGTCATGCCCCGTTTCGCCGAGCAGGTGGAGGTGGCCATCGAGGCCCTGAGCACGAACCCCCCACAGGCCTTTGAGGAGAACGAGTTCATCGACGCCTCCCGCCTGGTCTACGACGGCGTCCGCGACATCAGGAAAGCCGTCCTCATGATACGGGTACGTCCGGGTTCTATTTTCGGGAGGGGAATGAAACGAATGTGCTCACCGGGGCGTCCGTGTGCTCTAGAGAGGTCTGAGCACTCGGTACCTCTGGCTCGGTCAGTCTTCCCTACGAACAAGGTTGGCGGTGTTCGTGGGACGGGAAGCCGGTGGGGGTATGCATCTGACTGACAGTAGGACAGCATGTGGTAGTCTACACCCTCCCCAGAAAGACTGTAGGACAGCATGTGGTAGTCTACACCCTCCCCAGAAAGACTGTAGGACAGCATGTGGTAGTCTACTCCCTCCCCAGACCGACTGTAGGACAGCATGTGGTAGTCTACACCCTCCCCAGACCGACTGTAGGACAGCATGTGGTAGTCTACACCCTCCCCAGACCGACTGTAGGACAGCGTGTGGTAGTCTACTCCCTCCGGAGACTGACAGTAGGACAGCATGTGATATAGTCTACGCCCTCCCCAGACCGACAGTAGGACAGCATGTGGTAGTCTACGCCCTCCCCAGACCGAAAGTAGGACAGCATGTGGTAAGCTACGCCCTCCACAGACCGACAGTAGGACAGCATGTGGTAAGATACGCCCTCCACAGACCGACAGTAGGACAGCGTGTGATAGTCTACACACCCTCCCCAGACCAACAGTAGGTCAGCGCAACGACCGGGAAGGTAATTGGCATAATGACTAAATGGGGGGATGGGAGAAAAATGTCAAAAGCTGATCGCCAAGTGCTGTAAAATGAAAATGTTAACTTCTCTCTGGCTACTGGTATTCACCCCATGTAGTGAAAAATTATGTTTTAGCAATCATTAAGCATTAAAGTCCTTCTATCTATATATCCTTCTATCTATATATATATATATATAACAATACATGGCTACGGATTGAAGAGAGAGATGGCATATTTTTAATGCGGGGGGAGGGGTTGGGGGCTCCTGCGTGCACTGGATTTCCCGCGAGACGAGCACTCAGGCGAGAACGGGTACGATTACGGGGAGACGGAGTGCATAACCGGGCAGCCTGTGGCGACGAGTGCACTCTCTCCAGCGTGCGGCAAGCAGCCAGCCTCCTGGCATCTACTGTATATGCAACCCACATATCTCCAGCAGTGGAAAGTAACTATTTCTACTCAAGTACTGTACTTAAGTACAATTTTCGAGCTACTTCGAGCTAATTTTAGGGAACTTTATAATTTTACTCCACTACATCTGAACCCATCAGTTACTACAGTGTAGTTACTTTGAAGAAAAAGATTTTGCATAGAAAACATTGGCAGAAGACGATATACTTTCACATTTGAAGCGTGCAAACTGCAATAGAGGACGCCTAATTGCTTTTACCAACGCGTTCGTGTTTCCGCGTCTCTGATTGGCCAGGTCATGTGACATGTACGCCCAATCGTGAGACCACAAGTTTCTACACTGGTTAAGCTTAGGCGCTCTTTCGAAGTTGGTTAAGGTTAGAGTTTGTCTTAGAGCATGGCGATAGAACGCCTGCCCTGATTCCAAACTCTAACCTTAACCAACTGCGAAAGAGTCGCCTAAGCTTAACCAGTGATAGGCGTTAGGTAGTTTGCAGGCTGTTCGACCCGGAAATAGGCGCAGAACTTGCCGTCCCACGATTGGCGCACATGTCACATGACCTGGCCAATCAGAGCGCAAAACGGGAACCCGGAAACACGAACGCGTTGGTAAAAGCATAGACGCATAGAGGACTTAATCAGAGCAGCATAACTGGACCACATACCACTCCACATGCATTGGAGGAGGCGTGTGGTACTCTCTACACCCTCCCCAGACTGACAGTAGGGCATTTCCCCGTATTTTCTGATGAAAGTTTCACTATGCTTCGATTTCCTGATCTCTGAACACCGGCACTCAGAACTGAGTTGCGCTCCGTTTCACTTCATTATTCAGTCTTAAAGTGCTTCCAGTCTGGCCCATTCTATTATTCTGGTCAACAGAGACCTGATTGGTATAAGTAGAGTCTGCCTAGTAATGGACACTGATTGGCCCAGTTGGAATTTCAACCCGGCACCAATCAGGGCTGAAGGACCAGAACATGAACCACTTCAAAAGTGTATTAGAACTAGCTACTGAAGTGGCAGAGGCAAGGCAACTCGACCTGACCTGTATATTTTAACCATTTTCAACAAGTTGTTGTAGGTGTGTCAGGTCGCCTAAACATGTTTTTACTGAAAAGAAAACACTCAGTCCTGTTATAAGATAAGATAAGATAAGATAAGATAAGATAAGATAAGGTAAGATATTCCTTTATTGATCCCCTTGGGGAAATTCGGGAATCTCAATGGGCTGTTTGTTTCTGTGCCTGTAACGAGGACAGAAAACAAACTTTCTGTGAGTCAGTCTCCCATTCTTTGTTAATGGAGCAGCTCCAGACTTGAATAATTGATGACATCACACGTTTGAGTCTTACTTCCCTGGTGTTCTGGCTTTGGGAGAGAGTAGCTCATGTTCCCAAATATTGATTGAAGTGTCTTAGGCCATGGAAATAACATATCAGAATGTTTCCTTTGAGTGACGTCCCCTTTTAAGTCTGTCTATGGCCTACCCTGCAAATTCAAAACTCATACAGTATCTTGAATCTCCATTTGGGTTTATTTGATAGATACAGTCATTTATAAACAGTATGTGTATGATGCTTGGCTGACGGCCATCTAAAGGTTTTAGAGGCGCTACAACCTCCTCCCTGGATCCAGAAAGAAACGAGGAAGGTTTATAGAAGAACAGTAGCGCTCAGTTCAGAAATCGCACGTTATTGCCTCTGACAGGTTAATCAATATTTTTTTGACCACAAGCATATTTCTTCCAAAGCTTCAAAACGCGTGTAGGTAAAGCCTTCTAAGAATAGGGCCGCCGGTTTTTCATATCTTCAGTCGGGTCACATGACCCACATAAACTCCACTAAAGGCTTAAGAGGCTAAAGCGATCATCACGCACATCATCAACCATCTCCTCCTCCTCCGTCTCTGTCTCTCTCTCTGCGAGGCTGAGACGTCAGGGGGGGTGGGTTTGTTGACAGGATAAACACGTACTCTCTTTGTTTCAGGCTATAGAGGACGGCGGCGGATGTGGTCTAATACAAATGAGCCGTCCGGGGGGGCGTGAGGAAAAACGACGCGGTTGAACGTCTGAAAAAACAGTGGGATTCAACACTAAAGCGTTCCGTCAGCAGCAGGCATACATACATACGATGTGTGTCTTCTCCATGAGACCGGCGTTACGTCACGTGCAGTGATCCAATGCGTCGGGCCCCGGCGCTCTGAGATCCGCTTACCGCGTTGTCTGTATTCCCTCTGCGTTTTATTATTATTATTTATTTTTACTTGGCCGGGCCCTTCTCTCATGACCGCCGTGATTCATTTATTTAGGTTTATGGAGTTTGGAAAGTTTCCACGCTGCAGCTGTGAGGAGGGAAAAAAGAGATCTAATTATGGAGCATAATTTGATGTTGGTAAATAATGTAAAACAGGCGGCTTTGAACTGCCAGGGGCCAACTGGCCCCGTAATCTCCTCCAAGTTCAATTAGGTTCTGAAGCTACAACTTGAAGGATCCCCAGGATGATGCCTGTTATGCAACCTCACAATCCTCACCGACGGAACGCCAGCACTGCATGGAAATGCTTCTTTGTTGTGCGCGTGTTTGTGTGTGTCCCTGTAATGTTTGCCCTAAGGCAAGCCGGGTTAGTGGTCCTATAGAAATCTTCCAGCAGAGCCCTTGGCGACACAACAAGCACTGGCTTAGGAAAGCAATTCTCCATAGTGCTTTGAACATTTGAACTTTTTTTCTCACTTTTAATGAAATTTCGACGAAGGTTAGATCTCTTTCTTTCTTTCTTTTTTTCTTTCTTTCTTTCTTTCTTTCTTTCTTTCTTTCTTTCTTTCTTTCTTTCTTTCTTTCTTTCTTTCTTTCTTTCTTTCTTTCTTTCTTTCTTTCTTTCTTTCTTTCTTTCTTTCTTTCTTTCTTTCTTTCTTTCTTTCTTTCTATCTATCTTTCTTTCTTTCTTTCTTTCTTTCTTTCTTTCTTTCTTTCTTTCTTTCTTTCTTTCTTTCTTTCTTTCTTTCGTTCTTTCTATCTATCTATCTATCTTTCTTTCTTTCTTTCTTTCTTTCTTTCTTTCTTTCTTTCTTTCTTTCTTTCTTTCTTTCTTTCTTTCTTTCTTTCTTTCTTTCGTTCTTTCTTTCGTTCTTTCTTTGTTCTTTCTTTTGTTCTTTCGTTCTTTCTTTTGTTCTTTCGTTCTTTCTTTTGTTATTTCGTTCTTTCTTTCTTTCTTTCTTTCTTTCTTTCTTTCTTTCTTTCTTTCTTTCTTCCGTGCCAGGTGACAGATCTAAAGCAACAGTTATTGGGAGGTGTACCGCAACTGAACAATAACACCAGACAACAACGACAACAACAGCAATATAAACAATTTACACATTCGCTCAGAATCTTGATTGAACCAGCTAATAATGAAGCCCCGAGGCCAGAACAAAACAATATATAGATTATGTATTAAAGATGCAAATTGTCACTGTGCGACTCACCTCACCATTGTGCGCAGATACAGAGAAACAGCGTTGACTGGTTACCCGTCCCAGACAGCCTTTGCTGTTTCCATCTTCCCGTTTGAAAGGAAGAGGACACAGGGGCAGACGGAGTGTCCTTATGTCTCAAAAGAGGACCGTTATGAGGAAATATGAGTACAAGAAGTCAAAAGGTAAAACCATCTTCATACGAAGAATAATCCGTATTACACACCCTGCATAGGACTGTGAGCCACATATATATAATACACGCATATAATATGTATGGAACCCACGGTGAAGTCCTGAGTAAATAAGTAAATGCAAATAAATAAAGAGAAGATCTTTATTATCACAACATAAAATAATAAAGAAAATAGATAATTGATATGAAACACAATGTTCTCACATTCACACTATAGCGCAATATAATGAGATCCCTGTTTGCATTGTCCCTTATTTACAGTACATGTGTTCCATGCAGTTAGCCGCTTCGTTACAGTGTAACATATTTCTTGACTATAATGAAATATAAGAAATATGTTATTTATGCTTTGCTCACTGCTGACTTTCATTATAGTCCCTCTGCGCCACCTTAGCAACTGCTTGACAACCACCTGTAATTTGACTGATGCCAGTGACAATGACCCAGAGAGCTAACTTCATGCTAGCAAGCCGTTTTGTCAATAACCCGACAGTATGTTTGACGAAAAGGCTGGCTTGCTTTTCTTACTTTTCTTTGACGTCAAATATGCGTGGTAGCTATAAAATGGTAAATGGTGCATTTATATAGCAGCTTTTATCCAAAACGCTTAATTTTCTGTTCCTCACATTCACCCATTCACTCACACATTCACACACCGATGGCGGAGGCGACCATGCAAGGTACCAACCTGTTCAGCAATTAGGGGTTAAGGACACTTCGACACACTGCCCGGGAGGAGTGGGAATCGAACCGAGAACCTTCCGATTACCAGACGACCGCTCTACCTCCTGATCCACTGTCACGACAGTCAGCCGTGGCCTCAGGCACAGTCATGGTTGCGAGTTGAATTGTGAGGACACTATGTTGCTAGGAGATTAGCTCAAGCCCTTTATTCCCATGAAGGTCAAATCATCCTGATTTAAAAAATATTGTACAGAGGAATTGACAACATTTAGATCAAATGAATAAACACATATTTAGTGAAAATGATGATAGATGAATTAATAAAAAAAACGAATAATAAATAGGATAGACGTATACATGTGGGTGTCATACAGTACGTGCACACAGGCACGTGCACACATAGAGCCCAAGGGGTGCTTGAGCACCTGCCCTTTTGAGCCTCATAAAAAAAGTGCCCTTTAAAAAAAGAAAAAAAAATATATATATATATTTCTTTTTACCGTTATGCATATAGACTGCCCTTCCAACGGAAAAATGTCAGGATAGAATCAAAATATTAGGTAAAGAGAGAGAGATGCCCCATTTTCCATTGCAGTTTGCACGGCCTCCTCAGCGTGCCTCTCGACGGACCTATATATTTTATGCATAGCGTGGGTGATGATGATGATGATGATAGAAACCGCTGTGGCGCATACAGTTGAATGCTGGTATTAAACTCACTGAGGGACACGAAGAAGTCAAGTCCGATGGGATTTGGGAATCTCAAATACAAATCGGGATTGGAATAAAAAAATGCATTTATATTAAACAATACAGAATATACAGCACTTCTTGGGGTCTGTAGGGTAAGCACTTATTCCCTCCCGCCTGAACATTTATGGAGATGTATGGGCTTTTTAAGTCAGTGATAAAGGTGTCTTTCAAGGATAAGTGAGCTCCTGCACTGATTATTATAGTTCAATATTCAATATTTGATCACCAAAACCCCCCAAAAAGCATAAAAAGAGGGCTCCCCTGCCCGAAAAGGGCCCTTAAAAATCAGGCTTGTGCGCTTCGCGTGCTCGGTTAAAACACACACACAGGTATAGTGCCCTTTTCAGCCTTGGAGCACCTGCCCCTCTAAAGTCCTGTGCACGTCCCTGCGTGCACATCAGGAGTAAAAGCAAGCGTTCCTTTGTGACATGGACTTTCCAACGAGCTGCTTTATCTTCAGATTAGGGATGCTCGATATTGGCTTTTTTACCGATACCGATATTCCAATATTGTCCAACTCGTATTTTCCGATGCCGATATCAACCGATATCAACCGATACCGATATATGCAGGGTTTCCCCCCCCAAAAAACTGAATAATTTCAGGTAACTAATAATTTCACTGGATATATATAACAAATATTGTTATTGTTTTTTTTTTGTTTTTTACCGATACCAATATTTTCCGATATCACATTTTACTGCCGATATCGGCCGATAATATCGGTCGGCCGATAATATCGAACATCCCTACTTCAGATGTAATATTGTGATTATGAAGGACAGAGCACCTGACAAAAACATTTCCTAAGTGCTGCTAGGAATTCATGAAGGTGCTCAGCCCTAGTTGACACCTCTCAGTTAAAACCATTTCAGTCTATGATTTAGCAGTCTCGGCTGAAGATGACAAGGACATATTATCCTATTCATAATTCCTCACACATGGATGTGTATTGATAACCTTTTCGAACAATATATAAAACAAATACATTTTTCTTTTAAAAGTATAGCCTATTAGAATGCAAGGTTTCTGCTTATTTTAGTATTATTATTATTATTATTATTATTATTATTATTATTATTATTATTATTATTATTATTATTATTATTATTATTATTATTATTATTATTATTATTATTATTATTATTATTATTATTATTATTATTATTATTATTATTATTATTATTATTATTATTATTATTTTCTGCCCATATTTTTGTTGAATCTTTTGTGTATTTATTTTCTCAAGGTTGTGTGAGTTGTGTTGTTTCATGTCTGAAAATTGAAAATAAAAATAAATGTGGTCACAAAAAAGGTTGTGCTCTCTATTCTATAAAACCTAATTTCAATGTGTGCCAATGCCAACTATAGTTGCCTGTAGGCACAGAACTTGTATGGACCCATATTGTTTTGAGATGTGAATAGGCAGACAGCAGGAGAGGCCGTATTTCAAATTGAATATTCTGTCTTCATTCTGAAACAAGGTTGTTATGGAAAACAGCTGCTAATTATTTAGAATATAAACTATATGACTTTTTAAAGTGCATGGCAAGTTTAAACATTCATGAAGATAACCTACTAGGTCTTATGTATTCAAAAACAATTCTATCAGGATAGATAGAGTTGTACACCTGTTCAGTTTGCGCTGAACTATGCGAACAAAATGTGTTATTATATGATTATTTAGCAGATATTGGGATTATATCATTTGCTCTCTAGTCTTAAACTGATCTACATTCAAGTTTGAAACTCATTCAGTATGGTAGGAAGACATTTAGCCTACTTGTGAATGTAACTATGTGGCATTACATGGCATCCTATTAGATTTCCCAGAGATGATTAGCAATCCTCCTAGTAGGCCTACTGTATATTTATATTGGATTACCCAGTGATGATGCCCAATCTCCTAGTAGGCTTATACAGTATGTCTGGACTTGAGTGTTCACATCTGTCAGGCCCCTCTCAATCTTAGCTTCTCTCATTTGTTATCTATGTGCATTATAAAATATCATTTTAAATGCCTATATCACAGTTCCCATGATATGGACCATTTGGGTAGTTTTAGTTGTATAAATTATTTTGGTAAATTATAAATGTAAATTATTTTATCTATAGCACCTGTAAGTATAACAAAATAGTCATCATAATACAAAATATTATTTATTTTCTGATTATCTTCTGTTTTAACCATGTTCAGAGACTACACTCATTCACTAATGCCCCAGAGCAGGACTGTGACACAGGTCCTAGGGTTTAACCATGTTCAGAGACTTTGCTCTTGGCTCTATAGTACTGTGGTTCCAAAATGTTTTTTTACCAACCCTGTTTTGCAACATGTCAGAGCTATTAACTCATTGGGTGCCAAAAACGTAATATCTCGTGTTTAGCCGCCAAGCTTTGAGTGCCAAAAACGTAATATCTCGTTTTTAGATCCTTTGCTATTTTTCCTTTGATCCCTGTTCTAAACACTCGCCCGGAGCTCTCTAGGTCTCTCTGGCTCATCTGCCTACGTTGGAATTGCAATGACGATCAAATATCACCAGGTGGCAGTATCGCCTACCTTTTTAACTGGGGATATCAGTTGTCTTCCAGCCTGGGCCAGTACTGAGTTTACCTCTGGCTCTTTCTGCCTAGGAGTGGATCACAACATAGCAATCAGTGCAAGATTTGGTGCCTCAGAGTGTTACAGTGGGGCATGATAAATGGTGGATAGAGAGGAACCCAGGCGCAGACCAGCAGAGGATAGACGAAGGCAGGTGTTGAGTATTGAAAAGTGAGCAATGCTCCTTTAATGACATAAAGAGTAGCTAAAAAATACAGAGGTAGAGCAATCCTTCTCACGAGCTAATTGCCCTACAAAACAAAAATACTATCAAATAAACTATCCTCCGTGACAGTAGCGATAGAGACTTTGACACGAACAGATCATTTACTTACAAAAAAGGTGAACAGCGAACGGCTTGATAACACATGAACAACACGACAGGAACAAGGTAACATGAGTAATAACGCGACAGGCATATATACAGACACTGATTGACACAGGAGGGTAATTGGACTCAGCTGGGAAGAACAGAGTGACAGAAACATTACAAGGTTGAAATATAAATACACACAATATAACAATACTAAACCAGATCACAAGACCAACACAGACAGGACAGACATTAGACCAGGGAGTGTAACATCACAGACAAGACAGACATCAAATGCACAGACAACAAATTGATAATATTAACATGACACAAAATGGTGATCAGGGAACAAAGCTGCACCACCTGAATTAGTCCACAGGATGGCGCAGCAACCTGGGGAACATTACATCAGAGCTATTCTTTCCCGTATGGTAGACATGCCCAATATACACGAGTAATTGCGATCGCCATGTAATCGACTGGGATTTATTCATTTTGGAGTTCTTTCTGACTGAGGTAAGGTATCCTACTGGTATTTTCTTACGTAAAACATGCTTCTGTAACAATCACAGTGTCGTGTTTTAAAACATGCTTGACAAACACGATTGCGGTTTCTAGTTAAAATGATTTTGTGAAGACACATATGTACATGGTGAAAGATAACAGTGTTTCTGTTCTCCTCCTCTCTGAGATCTATGAGTAGATGCTGTCATCCACCGATATTTACATTATATACACATTGAAAAACAAGGCTACTTCCTTCAATCTTCCCTTTGATTCTTATCAACAAATAAACAAACTACTTGGTTTTTCAATTTACTCTGCTGTCATTTTAACGTATACTGCCTTCATACCCTTCGTGCCCAAGGAAATAAGACAGCATCTCGTCAAAACTGTGATCTCGTGAAAGGGAAACCAGGAGTATTCTGTACACAGGCCTTCCCCTTGGGTTTTTCCCGAAATATGGCATTGGACTTGCAACCTCATTCCATACTGTCATTTCAGGTTCGCCTGCAAGCCCCTCCCATGCCCACGCTCTTTAGCTGTGTAGACGTTGTGAGTGTCTTACAGCACGTGGCGCTATCGTTATCACTATTCCACCACCACTATTCCACCACCAAGTCAGCATGTGACTTGCAACACCAGAGGCGGTAACATCCTAGATCACTGTTACACGCAATTTAAAGGTGGCTACAAGGCTCATTCTGATAGTGGCTTTGGTAAGTCAGATCACGCATCCATTTTTCTTTCACCAAAGTACAGACAGAGAATTAAAAGTACTCCCGTAGTCTCGCGAGAGGTGCAGAAATGGGATGTGACGTCAGAGGAGACGATCCGGTCAGTGTTTCACCACACAGACTGGATTGTGTTCCGCGACACAGATGTGTTCCGCGACACAGATAACATTAATGCCTACACGGAGACAGTGCTGGACTATGTTTGTACTAGGGTGAAAGAAACAATCCCCACTACCAAAATGAAAGTTTACCCAAATCAAAAACCCTGGGTAGACAAATCCGTCCGTGAAGCTCTGAGAGAGCGCACCAAAGCATACAACGACGGCCTAGAGGCAGGCAACATGAATGACCACAAGGTGGCGCGATACAACGTAAGGAGGACAGTGTCAGAGGCCAAACGACGCTACAGGGATAAAATTGAACTCCAGTTTGAACAAGCTGACTCTAGAGCTATGTGGCAGGGGCTCAAAACGATGACAGACTACAAAGGCGCCTCCCTCAAACTGAACAGTGACATCTCCTTAGCAAATGACCTCAATACCTTCTATGCGAGGTTTGATGCTGGTAATAACAACACCAGCTCACAAGCCTCGGCAATGGGGGGGGGGGGGGGTCGGCTGCTGATGGAGGCGCAGTGTTCAGGGTAACAGAGCATGAGGTGAGGCGGACCTTTAAAAAAGTGAATATCAGGAAGGCAGCAGGTCCAGACGGCATCCCCGGCCGCGTCCTAAAAGTCTGTGCCGACCAACTGGCCCCAGTATTCACTGACATATTTAACCTGTCCTTAGAACAGGCTGTCATCCCCACCTGCCTGAAGAAGTCCACTATTATCCCTGTACCCAAAAAATCCAAGCCTGCTTGCCTCAACGACTACCGCCCTGTAGCTCTCACCTCCATAGCCATGAAGTGCTTCGAGAAGCTAGTAAAGGGCTACATCTGCTCCTCCCTCCCCATCAACATGGACCCCCTGCAATTTGCATACCGCCCCAACAGGTCCACGGAGGACGCCATATCCCATGTGCTGCACACAGCAGCATCACACCTGGACAAGAGGCAGGGGAACTATGTGAGAATGCTATTCATCGACTACAGCTCGGCATTCAATACCATAGTCCCCTCCATACTCATAGCCAAGCTCAGGGACCTGGGCTTGGGCTATGACCTCTGCCAGTGGGTCTTGGACTTCCTGACTGGCAGACCCCAGGTGGTGAGAGCAGGCAACTGCACCTCCTCATCAATCACCCTCAACATAGGGGCCCCCCAGGGCTGTGTTCTGAGTCCCCTCCTCTACTCCCTGTACACACACGACTGTGTGGCTCAGCGGAGTAGCAATACAATCGTCAAATTTGCTGACGACACAGTGGTGGTGGGCCTGATCTCTGCCAACGACGAGAGGGCCTACCTGGAAGAGGTCAAGGTCCTGGCGGGATGGTGCCAGGAAAACAGCCTCTCCCTGAACGTCAGCAAAACAAAGGAGATGATTGTGGACTTCAGGAGGTCGGGGGTCAAGGACTACAGCCCCCTCAGCATCGACGGGGCACCGGTTGAGAGAGTCAACAGCTTTAAGTACCTCGGAGCCTACATATCCGAGGACTTGACATGGACCACACACATTAACAGTGTTGTGAAGAAGGCACGACAACGCCTCTACTTCCTCAGGCGCCTAAGGAAGTTCCAAGTCAGCCAGAAGATCCTTAAGAACTTCTACTCATGTACAATAGAGAGCATCTTGACCGGCAACATCACCTCCTGGTTTGGGAATAGCACTGCACAAGACCAAAGCAGACTACAAAGAGTGACACGTTCAGCCGAACGCACAATTGGAGGGGGGCTCCCCACCCTCCAGAACATTTACTACAAGCGTTGCAAGGGCAAGGCTAAGAGAATCATTAAAGACTCCAGTCACCCGAACAACTGCCTCTTTGAACTGCTGCGGTCAGGCAAGCGATACAGGAGTCTCAAGGCGAGCACAGAAAGACTCAGAAGAAGCTTCTATCCCCAGGCCATCAGGCTGCTAAACGAACAATGAATGAACACTACACAACAACAACCACCAAACGCACATAGCACACACATCCACACGCACACACTCACTTTAAACAAACACACTGTAGCACCCACTCCACACACTTATAGCACACACCCACTTTAAACAAACACACTGTAGCACCCACTCCCCACACTTTATATTTATGGATGAAGGATTGCACTACAACTCGTACACCTTACTGTAAATTGTACCTAAAATTGTACCTCATCCCATTTCTGCTTTGCACTAGATAGTACTGTACATTAGTACACTGCATAGTATTGTGTATTGTATATTATATGGTAACTCAGAACATTGTACATATGTCTATACCGAACACTGTGACCTCATTTTCTTCTTCTAAATTCATGCTATATTATGTTATTATGTTATTTGATACTATCTTGTCTAGCACAGTCTCTGGAGCGTAACAGTAAGAAGCATTTTGTATGAAAGTATTCTGTACTTCTGTATGACAACTATTAAAGAACTTGAACTTCTCAACACCCATGTCTGTCCCTACAGGGCGGTTCCCTGTCATTTTTCCGTCGCGACACACTGCTGGTTCCGATACCTTCCCCGCGCTACTCTTCATCCCAGGTTGACCCCCAGCGCCTGTGCGCTAGTTCTTCTGGCGACGTGTGTACCCCCTGGCCCTACCTTTTAAGGTGTGAGAAGAAGCAGCTGGAAATTAATGGCGACGTGTGTACCCCCTGGCCCTACCTTTTAAGGTGTGAGAAGAAGCAGCTGGAAATTAAATCCCTCTTCATTTCTCTTTCATTAACTGCACCTTATCTTCCTGTGAAGTTTTTATTTAATCCATTCTATAATTAAACTGTATTTAATTAACTTGTATATAAATATTATTATTTATTAATATTCCCTCTCTGCATCACCAACCTATGCCACTAAATGGCAGCAGATATCTATATTTACACACCTCCCTGCATCACCGAACTACGCCACTAGATGGCAGCAGATATATATATTTACACACCTCCCTGCATCACCGAACTACGCCACTAGATGGCAGCAGATACCTACAACCTATGGGTAAGGGAAACTTCCCAGCACTGCCCCACTCTGCCACTAGGTGGCGACCTACTCATCCTCTAGATGGAAACTTTCATGCAATACCCCCACCCCACCACTAGAGGGTGGCAGACTCATTCTCTAAGGCTGGAGTCATCTCAGCCAACGTGTCAATGCATTTTTGGAATTTTCCATACATGACCTTTAAACTTCATACACCCACACAAACAGTTTTCTGCCAGGTTCTCTGTTCCTAAACACTTGTGTTGTCACCTCGCTCCCAACCCACTTGTACACCGTGTCCTGGCTGACTTTTCCCATATCTCATTTTCCTTATCTCTCCCTGTAATGCCTCCTCGCTCACACAAAATACTCCTTTCGGCCATTTTGTCTCATTGTCTGTTCATGTCATTCTCTCGTCCTATCTACCTAAAAGGGGACGCTATCTCGGACTAAATATTCATTTATATCACCAACCGTTCAGTATGCTATCCTCCTGCCTGACACCACATTGCGCACTTTAAGGCAAGCCCTATCAGACAGCATTAAAGCCCCTGTCTCTCCTGGTCATGACAGTCTCCCGGCCCGTCCGACACCACATTGCGCATTTTAAGGCAAGCCGTCTCAGACAGTTACCGTCCCCTGCTCATGAGTCTCTTTTTTTCCATCTCTAAATACGATGTCGCCCTTTAATTAAATGAACATCTTAGCTGTCGCGTCTCCCTCCAACGTCTCCCTCAATGGTCTCCTTTTACACTCATTCTGCTTTGTTTCCTTTCTCAAGCCGTCTGTGGCTCTGTTTTGTTTTCATTCCTTCTATAGATAAGACACTGTATGCTCTGCTGCTCTCTCTGCTTTCTTCAAAACACACATCACACTCTCCAGCCTGACACTCATTCATATTTGTGTTTGATGTTCAAAACATGATTACAGCTGGCCTAGGTGTGTGTGTCGTAAAATTCCTTCACGAATGCACCATCTTTATTTGGCTTAAAGATCAATAACCGCGCGAGCAAGTGAACTCACATTCTTCTTCTACAGCGCTGGTTGCTCGTGGTTCATGACCGCTCGACTCGACCCCATGGTTCTCGGTCGGCCTTCGAGTTCATGATTCTCTCCCACACGCTGGCTGTTGCTCACTCGTCACCCCATTGAAAAGTATTTTCGTTGTTGTTGTCTTTAATCAATATCCGGCGTAAGGCACCAACTGAAAGATAAGTGTTTCTAGCCTTTGATCATTTAATCCACTCGTCACCTGCTGCTCCTTGACGCTCCCCATCTGTGTTGTGTTTGTTTTCAATAATTCACATTGGCTGTCACACACTGTATCAAACCATGTTGGTACATCCGAAATCCGAAGAAAACGACACTGGCACTGTGATCTCTTTCCTTAGATCATGATGTTTATTTTCATAAACATAGCTTCGTACAAGATGTAACCCATTCTGTAATGTCCTTGAACAGTCTTTGAAGAAAAACTGAATTCATTATTATAACGATCTCTCTTCTGTCACCCCGCTCGGTGGTCCTGCGGCCTAGCTATCCAAAGGCCTTCCCTGTTAGCCGTGGCAAGTCCCCTCCCCCACCCAGCGAGGGTGAGGAGGGATTTCAAAGTCTCTGTCAATGTGTCTGCTTGATTCCGCCTCGCGTTTTAGTCTGGCTAGTCTTCTGAAGACCCCACAGCTTACCGTCTTCAAGTCTCGCGATGTGGACCTCTCTCTTGTGACTGTTACTATGGCAACAGCACTTTTGACCCAAATCACTATAGCAACGGCGATGTTGATATTACCGCACCTCTTACCCCAAAACAAACGCTGTGGCTTGGTAATGCACTTTCTCAAGATCGAGTAACCTTGACGCTGTGGCTATCAGCTGTTGATGTTACCAGCACAGCCCAAATCCTCATCTGCTGCTATTAGTCTGCTGCTAACACACACTCTCTCTCTGTTGTCCTCTTCTCTGAGATCTATGAGTAGATGCTGTCATCCACCGATATTTACATTATATACACATTGAAAAACAAGGCTACTTCCTTCAATGGTATATACCTTTGATATGGAATTATTTGGGGTTTCAGGCGATCAGCCAGAACAATTTGGGCATATTGCATATATTGCATATAACACGTCATAACACGTCATATCTCGATATCTATGAAAAAATACTGGATTATTTTGGAAAGGGCCGATGTTTAGCGTGTAATAGCTCAAAAACTACAGTATGTAGAAATTAACTGATTAGTCAGTGATGGACTGTGAACGATGCCTGCCATACTATTGTCTCCATAGCTATAATACAGAACACACGATGGGTCTGCAAACAACGCTAAAATGGTCAATATCGCTGGCGCCATTGAGTACAGATGGGGAAAGGGTGTGGCGCCCAAAGAGTAAAAAATATACCATGATTTTGTTTGAAACTGATAAATGAGTCACAACATAGTCTTATAAACTATTTCATAATCTAATCCTAATCATATTTTCACTGTAGTTACAGCTAGTTATGCCAAGGTGTTCTACAGAACAATACCTCAGACCATATAACTCCATAACTCCAAGTTATATTTCATACTTGCTGCGCTTCTTGCTTCGCCTATTGGACTAGGCTATCGCTTGCTTTTTGCCCATCGGTCCAATAGGCAAAGCAGGATAACCTTCATTTCCAGAGGAACACTGTTTTAAAATGTTACTATTTAAAGATGGCACGTTAGAGTGTTGTGTTCATTCATAGTTCAAGAAAGTTAATTACTTTCTGGTGATATATCAAATCAAATCAAATTTATTTATAGGGCCCGACAACACACGTTAATGTCCCCATGGGCCGTACAGATCTTCTTTAAACAAGTCAAGAAGAAAACATAACAATAAGTCAAGAACAGAACAAGAACACCATAAGGTCCAAACATTTTTAGATGAATACAAATAAATGAAAGAATGCAAGCACTCCCAGACATACCCCACGCGAAGGTAAGGAAAAACTCACTAAAACCTAACAATAGGGAAAAAAAGCTCCACAGGCAGTGTGGAGGAGAGAAACCTTAGAAGGGCCATTCAAGGGGGGATCTCCCTTCTTAGATGTTGGTGATAGTAGTGTTGCAGACGGACAGTTGGTAAGCATGCACTCATGTGTGTAGTGGAACACAGATGAGTGCATGCAATAGCAACTGTACATTTTGAAAAATTAAAGATAGAGCTAATAGCGATAGCAACTGAACATTTTGAAAGATTAAAGATAGAGCTGATAGCGAATCTATTTGAGGCACAGGGGCGGCGCAAAGTGGGTCACGTCCTCCCCGTCTTAGTCAAGGGACATTTAACACTCCGGTCGTTGCTCAGGGACAGCCGGAGACAGGGAGATAGGGGGCGGCGCAGAGAGGGTCGCGAACTCCCCGACGTCATCGCGGGACATCCGGCACTCCGGTCACCACTACGAGACCTCCGGAGACAGGGGGGCACGCAGAGGGGGTCGCAACCTCCCGGCCTTCGTCACGGGACGTCCAACACTCCGGTCAACACTCCAGGACAGCAAGTCATAAGGAGACAGGGAGACGGGACAGGCGTTAGACAGCTCATGAGATTGTAGTAGGCGGACATAGCAATAGATACAAGTGGTAGGCATATATGAGTAGATATATGAAGTAGGCGTATTATGTGAATAGAATAGAAGTACTTAACCCAGCAATGAAACCGCGTTGACTGTTAATCTGTTAACAGTCTGTTGATACTGTTAATCAGTTGACAGGACCACGGACAGACGGCGGTGAATAACTGATCCAAGGCCTCAGAGGTGCATGTAGAGCAGTCACTACAATCTTGGCCAAGACCCCGAGGCATCCATCACCTTAGTCAGCGCCAGGAGACGGGCACTCAGAGAGAAGGGGGAGGGGGGGGGGGGGGAAGAGTTAGAGAGTTCCCATGTTTGTGGTGCTGCAAAGGAGCAGACATGTAGTACCCTGTAGTGCCATGTAGTACCCCGTAGTGCCATGTAGTACCCTATAGTACCCTGTAGTACCCTGTAGTACCCTGTAGTACCCTGTAGTGTCATGTAGTACCCTGTAGTGCCCTGTGGTACCCTGTAGTGCCATGTAGTGCCACGTAGAGCCATGTAGTACCCTGTAGTGCCATGTAGTACCATGTAGTACCATGTAGTACCATGTAGTACCATGTAGTACCCTGTACCCTAACTAAACTACCCTGTAGTAAACTACCCAGTGGTACCATGTAGTACCCTGTACCATAACTAAACTACACAGATTAATCTAAAGGTCAGTCCCCGACCAGGTGAGATCAGGGTAGGTTGAAGGAGAGAGAGAAAAGATGAGTCTTAAGCAGGGATTTAAAAGCTTCGACAGAGCAGGCGCCCCTGATGACGGCAGGTAATTTGTTCCACAGGTAGGGAGCGCGGTAGACAAAGGCTCTGTGGCCGGCGGATTTCTTTTTAACCCTAGGGGTCGATAGAAGCCCCGCATTTTGTGAGCGCAGAGCACGAGCGGGCGAGTATCGGGAGATGAGATCGGATAGATAGAGCGGTGCAAGCCCATTTAAAATTTTGTAGGTGAGGAGTAGCACTTTAAAGTCAGAACGGGCTTGGATAGGAAGCCAGTGTAGGGCGGACAAAACTGGTGTGATGTGATCAAATTTTCTAGTTCTAGTTAGTATCCGTGCAGCCGCATTTTGCACGAGTTGAAGATTTTTGATGCTTGAATTAGGTAGGCCTGAAAAAAGTGCATTACAGTAGTCCAGACGTGATGAGACAAAAGCATGAATCAGGGTTTCAGCATCAACCAGAGTTAAAATGGGGCGTATTTTTGCGATATTACGAAGATGGAAGAATGCAATTTTGGTGACATTTTTTATATGTGCATTAAATGAGAGGGAGGAATCAAAAATGACTCAGAGGTTTTTTATGGTGGAGCTCTGGGATACATGACAGGTATCAAAGTTGAGGGAGATGTCCTGAAACAGGCCTCTGTGGTTTGGGGGGCCAACAATTAACATCTCAGTTTTATCTGCATTAAGGAGTAGAACGTTTTGCGACATCCATTTTTTGACGGCAAGCAAGCAGGCCTCAAGGTTTTGTAGTTGGGAGGAATCATTTGGCTTAATAGGTATATATAATTGGGTGTCATCAGCGTAAAAATGAAAGTTTATGCCAAATTTGCGTATGATATCGCCGAGGGGTAGCATGTAAATCGAAAATAGCAAAGGGCCCAGGACAGAGCCTTGTGGGACACCACATTGCACTGGGAGGGTCTCAGATGTTAAATCATTATAGACCACGCAGTGTGTTCTATCAGTTAAATAGGATTTAAACCAAGCTAGTGCGAGACCCCAAATGCCAACATGATTCTCAAGCCGACCTAGAAGAATCGAGTGATCGATAGTGTCAAAGGCTGCACTGAGATCAAGCAATAAGAGCACAGAAGTGAGGTTTGAGTCAAGAGAAAGCAGTAAGTCATTTGTGACTTTGGTAACCGCCGTTTCGGTGGAGTGTAAGGCTCTAAAGCCAGATTGAAATGATTCATTAAGATTATTGTTTGATAAATGGTCAGTAAGTTGCGTTGCGACGATCCGTTCTAACACTTTGGATAAGAATGAAAGATTGGAGATAGGTCTGTAATTTTTCAAGATTAGAGGGTCGAGGTTCGGTTTTTTAAGTAGTGGTTTAATGACGGCTGATTTAAAGGCCAGGGGCACCACGCCAGTAGACAAGGAGGTGTTGAAGATATTGAGTAGGGCAGGGCCTAGAGTTGGGAAGAGTTTTTTGATGAGAGTTGCTGGGAGAGGGTCAAACAGACAGGTTGAAGGTTTAGCCGCGCCAACCAGTTTAGAGAGGGCACTAAGTGAGACGTTTTCAAGGCAGCATAGCGTATGACTGGAATCAAAGTCAGGGGGAATGCCCGTCAAAGGTTGGGAGGGACTCTGATTGTTGAGTAAAGCAACAATTTCTTCTCTAATGAGGTCAATTTTCTTGGTAAAAAATGTCATGAATTCGTTAGCCGAGAACGCATGGTTTAGGGCACTTGGTTGTTTCTGCGTAAGTTTTGCAACTGTGTCAAACAGAAACTTTGAGTTGTTTTTGTTTTCATTTATGAGCCTGGAAAAATAAGAGGTTTTGGCAAGTGAGAGTGCCTTTTTGTAGTTACGTAAACTATCATTCCAGGCGAGGCGGAATACTTCGAGTTTGGTCGAACGCCATTTATGTTCAAGTTTGCGACAAGCCTTTTTAAAGGAGCGCGTTTCCTCCGTAAACCAGGGAGTTAGTTTTTGCGGAGCACGTTTAATTTTAGGTTTAAGGGGAGCGACAATGTCGAGCGTGCTACGAAGGGCGGCATTAAGTTTGTCTGTAAAGAGATCAAGGGGGCCAGAGTAAGAGAGGAAGGGAGAGAGGGTGTCTGGTAGGCAGTTAACTAGAATTGGGACAGTTGAGGCGTTAATACGACGGCTCATGTAGGATTCTACACTGTCTGGGCGAGAAACCGTCAGATCGATTTGAAATTTGATGAGGTAGTGGTCTGAGAGAGCAGGAACATAGGGGGAGACGGTCAAATTTGACACAGTGAGACCGCGGGCTAAGACTAGGTCAAGGGTGTTCCCACCACTGTGAGTGGGTTGGTCAACAATTTGAATGAGACCGACAGAGTCAATGATGTCGGTAAAAGCCTTATTTAGGGGATCTAGAGTTTTATTGGAATGAATGTTAAAATCACCAACAATTAAAATGTTATCTGAGCGCATAACAAGCTCAGAGATGAAAGTTGAAAATTCATCTAGGAAGAGGGTGTAAGGGCCTGGGGGGCGGTATAGGACAGCCATTACAAAGGATGCAGTGGAGGTAGGAATCAGACCGCCACACTTTCTGTTGGGTGGAGAGGGATGCAACAGGAGCACCTCAAACGAGGAAAACTTACAGTTTGCGTCGGATATCAACTGATATGGCAAATACATGGACAGTCCAAAAACGTTCCAAAATGAATGATATGGTTCAGAGTAAGGGTTCATAGAAAGGTATTTTGTGCAGGCAGCTGTCAAGTTTTTTAATGAAATGATTAGTTGATATAGTCTTAGAAGTACAGTACATTTACTGTACTGCATTACATTTAGATTTTACATTTAGTCATTTAGCTGACGCTTGTATCCAAAGTGACTTACACGTTTTGTATGACAAGTCAGCAGGAAGGGTACAACTCTATCAGCTGAGTAACAATGTTCATCAAAGTGTTGAGTGCTACAGTGTAGGTTAGTATTAGGTATTTTTTTCTTTTTTCTTTTCAGTACTAGGTAGGGATATTGTGGTTTTGATATTAATTGGGTTTATTCATAAAAACCATACCAACATATAGAAATGTACAAGTGGAAAATGACATTTTGTAGTTGCCGTGGGCTTAAAGGTTAATTTGAACAACTTTAACTTCCATCCAGCTTATGACAGTCACGACAGTCACAACACTGGGCAACGTGAAACGTAGCTATTGTAATATTAACTTATTTGACCGTCAAGGCTGCTGAGTTGAGATGTGGGCCTTTGCCAGTTGTCTCTCTTTCCTCTCCTCAGTTCAGTCTTTCTCTCTTGACCAGCCCCAAGCACAAAGATATGGCTGCTGTTAATTGGACCAACATATGCCCAAATCCGTTCTCGATTCCTGCCTTGTCAAACCGTGCCACCCGTGGCTTGTGTTTAATTTGTCTGATGACCTCCATCAAGGATGTTATTGAGGAGGTGGGGTTGGGGCGTTGTGTGTGTGTGTGTGTGTGTGTGTGTGTGTGTGTGTGTGTGTGTGTGTGTGTGTGTGTGTGTGTGTGTGTGTGTGTGTGTGTGTGTGTGTGTGTGTGTGTGTGTGTGTGTGTGTGTGTGTGTGTGTGTGTGTGTGTGTGTGTGTGTGTGTGTGTGTGTGTGTGTGTGTGTGTGTGTGTGTGTGTGTGTGTGTGTGTGTGTGTGTGTGTGTGTGTGTGTGTGTGTGTGTGTGTGTGTGTGTGTGTGTGTGTGTGTGTGTGTGTGTGTGTGTGTGTGTGTGTGTGTGTGTGTGTGTGTGTGTGTGTGTGCGTGTGTGTGCGTGTGTGTGTGTGTGTGTGTAAAGGTGAATGTCGACTTGGAAAGAAGAAAGAACTAGTTAAGGGGAAAATAATTAAGCCCAAAACACTGTTTTACAACATACAGTACCTCAAAAGACCACAGAGCTTCTTTTTTTTGTCACACTGACCAAAACGGTGGTGGAATGAACTTCCCGCCCACTTTTTCTTGCCTAATTTTCAATATGAATATATATATATATATATATATATATATATATATATATCTTTGTTTACCTAATAACCTTCTTACTGTATTTGACTATTATGTACTTTACTACTAAGTAATATGTTTATACTACTATGCACTCAGAGTGTTCGACACTGTTTGATGAACAATGTCACTTATCCTTAGCTGCCAGAGGAGTCCTGCTGACTTGTTGTATAGAACTTGTAAGTCGCTTTGGGTGTCAAGTTTCAAGTTTCTTTATTAGTTGTCATAAAAAAATACAGAATACTTTTCTATGAAATGCTTTTTTCTGTTAGGAGCTCCTGGGAGTGTGCTAGATAAAAATAGATAAAACGTATAAAATAGAAAGTCAAAAGTACGTAAGCAAAAAGTGTTCAGTCAATATACATAAGTACAATATACATATATTATGTATATATGTAATTTATGTCAAATGTAAAACAGAGAGAGGATTCAGTGGTAGTTGGTTGGTCATGTAGCTATTTAGCAATGAAGTCAATAGGTTTATATATTTAAATAATTTAGATAGTATCTTGTCTCTTCTCTTAACTCAATCAGCGCCAGACCCGAGGATAGTCGGGTTATCTCGCCACCCGTTCAGCGCCAGACCCGAATATAGTCGGGTTTTCATCGTTATTTATTTTATTCGATATTTCTATTCATTACAGGCACACAGACTCAGGGTTAACATGGGGAATCATCCTGAGAATGCCAAAGTGCAATACCAGCCGCATCCTCCCAGGTGGGAGGACCCTATTGAGCACCCTTTGAAACCTTATATCTTGGCCTGTGCAACGTTCAAATGTCTCCAGGCGCACTTTTCTTTGTCAAGCAAGTTGATCGGGTATCCCGATCGCATTGAGAAGCGTCAAATGCCCCCGATGCATCTGTTGTGGTGGATTATGTTGGCGATATGATGAACACCAATACTTGGACTCGCGATCAGACAATTGGAATATTCTTTTTGCGGTACCTCCTAGTGAAGGTAAGGACTAAATGATCCTATACAATCCTGCTTTGATCCAACCATGATTTCACCTCGATCGCAATGTGTGTGTGTAACGTTACTCCACAACGTATGCCGTTGGTGACGATCAAAGCAACAAAAAAAAATACGCCCCCCCCCCCTCCTTTTCATGCATTCATGATGAAACATAATACCTATTATATACATTTGATTTGGAAATAGTAGCGTGTCCAGGCGAGATACGGCAACGCTTTTAGTGAAATTAACGTTTAGCTGCATATCGTAGTTATCTGGGATTAGGATCACTCTAAAACTATACTTATATTCACCACGGTATAACACGCGAACATATTGATGAAAAAATGCATTCTTTTTCACATATTGAACGATAGATAGTTCATGTCAAATGGGCCATAGTATTGTATCCATAGCTATAATATAGAATATATATATAGCCCTGCAAACACCGCCACTTATTCCTATCTTTTAGAGCGTTGGCGTGGTAGGAACAAACAATGCGTCCAATGAGTTAAAGCTATCATTTCAAATGCTGGGTGTCCATTTTGGTAACATTAGATGTGACATGAGATAAATCCAGCGCCACCAACCGTGGCTTATATGTAAATATAGCAACAGGCTAATACAAATTTGCTTTCACTTTTGAAAAGTAATATAGATTAATATAGATTACAGATTGAGAATATATAGATACATTGTAGAAAATAGATTGAGCCCCACTTCGTTTGAAAGATCTACTAATAACCTCGCTAGCAGATGGGGTTTCGACCACTCAAGTCTATTAAATGGAAAGTCACGAGAATAAAACTCTATTCTAAATCCCCCAACCTCTGGTCTGAACCACAGGAGCCTTGTGGTTTTGAATGTAACACTAGAACATTTATGTTGATACCACGTTTTCTCTCTGCACTAAAGTCCAGCAGCAGACCTTGGCTAACATGTTACTGCTACTAGCCAACTGGCAAAAACAACAAAAGTCCAAACAGATTGCTTGGCTCCAGGGGATCCGACCAACGACCTCTAGATGATAATTGGGCCAGACCCGAGAACACTTGAAATTAATCTCGTAATGTTAATTATGAACTATGAAAAAGGGCAGACATGCGTGATTCAGGGTATTTTGATGCTACCACAGTATGGATGTATAGACGCTATAGACATGAGAAGCGAAGGGCAGCTAATTAGCAACCAGCTGATGTGAACAGCTTCCTAGAGTTTGCGTGGGAAGGCTGCACACACAATTTTTTATTTCTTTTTAAATTTGGCTTTTTCTTTGTCTCTTCTTTAAAAAATAAAATCTTTGCTCAAAAGGTTCTACTCTGCCGTGGCTGTATTGTGCCATCTGTGCTGTCTTGTCTGTGAGTGTTAACCGTGAGATTTGAGAGCTGATGATGCAAGGGACTGGAAACCCCATTGAATTATTCAGGCTTTGAGATCTGACCGTTTTAATTGTGTGACATCTCAGCTTGTCATACACCATGTCGGGGTATACTGTACACACTCCCAAGTTCTCAGCGGGGCACAATGCGTGTGGCCAACCAGGACATCGGAGCCTCCCCTGTCTGGAACTCAGGATCCAAGCACAATGAGGCACGAAGGCAGAGAGAATTGTGGTCTTCAGTCATCAACCAGCGGTCATATAACTTTTGTTTTTTTTCTCTCTCTCTCTCTGTGTGCAGACACCAGAGGAGCTGGAGGATGATTCTGACTTTGAGCAGGAGGACTACGATGCTCGCAGCAGGACCAGTGTACAGACCGAAGATGACCAGCTTATCGCCGGACAGAGCGCCAGGGTGAGTAGACGGCCGCGTCTTCTAGATCTAGAGCCCACTGTCTCCAAGTTTTGGGGGAACTTCTTGAAACTACACAATCAAAAGCAGGCCCCCCTTGCCCCTCCTAGCCTCCCTAGGAATACGCACCACCCCCCCCCCCCCCCTTGGACACCTGATTGGATGGACTTATTCAAAGGCAATCGACCATATTCACACGTTCCCAGGGTGGAAAGAAATCTTAACATGAGCATGACATAAGAGCAAAATGGCCGCCGTGTGAATATGGTCAACGTATTATTCAGAGCGCAGTTGCTGAGCAGCGGAACACTCTTTGCGTCTTAAAGTATAACGAATTCAAACAAAATATTAACTTTATGATGTTACGGATAGCAGCTTTAATTCAGGAAAGGTCGGATGGCTTAAATAACTGGCAGAATAATCCCAAAAAGTAGATAGCCCTCCTCTAAATATAACAGCGAAGCAAATCCTCGGCTAATTGACTCACGTTTATCTCATAGCTGACTGTAGTCTTGAGGGCTGGGTTTGTAGAGCCCCCCCCCCCCCCCCCCACGGGCCGCGCTGGGGTAGACTGATCCACCTCCGTTCCACTTATACAGCGGAACAAGTCCACATCAAATGGTCCAAACAAGTGAGATTGTTTTAAAATGAGCACCATTCAAGGACGACAGGTGTAAAATTGCAATCACACACGGAGCAGTAATTACCAATCCCCTTCAGATGGCACCAAGAAAGCAAAAGGCCAGCGTGCCCGCACCCCTCCCCCACACCAAGGGGGGTGGGGGGCTCTGGGCTTTGTACACATTAGCGATTTTTCACTGGGGCCCACGGCTTAAAGAACATTGAGAGGGTATCAATGCCTGCTCCCCTGGAGCGACGCGTCGCGTGTTGCGTGCTGAATGGATTGTGGACGGCAGGAGAGCTGCTTGGCCCCGTGCCTCCTCACCCTGTGAGGCCTGCTGTATACCGACAGACTAGGCCAGGGCCTCCTCTCAGCCTGCTTCACGGAGGACATTATCAATGCTCCCAGAGGAGGAGGTGCGAGTGAAACGAACCGAAATGAAACTAAACCTGAAGCCAGGTTTACGCACCGCAGAGAGGTGATAGGAACGTCGATCTAGGCACCTGGAGGCCTTGGCAGGGGGGGCGGAGGTTCTGAGAATACTGGCAAGAATCCTTTTGCTTAAAGGTATCCAGCAACAACTCACTTTTGTTTGTATTCACGTTATATAGATCCGTTTCTTACCTCGTAGAGTCGTTGCGATGTCCGTGTGAAAGTTTCACTTTCAGTTTTGGCCAAGCCGTGACGAGTCCCGCCTCCTTTGACTGACAGGCAGGTTAGCTTGTTAGATCCTGTGGGAGATTGTATAGATTTTAATGCGTGAAGGCGTGCTTACACATCCTCATGCTGCAGGAGCATGTTATACACAATGCTCAGGGAGCCCTCTTCTCCTACTGGGCTCTACAGAGGCAATTTCCTCGACTACAACTTGAACAAGAGACGCCAACTATGTTTTTGTCAAAGCCGTTTGAGTTTCGTCCTGTAGGGCTCATTTGAGTCCAGAGTGGCAGAATCACAATCAGTATAATAATAACTTCCTGTTGGGAGGGAGCAGCATCAGACAACAGAGAGCATCTTAACCCCTTCACTACCACACCACAGAAGGTTAACCTTTCACTACCACACTACACAAGGTTAACCTTTCACTACCACCCTACAGAAGGTTAACATTTCACTACCACACTACAGAAGGTTAACCTTTCACTACCACACTACAGAAGGTTAACCTTTCACTACCACACTACAGAAGGTTAACCTTTCACTACCACACTACAGAAGGTTAACCCTTTCACTACCACACTACAGAAGGTTAACCTTTCACTACCACACTACAGAAGGTTAACCCTTTCACTACCACACTACAGAAGGTTAACCTTTCACTACCACACTACATAAGGTTAACCTTTCACTACCACACTACAGAAGGTTAACCTTTCACTACTACACTACAGAAGGTTAACCTTTCACTACCACACTACAGAAGGTTAACCCTTTCACTACCACACTACAGAAGGTTAACCCTTTCACTACCACACTACAGAAGGTTAAATACAGTTACATGGCACCCTCTTTTGGTACCAGATACGTTCTCCACTGATTTGATTTGATTTTGATTGTATTACAGATCCCCATTAGCTGGTGCCATAGCAACCAGCTAGTCTTCCTGGGGTCCACACAAAAAAACATACACAAACAATTATTATTTCAAAACAAAATTATTAAAAGTCAGTACTCAACACACAATGCATAATGAAACTAACAATTAAGATGGCTAAAATGACATGCAAGCACAGAAACAGAAAACAAACAAAAAAAATACTTTACAGTGTTAAATACAATTTAAGATTATTTTTGAAAGTGAATCTACTGTAAATGCAGCAGTGGTTTTGAGGCAGGTTATTCCAAAGAGTTAATGCTCTAAAAATAAAATATCTCCTTAACCTCTTAACATGCAAGGGCCCTTTTTAGGATGATTTGGTTGGTTTTTGGACGTGGCAAACCAAGCTGCCCACTACTGGAACCTCTAGTGTAATGCTCATGCACAGTATTACTAAAAACAACCTGTTTATGTATAAAAACAGGAGTTTTACTGCTCATGACCAACTTGAACAGTTGTACAAGTATATTAAAAGACAATCTATTTTCAACGTTAAGCCAAGAGAGGCAGGCATGCATACTGCTCACATTAGACCTTAGTGAGCAGCCCAGTACCAACCATGCTGCCCTGTTCTGGACCACCAGGAGCTTCCTGAGGTCACCACTGGCAGCAGATGACCACATCGCAGAGCAATAGTCAAGATGACATAAAACTAAACTTTGCACTATCTGACATAAAAGGATAGTAGACACTGCTACATATTACCCCTCATCAATGGGGGTATCTCTTTGTTTGATAACGTTAAAAGTAAAGTTAGGCTTTGTTGTCGGCTTCCCGACTCATTTTTACAAAAGATGAGAGAAAAAGAGAGAGAGCGGGAGAGGGAGCGACGGTAGAGAGAACAAAGCAGGAGTGAGAGAAAATTGTTATTGTATGATTGTTTCATGACGGAACACGTTCCAAAGCTCAAATAAATAAATAACCATCAAACACTCAACAGATGATTTACTGTGGAAACAGACGCTATTATAGTTTAATTTTCCTCTTCTGCATTTCTCCTTTTCATTGACTCAGCAATGCGTTTCTACTGCAGGATGCTCGTAACAGTTGTTGTTATTTTTTATATTAGATGTTAAAAAAGTAGTAGTAGTAGTAGTAGTAGTAGTAGTAGCAGTAGTAGTAGTAGTAGTAGTAGTAGTAGTAGTAGTAGTAGTAGTAGTAGTAGTAGTAGTAGTAGTAGTAGTAGTAGTAGTAGTAGTAGTAGTAGCAGTAGTAGTAGTAGTAGTAGTAGTAATAGTAGTAGTAGTAGTAGTAGTAGTAGTAGTAGTAGTAGTAGTAGTAGTAGTAGTAGTAGTAGTAGTAGTAGTAGTAGTAGTAGTAGTAGTAGTAGTAGTAGTAGTAGTAATAGTAGTAGTAGTAGTAGTAGTAGTAGTAGTAGTAGTAGTAGTAGTACACAGTACATTTCGCAGAGTAAATTTTACCCAAACTGAGTACATTTTACTCAAACCTCAGTTTGAGTAAAATTTACTCTGCGAAATTTACTGTGTAGTAGTAGTAGTATTTTTCCTAACATTTTGGTTATTCAACTAACTTGAACAACTAATTATTAATAACAAATGTACTCAAATAAATATATGAATAAACATATACACACTGAATAAATATCTGAACGTATATTAGACATAAAGTCACGTAAAGTCAGACCTGGCTTCGCCTCCCAGCTCTCTATTACAATGTAAACGTATACTGTAAGATCGGTCTACTCTATCCCATTACTACCACAGGATGGAGGTAACTAACATTGTGAATCGGGACACAACCTCAGTGCCCGGGTGCACAGCCGTTGTTTTCCGGAGTAGCCGCGGGGGGGGCGGCAACATGTTTACCAGGCTGACAAGTACAGAGAGTGAGGCCCCAACACCCTCTGTCATCCCATCCTGCGTCCCACTGTGTACCATCACTCGGGCCATCTGACAGCTCAGACACATCAACTCTTTTTCCTGAACCAGTCTGCCTGGCATTCATCGGGCTCTTGAGTGGGCAGTTGTTATCGGTAACAGTTGTCATGGTGCCGCTACAGTACATGTCCCGTCGTCGAAAGCTGCTAAGAGCATGTGCGTAGGGAGAGTCAGTGGTGCACTTTGCAGTTTGGGGAGATTTTCTTTTTATTAAAAAAAATTATGAATAGGAAGAAGAAGAAAATACTTTTGCAGAGCTGCAATTAGTTACAATTATTTGTATAGTATATATGTTTGTAGACTAAATTAACACATTGGACGCCAGAGGTCGCTGTGGGCGTATGGCCCTTTTGTGCCAGCGCTGTAATGCAATGGGGGTAGATGCCAGTGTTTGTAGTGCTAAAACTATATTAAATATTATAGCTATGGATCTAATAACAACGTCGATTGTCAGTGAGTTTCATCCATACATTTCCGTTTTATACCGTGGTGAATATGAGTATAGTTTTATAGTGATCCTGTGTAATCCCAGGAAACTCCGGCAAACAGTGCTTTCTTGCATTTCATTATAAATCGTGACATTTCTCGCCTGATTATTGAATCAATCTGAAATCAACACTAGATTATCGGTATTATGTTTCATCATGCATGCACGAAAGGGTGGGGGGGGGATCGTTTTTCTATGCTTCGAGCTCCACCAACGGCATACATTACACAGTACATTACAGACGCACGCTACGATCGCGGGGAAAAAAAATATCGGATCAACGCAAGATTGATATCTTATAGTCCTTACCTCGTCTATGATGTACTGCAAAAAGAAGAATCCAATTATCTGATTGCCATTCCAAATATCCACAGCGATCCTGTGTCCAACGTTATCCAGCATTGCACATGAACGGGCAGGCGGGGACCCTTGTCGATGCCATCCCTATAAGCGCTTGTTTTGCCGGAGTGTTTAGAACCCGCCCCCACGCCGAAGCTCGGCCGAGAAAACAAACCACATCATTTCAAATGGAGTGCAATAGCAGCCGCAAGGCGTTAGGCGGCGCTATCGGACCGCTGCAGTCTCAGACAGAGTGCCACACAGTCCTACAGCATAGCAGGATGAATTATGAATGGAAATAGCGAATAAAATAAATAACGATCCAATAACGAGTTAACTTGTTGTTGGCAGAATTCGATTGGCGGCAGGGCTCGAAATTAAAATGTTTACTTGGTAGCACTGGTGCTCCCAACTTCAAAAAGTTGGGAGCACCAGCAAAAATGTAGAAGCACCCATCAAAATGTAAGGAGCACCAACAATATATGTAATATATATTTTTTATTGATAAAAAAACGACAATATAACAGTACTGTAATGCAGTAAAAAAAAAAAAAAAGTAGCCTTAAACTATAGTAGTGTAGACCTAGTAGTGTAGCCTATAGTGTAGACTAGGCATGTGCCGGTATGACATTTTGAGGGTACAATAACCTTGGGCAAAAATACCACGGTTTCACGTATTCGGTACATAAAAAAATCCCCCATTGAACAAAACGTCTTTTATTACAGTGCACAATAAGCTTTTCTGTAAGTGTTATTTATGAATGTGTGACGACTGTCTGTATTACACACAGAGGGAACTGTCTGACCACTTTCAAACTAAGTACAGAATATACAACTTGGGCGGCTGGGTGGCGTAGCGGAGATTGCGCTCGTCACCAATGCAAGAGACTCCGGTCTCGAATCCCGGTGTCAGCATTGCCCGGCCGTCATACTGGCTCATTTGGCAGAGTCAGCGGGTGGAAGTCGATGGGTGGGGATTGGACGTTGTGGACGGCGACCCCTACAGGTCGGTTGGGGGACGTCTGCACAGCAGAGACAGGAAGTGGCGAGGGTAGTGTGAGCCTCCCATGCGTTACACCTCGCCAATGAGAGTCCGCGCTGGCAGGTGAACAGATGTGACAGGCTGCCTCCTCGTGTGCCGGAGGGAACACGTGATGCAAGGCTTCTCTCCTCCCTACAACCGACCAGTGGGCAGCATAGTCGAGCAACGTTCAAGACAGGGGAGGGGAGAATTGGATACACGAAATTGGGATGGGAGAAAAAAATTGAAAAATGAGGAGAAAAAGTTGTTAACAGAATTCGGCTATAGGGCGACAATAATGTGGTCAAGAGGCATGGTTTCTATCTTGAGCCTTAACTGGCGTGGTTTATTATTCACATGGCAGAGCAGTAACACTACAGGTTACTCACTGAGAGACTGGGGGAAAGAGAAAGAAGTGGGAGGAGACACCTCTATTTAAACTTGACACCTGGTGGTGTCCCTGAGAGTCTCCGCCTAGAGCGCTCTCTAGTGGAAACAGTTATATATGCTGTTAGATAGTTGCTAGTGTAAACAGCTATATATGCAGTTAGACAGTTACTAACAATCGGTGTCATCCTTTCTTCTCTGATGACAGATCTGATGAGATGGTATTTTCTATATTGGCATGTTTACATCTATGTTGATACACTGGGCAATCACAATGGTTCCCTGGTTGCCCTCATAAACAACAGCTATCCTATATAAACAGTGTCCATCATTTAACTGATGTTGACAAAATGCCCCTCATCTTCAAAAAACACCTTATCTGGTATAGAGAGTACATTCCAATTTACCTATTACATATTAACCAATATACTCGTAATCTTATCTCCATCACTTCTAACAGTTGTTCTGGATAAATACACTCATGTATGGTCATAGCTAGAGCCGTATATTCGGCTTCACTAGTTGATAGTACCATTGTGGACTGCTTCTTTGTTTTCCCACGAAACCAGTGAGCTGTCTGTATTCAAACTCACACAATATCCTGTACCTTTAAGATAACAAAAAACATGTTTGGCTGTAATCCAAATGCTCCTCTATGGGGTCAGCCAAATTCTGTGACAATCCACTCTCTACAAACCATTGGTCAGGGCGGGTACACATTGTTAAATAAATTAGGCTACCCACAGCATCTCTGTACATTTTCCAGTTTCTGAGCATCCTACTGACAGTCTTTGATCACATGGTGTTTCCCTTGATCTACATTCTTACATGTCTAAACGTTTCAGGGTCTTTCCCACATAGTTACATCATTGAGAACATGGTAAGTCATCCACCTCTGTACTTAAACATGAAATTAAACAATCACCCACCTCTGTACTTAAACCTGGGATTAAACATAGGATCCATTTCAGTATTTAGACATGGACTCTAATCAGGTATTTAAACCTGGATTCTACTTCTCCCGTATTTAAACCTAGAGTATCCTCTTCCTGCCTTTAAGCAGTGTAGCCACCCTCCTTCATTATTTAAACATGGAGTACCCTCCTTCGGCATTTAAGCAATTTGCTACGAACCACACTTTGTATTTGTCGTGGCCTTCAATACCCTCCTGGATTGAATACACCCATTTCCCTCCCACTGTCTGTCTGCCCTCTGGTAACTTGGTTGAATACACCCATTTCCCTCCCACTGTCTGTCGGCCCTCTTCGGGGGACAATGTGACCTCTCTCCCGCCTCTGCGGCGGCTGGGTCGGTATCTTCTGAGGCCTTGATGTTCCTTAACGTATCCTTTGTGAACGGTTTGTACAGCTCGGGTAGTCCTCTCATCATCATCGCCATACTGAGTGACAAACTAGCGAATGGACAATGAGGGGGGGGTGGGGGGGGGGGGAGGTCGCACCAGAACAATTATTTGCAGTTGCACGAATGCTCCCAATTATATTTTGAGGTCGCACCGATACAATTTCGGTCGCATATGCGACCAATTCTGTCGCAATTTCGAGCCCTGATTGGCGGGCTATAACGAGTTAACTCGTTTTTGGCGGCCATTGTGTAAAGGCCCTGCCATTGACAACAACAACAACAACAACAGTGATTATGTAATTTGCCCTGCTGCTTTCTAGCTTCAGTGTTCCAGTGGATGCCTAGTTTATTCATTTATGAAAATATAGTATCATATCACTTCTCATTTCACATTCCTCTCCTCAAAACGACACGTTGCACCTTTAAGCCTAATAGCAATATGTTCACACACACACACACACACACACACACACACACACACACACACACACACACACACACACACACACACACACACACACACACACACACACACACACACACACACACACTTGACATACACATCTGATATAAATGATGCATGTACGTGATTGCACGCCACAACCACTGTATCTGTGCACATGACCAAACGTGCTCTCAAAGCGTCTGTGCGTTAAACAAGACGTTATCGTGTCGCGCAGATAAGCGCACCCGTCTGGGCGCGCTGACAAAATCCCCTTGTGTACTTCATTGATACAGCGCCCTCAGACGTTGTCAAAAAAAAGAAGGAATATTTGCACGTCGCAGAAAAGCAAGCACATCCATAAAAGATGCGCGCGTCCACCCTGCTAACCGTTGTGTGATCTGCCCGGTCAGACCGGGGGGCTGACGCGTCGGGATAAGGCCGCTATCCTCTCGCCGGTCATGCCGACTGCACACTCGGTGTTACCATTCAGACAGACAAGGGGACGCCTAATCCATTTCTTCCACAGGAGCTGACATGAGCATACCGAGGTTTATAGTCATGATCCCTCCACGCTGCCAGGGGCTCTCTGGTATCACACACAGGACACAGGCATGATAGTGTCTCTCTCTCTCTCTCTCTCTCTCTCTCTCTCTCTCTCTCTCTCTCTCTCTCTCTCTCTCGTCTCTCTCTCTCTCTCTCTCTCTCTCTCTCTTTGTTCCTAGAGCTTTGCCGTCCCCGTTGTGCCGCTTGTCACTTCTTTTACTTACATTATACGAAAAGCTAAGTCATTGGAATCACACACAGGCATAATAAGACTTCTGCAAAAGACACAGGGCGAGGCCCCGTACAACACAGCCCTCCTCTTTATTAGAGCGTGTACACACACACACACACACACACACACACACACACACACACACACACACACACACACACACACACACACACACACACACACACACACGCACGCAAGCACACAGACAGATTCCATGGACTCTATTGCCATCTGCTGGCTGGTTCGTTTTGCAGTGGCCAACTCAGAATTCATCCAGTCCTGACAAAATCACAGATGTCAGACATTATGGTCTAGGGAACGTAAGCCGGCAGAAACCCAAACAATCTCTCATTTGGGGGGGTCTCTCATTTGAAAAGGCTGCTTATTAGCACAGCCTTATCCCGACTCAAGGGCACCCCCTGCTGGCCTGGTCGGGGTCATCCCTGTGGGGCTCCATCATTGCCATGATTCCTCCACAATGCTGTTAACACAGTGCTGACACTGATAGTGGTTAAGTTTAAAGGGGAGATGAAGCGTTAAACAATATGAGCCTAGTTTGTTTGTTGTGAACCTTGGGTAAGACATGGTCCTATAATCAAATGTGAAATCCTGCTTATTTGTCTGAAAACTCAAATGTAATTTCCCCGTTTTTGCCATGGGCGCCGCCATTTTAGATTTTGCTGGATGGTGACGTCACAGTGATGGTTTGGGCTGGGTCCGGGTTTACAGTGCTGGTTAGATAGCTACATAAATGTGTCGTGTCGTGTCGTGAAATTCAGTCAGTAAATTGTCAATCAAATGTAACGTTACCTACAGAAAAAATATATATTATATAATTATACTTGTAGTTGTATTATCTGCGAGACATCGCCACCACGCAACAAGTCAAAACACTCCGCTATCTGCAAACAGCTCCACTGTCTGTGTGTGTATACTGTGCTTTGGTCAAATCACATTCAGCATTAGGTATCGGTTTCCTTTTTTTCCTCCCTCAATAATATTATGTTATTTATGTACGTTATCATTATGTAAACAAATTCACATATGGATTGTTTGCTGCAACGTTTCTGAATGAATTGAAGCATTAATAAATAAACAGATAATTAAATTAGATGTCCATAACATTTGTGTGTTTAATTAGCATAGCCTAAATAAATATGAATTCAAGAACGACACATTTATTAACAGGCTGAATAACATCTGAAAAAACAATTAGCCTATTTAATAGGCTAAACACTGTGCATAAAATATAGGCTATGCGGTGGTAAAAGGCAACTTTGGCTATAGCCTTCTAAAACAGGCTAAACTTCGTTTTGCCTTCTTGAGTTCACATTTCTTTGGTTTGCAGTGGTGCATCTGCGGGCCAATGTTCCGAGACATATTACATTTGATTTGTTAGGCTATTTGAATACACCAGCCCTAAATGGTGGATTCAAATAGCCTCACAATTATACAAATATATAAAATATGTCTCAGAACATTGGCTGTTGCATTGTTGCAAACTGGGGAGGTGTGAATTAAGTTAATGCTAATAACAGGCTGAACACAGCGCATAAAATATAGGCTAAACAGTGCGTAAAAGTGCGATGTCTTTTATGCTGCGCTGTGACAGCACTCCATCGTGACAGCCAGCTGAAGCGCGTGGGCCATACATCCCAAACTTTGTAATCCTGCGTCTTTCATGCATTTGACCACGTTTCAAGCATTATCTCGGAGTATGACATGAATATTTTCTTTCGGAATATCTGCCACGTTTGGAACATATTCTCGAATGCTGTTGCCAGCGCTGCAGCCTGCAGCAGTATAGGAGCCGGAGAACTCTTGGGAATGCAGGAGCGCTTTACGGAGTTGGAAGTCTGCGTCAATCCACTGAGCTGTCAAACTCAGCATTGACATGGGGCTGACATCAGAGCTCCAAATATCACTGGTAAAGCTAATTGAAGAAACGTCTTCTTTCAGAAGGCTATCAATGTGCGAATACACTGCCTGGTAGAGCTCGGGTACAGGGCAATGTCTGAAAAATACGTGCGACCTGGGAGAGTGTAACGCGGTCGTCGAGCCCTATGATCCACTGATGATTACTTTTCATGTGATCACCTTAGCCTTCTGATTACCACCGTTATACCCACATGTGCCCTCTAACGTGGTTTGCATTAGTGGCTGCTTTGTTTCCTCTGACTTTTTTTGCGCCAATAATAACGAGTTGAGTTCACCATGTAGGCTGCACTTCATCTCGATATTCAGCCGAACGCATGAATGCTGAGTCTGGCAT